>NC_091020.1:27582857-27892500 GCF_041296385.1 Aphelocoma coerulescens
AAAATGAAAACAACATTTTTCCATTTACATTCCCAAACACAAGTTGTCTAAAATAGCGAGATCTTCTTCCTCTCCCACTTATTTCACACCTAACTCCCTGACCACCTGAAAGCTTGGCGTGAATTCTTGTGAGTAGTGTGTAATGTGGTCTCAGCCCAGCATTTTGTTCAGACTTCTGGTTTGGCTGCAGTTTTGCTCTTTCACATTCTTCATAGCAGCTCCATCAAGTGGCCAGAGATCTGAATACATCGCTGCAATCCATGACAATCCATGCAGGTACCTGCTTGTTGGGACCACTGCAAACACATTCTGAGATGTTTCTGGGGCAAAGTATGGGTGGGGTAGCAGGTGCAGAGGGGAAGTACAGAAAAAGAAGGTATGGGAGGACCAAACAGAAGGTTAGATATGAGAAAAAAGATCAGTGAGTTGCTTTTCAGTAGTTAAGATCAGGAGATTTGCTAAAGTCTACAGACCAAGCAGTTTTTTTTTTTTTTCCGTGAAGTGCAGGCTTTTTGGAGGGAATTAGTTTGGGATGTTTGCTGGCCTTCACAGTAAAGCTTGTTTTCCTGAAACACCAGGATAAAGGCAGGTAAGGTCCCAAACAAAGAAGGTAGCTGTCATATCTCCAAGGTATTCATATGGCCACAGCTCAGGGGGTTCATCTTAGGATGAAATTTCCATTGTCCTGTGAAGTAGAGCAGGTATCTGGTACTGCATAACTCTTGTGGTCTGAGGAAAGCCAGCCTTTCCTGGTTCCTTGCATGTCTTCTTAGGTTCTGACTCACCTGGAGCACAAGGATTTGCTGCTAAACCCACCTCTAACATAAACTTTTTTTGAGGTGCTGAGGGAAAGTTCCTGCATTCCTCTATAACCTCCTTTTCCTGCCTTGTTTTCAAATGTGCTGTGCACTTGATCTGCCAGCCTTGGCTCCTGAAAGGATTGAATAAAAAATAACTTATCCTCAGTTCAAACAAAAGAATTTTACAGAATTATTTAGGGAGGGAAAAGAGTGACATTTCAGAGCCCTGGGAAATCTGAGCATTGTTCCGAAAAATAAAAGAAGGAAAATTCTCCACACATGGTAATTATCATTGCTTCGTTAAAAACTCAGAGAAACCATGACAATTTTTACACATTGGAGATGTGATTTCTCTAACACTAAGAAGCACAGATTCCCCTTTAGTTCTGCATCAGTTTTTTTAAAGTATCTTACATGGAATTGTCTCTCCTTTTGGGCTATTTTCAAATAATCTAGCTCCTGGAGATATTCTTTATCTTCTTGAAAGACATGGGACAAAACAAAGCTCTATGTAGTCACGCAGAGGTAGATTGCCTCTGGTTTCTAAGCTGACTCCTAACAAGCAGTTTTCAGTCTTTCCTGACTTGTAAAGTCCTAAAATTTTCCAACAGAGATGCACTCCCAGCCCCCTGAGAGCAAATTTACGTTACTGACAGTAGGCTTTTGTCAGCTGTGTTGTGTGGATTCCTTTGCCCACAGGTTGAAAACCACTGCTGTGTGCTGTCTGGCATTCTGCAGCATAAACACATCTCTGTTCCAAGAAAAATAGCTCCCAGTTTTGGGTCTTTGAAAAATACATCTGGATCTACCTACTGAAATATGAATTCATTTTATTTTCAAGCCTCAGAGCCTGAATGGCAGCATAAGCAAGTTACATCAACAGAGCCAGCTAATCTGCATGGGTGTGAAACCAGATATAAATTAATCCCTTTGTTTCCACAGCCCTCACTGTCAAATCTATTTTCAGTGCAATCAGAAGTGAGGCTACTACATTAGTAACTTCAGACCACAACATTTTTCCACACCCACTAATCAAATACTTAAGCCGTTTAGCAAATTTTTTGTGTAACATGGAACACAAACACAATGTGTTTGTGATTTTGAAATTTGTGAAGTTTAAATTGTTGATTTTCTAAACAGTTACAACTTTACACCTCGTTGACTTGTTAGCTTTCTTTTTTTAGCACTGTGTATTACTTTCTCCACTTCTGTTCTTGCAAAGGTCTAAACATCTATATATTTTTTGCAAATGGATAACACTTTCTCATCCACTATGAGATGCATTGTTGAAAAACATCACCTGTGCTAGGTAGGATTCTCACTAAGGGGAGAAACAGAATACCATATTTTTGTTTTCTCTTGGCCCCCATCCAACAAAGCACTTAGCCATATGTCTGCTTTTCCCCCTAGACTGGGGGTTTGGCTACTGGAAAGCACAAATCCATGCACCAGGAAAGGTATGTTATCCATTGCTACTGACAGTCAGTCAAACATGCTTAATAGCTGATTTAGACAACTGGAATGTGACAACTATCCTATGGAAATCCAGAGACTAATGGGCTCAGTGACCCTGTTCATAATGGAGGTGCAGCAGAGTAGTCTCAAAGCACACAACATCACAGAAAATTGCCTCATGTATGGCTCTCCTTATGTTCTCTGGTTATCACACTTTAGAAATTGAGGCGTTCGATGAAAACCACTGGACTATAAATTGGTGCCTTCGACATGTAGTTTCTTACTCTCACAGTGTGACCTGCTCAGTGCACCCCACCAAAAGGGTAAACATGACAAGATAATGGATTCATTTTGGCAGCGGCAATACACTTTGATTTTTTATTATTTCTACTTTGCTAGCTCACATTGAAAACTCCAAGAGTTCTCTTCAGCTGCTAATCTATGAATGGCTAATGGCTAGACCCTCATGTTCTGGGATTAATGTTACAGAATGACAGAGAAATTTCTCACTAGACAAGCAAGCACTGGTCATAAATTTTCAGTTTGTTTATTTTGTTTGCAAAGTTTAGCTTTACTCTCTAAATATGCTTTCAAATGCTAAACATGCTTTTAAATACACTCTCTAAAATGCTTTCCTGCTTTGCTTTTCAGATTATCTCAATGTTAATCTGCAACTAGATAATTTTGAACACCCTAGGAGCTGGAGGGCTGAATTTATAGTGAAGTCTAGCCTAATCCTTGTCAGTAGCTCCAATCCATTTTCTAGGTGAGCTAAAAGCACTCCTCTTCTATCTTGACAATTTAAATGCATCACTAAGAAATCATCCTTCTAATCCACTTGCACAGATTTGTGTTTACTGCCAAAGTTCGTGTGTCTAAAGAATGCAATATGGAACCAACAGAATGCTGAGGATCTACCTGGCAGTTTCCTGGCCCCTGAAATTGAAGGCTGTTTGTTTTGTTGAGGTATAAACTCTCTCCTGCACTCTGTCAAAGGAAATAAAAGCTAGAACCAGGGAAGGGAGAAAGCACCTTTTAAGGCTCCTGAAGATTTTAATTGAATCAGTGATTCAGGAAATCTCATTCTCCCTTCTGCTTGTTCTGAAATGGAGAGACAATGAGCAGATTTCTGTCAGTAGAGCAGATGCTCTGTGCATGCAGACATTTTTGTCTAATGATAGCTTTGACGTTATGAGGAGTTTTGTGGGATCTGTTGCCTGGGGTATCTGTAAAGGATTCATTAAATGCCTTTCCTGTGAAAATTATAAGACATTCTCTTAAATATGAAAAAATTGCATAAAATTAGGCTTGTAATGATATTTCACTTTACTTAACACAGGATTGCACTGGCAGTAAGGTTTTAATTGCTCAAATTACAGTAACTTTCAGATGTCAAAATTACTTGCATTAATTGCCAGTGGAGACAAAGCAATAATGCTAACTAATGTACTAACACATTGCACACCCAATTAGCATTAATGGTATGGTTAAACTTCATATGTCTTTCTGAAACATGATTAAAAGGAATAAGCTACAAGATAAAGTTCAGAACTAAGATGAATGCACCTTTTCAGTCTTCAAGTTTTAGCCTAAGTATTTACTTGCACTGTATAAAAAAAAAAATCTTCAGATCTGTTTTTTAGATGATGCATATTTCCCTAACTTCATATTTAGGCTGATTTACATCATATCAGAATATGGCTTTATTTTTCTTGCAATAGAAGCCAGCACTACCCCTCTGTTCATTTAGAACTATGTAAAATAGATGCAGCTCCACCAATGCAAAAAGATTAACACTTTTGTGCTTCACAGTACAAGCCTCTATTTCCATAGTGAAGCTGAACACTAATTTTCTGCTAAAAAGATTTTGCCTGTCATTTTCCTCTGTCCACTTCATGTAGCAGTATAAGGTTATCAGTGGGTTTATGTAGCATTGGCTAATTAAGCAGGGGAAGTTTTGTATGTACAAAGGGAATACCTTGACAAATGGACTTAGCAATGTTGCTATTCTGGCCACTGACACAACAAAGTTATTATTTGGAGGAGGAGATTGTGAGATTCATTTGTATTCTGGCTTTTTACCATCACTATGTAGGTGCGTAGTTGCTTGAAAACAGGTTCAAGTTATAGAATGATAAAAGCCTTGGTCTCAAGCATTGCACCTGTTGTATGTCTCTGACCAGGACTAAAAACAGCTCAGTGGAGTGAAATTTCATTTACAACTCCTTTTTGGAAAACCAGGCTCTCCTCTTCAGACCTCGGTCTGCTGTATGCCTTAGGCTGGTCTAGCTGGGAAGGCTTGAAAGAAGCTTTTACACTAAAATCACTCTGGTTTTTATGGACATTATGAAGGGTAACTACACTTTAGGAAGCTCAAAAAATAGCTCAAAAATAGTGTTTCAGAGGAAGGCACCTACTATGAGATGGCAGAGAATGCACCTGGACTGGGAAGGAGGAACAAATGGGATTTCTGTCTTTTAACAGGAACCAGAAGGACTATGCTGGCATTACAACTTTTACGCCCAGGACGTGCTGACAGTGAGGTGTGAAGGACAGCATGAGTGTGAAGGCATCACCCCCACATTTGACGTGTGTCCTTGTAGTGGCTACAAGAGGACTACTGCTCATCTGGACTTTTTCAGTCACTTTGACACATTCCTTAATTCTGCCTAGGAGTTTTATGCATTTGGATCTTAAACATTTGTCTAAAGTGGTTCTCTGAGTGGAAATGTTGGTTTCTCTCTCAAAAATCCCAACACCTCTTTGTCTATTCCTAGCTCTCCTTTATCTTATCTTAAGGAAACAGACTCTTCTGTACCAGGAATGTGTTCAGGTTGCCATCCAGAAGGTATTTTCTCCCTCTCAGCTGGAAACCACACAAACAACTATGATTAAAATAAAACAAAACTCATATAATGCTACTTGTTACCATCAGAGAGGCACCACATGTTTTGTCCTCTGCATTTAACATGTCGTGCGATAATGAAATTAGTAAATCTGAGATCCAGTGTTTAAGAGGATTTTCCTCTACTGTTGTTTGGAAAATATTTTTGATAATAGAGCCACAAATTAAATTTTGAAAACTGCAGGAAGGTAATAATAGCAATAGTAAGCCCATACTCTTTAAATAGGTTTTTCAAATTGCTACACAGCAGTACATGGTATCATGACCTGGAAATAAGGGATTCTTTACACTGGTTTTACATAGCCAGCAAACCTGTTTCTCACTGTAGAATTAATGGAGAAGTGTCCTCTGTTCAAATACTAAAAAATACAAAATAGATGGGAAAGTTTTGGCATTTTAACTTCACTGGATTACTTGCTAAATTTTTCAATGCACGTATCTGAAAACTCTTTTGGCATTATCTTTAAAAGGCAATATTATTGAGAGAGTCTACATTTAAGGAAAATAGAGCCCAAATAAAGAGTAGCAGAATGAACAGAGAATTTCTTATTGGCTCATAGTGGTCACCAGAGCAACTGGTGCTTCTGAAGGAGCTGTGAGAAGCTGCCTGTGTGGCACGGCATCTCCATCACACCAGAGGAAGGAACGAGTCAGAGTGGGCAAGAGATCAGTTCATGTCCTGAAATCAAAAGGTTTAATATTCTCTACCAAAGTTGTTATCTCTTAGTAACTCCAGATATGTAATCCTCATTGTAAATGCCATCAAATTCCACTGTCTAGTAGCACAGTAATTTTATTAAATGTCTTATTCGGGAATTACAAGAAAAAATAGAAAAATCATTTACAACCTTGTACACTCTCTATATGCACATATTTATGAATTAAAGGCTTTGTTTGTGATCTGCATCCTTTTCACTCGTATTTTCTAATCTCCTTTTAGTGTTTTTTGGATGGTATGTTTACACAACAGAACATGACATAATCCACACCATAAATTAGGAAAGCCACCATGATATTCTCTACACTTTCTCAACCCCTGCACCTACTTTGGGGTAGCAGCTGTGTGGCCATCCCTACTAAAGGATTCTGTAGGCATTCAAATTTCAACTGAGCTGAAGGAGATATTTTATTAACTAATGCAAAAGCAATGCATTGAGGATTATTACATTCCCAGAAATCATCCCAAAGTCCCTGATGTGAAAATTGCTGAGGAGAGATTGTTAAGAGGAAGTATTATATGTGCTGGTCTTCTATTTCCCCCAGCCTAGGTACCCACCTGCCTCCCCTCTCAGAGCCTGGGTGTGACATAGACCACTGGTGCTGCTCAGCACAACCCTTCTCAGATACTATACTAGTCTGTCCTGGCATCAGAATAGCAAGAATAAAGTTCAGAAATGGGCTGAGCCTCAGGTGGTCAGCTGTCTTTGGCTGTTATTAAATCAACACAGCTTCAGTTCCTAGACTGGATCCTGGTCTTTTACAGGAACTGGGCAGATGAATTGGACAGAGTGGAGAGCAGCAGTAAAGAAGATTAACTGGTTTGAATCCTAGATGACTGACATGTGTTTACAAAGTATTTTGGCTGAAGGCTAAGTATGTTGCAATCAAGAAAATGAAGAGCAAAGAGCAGAATCTAACCTACAGCTGGAGGAAAAGGGGCTTTCTTGCTATGAATAAGTGGTATTCAATGCTTGAAGATTTCTTATTCATAATAAAAGTTCAAACTGAATGAAGAGATGTTGATTTTCTGGAAACTACAAAACTGGGATGCAGTCCATGATTAAAGCAAAGTTTCATCATGTTCAGTAAAGCTAATGTGATGGTAAGAACAGAAGTTGGTTAAAACTACATGTCTCTGTAATGCATTCAGCATTTTAAACCACAGATTCCATTTAGGGGCTAAATATTAATACAGATCTCCACATATTACATTCAAATACCAATTAGTAAGTCAGTATTTCTAAGTGACCAGAAGTGACCCCACATAAATATAGAAAATAAAGGACAAAATGTGTTTAAGCTAGTACATTAAAAAAAAAAAAAAAAAAAAAGAGGATATTAAAGCTGATATTAGACTTTAGTCCATTGTCAGCAACAGCTGTCAGAGCAGGCAGGTAGGATAGTGCAGGGCAAAAAGGTTAAGGAGCCTCATGAATATGAAAAGCTTTAAATTACTGCTGATATTGACCCATTGTGAGACACAGGACTGGACCCTACAAAGCACACCAGAAGGACAGGGCCACTGAGTGGGACACTTGCTGGCCCCAGAAGCCCTGTGCACTCAGAGCATCAGAAACTCAGGAGGCAAATAAATTTTATCCTTCAGGAAACAGAAAAAACCCTTTTTACTGAGCAATTCATAGTCCTGGCTTCATATTTTCTTCTTAAGCAGCTAGATGTTACAGATTATCTCATAATAGACAGAAACTTTCTCCTATGTTTTCTTTCACTATGAAACACAGCCAACAAAAGAGGAAATTTAACTTAAGAACCTGGCAGTAACAGAAAAATAAGCCCTTTTCCTGTTCGGAAAAAAACACAAAACCATCACCAGCCATGAAATTCAAATGTCATCTCAAGCTAGGCATGTAGTTTGAGCTATCAATCACAGAAAAAATTCTTCTTGCATCTGCATGAAAAATACATTTCAACAATTTTGGGCCACAAACACTCCCACAATTCACACAGACATTTTTCTCTATGCTCTTTACTGGCTTTAGTACTATGAGCCAAAGGATATTTTAGGCAAAGTATGTTTTTCTAAGTTTATTCCAGGACATTTAAATAGGATGTGTGAAATAATTATTCTACTCTACTACTAAAGAGCTGCAGCCCAAGAAGGATGTTCAGTTTAAAGACACAGATGGACTAGAAAGATGCCAGGAAAACTACAGAATTACTTCAGGTCTAGAAAGCACAACCTCTGAAGAAAAGATTAATACCCCCCCAATGCTGAGCATGAATAAGGACATGGCAAATCCTGAGGTACATAAAAGGCACTTATAAAGAGGAGGACTATTCTCTTCACAAGATGCAATGGGTCTTGGTGCAGCCAGAAAGACTGAGGTGAAACAATAGGAAAATCTGATATAAAACAGTGAAGCAGTGAAGGTTTTTAAGAGCAGGTTTGGCAGACATTTGTCAGGATTGATTAAAGCTGATCTGGATCTAGGGCAAAGGAATGGAGAAACCGATCACTTAAAATACTGTCCAGTCCTATTTTCCTTCATCTGATCTCTTTCCTACTGAGTCAATGAGATTTGGTCAGCATGCACTCTGTGAGAGTCAAAAGGGCTAAATTCTTTGCTCATTTCTAAACATTATTTCATTTGAATCCCTTTCCACTGTCTGTGTAGATTATTTGATGAATACATTTTATCATTACTGTGTTATGTGACACCTTGATAGATGTCAAATTTTAAAATTATATAATTTTTGGTCAATTATAAAGATGCAGCATTTATAATGCAGTTTTCTTAGTCAATAGTTGTGCTGCAGTCCAGAATATTTGAATTTTTGTCAAGGAGCCTACTTGCAGAAAAGTAGAAAAGTCACAGCTTGTACTATAAAATGGAGGCTAGATACATTTATTAAAGCAAAATATTCCAGTGCTGTCTAGAAGAATTGAGATCTCCTTCCAGTTTTAATTCTCCAATTTAATTACCTCTTTTATGAATCAATCTACTACTTCTTGTAACCAACTTTGTAAGGAAACAAGTGGAAATGCTGGAAGGATTATCTGCTTATGTTGCTATATCTTGGCAGCTTTTATGCTGCTAAAAAATCAGATCTGTGACTAAAGAAATAAACAATACTCAGAAGCATTATATAGTTGCAGCATGTTATGCATTAATACTGCTGAAATACTGACCCCCCCAAAAATATCCATGTTGTTTACATAGCTTTCCATGCTATGCTATAGAAGCAATAAGCACTTGCTTATTTATAATATCAGTTGCGAGTCACTAATCTGGAAAATTAGATTTCTGAAAGAACACAGATTGCATTTGCCAAGAACCAAAAATCTATTTGAATCACTTCATTCTTTTTAATAAACTTTCTCTGTGAAACATTGATATTGAAGAAATCAATATGACTTTTTTAAAAATATCCCTATTGTCATTCATTTATTCAAATAGAGACCTTAGCCTTAATTAAAATATCGCTGCAGAGACCCAAGGGAAGCACATATGTATAATTCCTACAATTACTTATTTATTATTTCAATTAATTATTTATTACTAAGAGTTTTTTTTTCAAAAAAAGCTCACAGAATTTTAATCAACGTTACAGTAGACTCTGAGTACTAAAATTGCACATACAGAACACTTTCATATATCAAACTGAAGTCAAAATAATTTCAATATATGTTAATCTATAAGCAATTCCATTTTTGTGGAAGTGCAAATAAAGTTACACACAGCCAAAGACCAAAAACTCAGCTGCACACATGGCTGCAATGTCAGTTTGGTTGAGTAGTCAGACACTTCCCTCAGGCAAAGATCCACCCAGCCTGATCCTCCTCAGCCTCCTAACACAGGGATGATGGTGTGGAGTTGGGGAGCACAGCTGTGGTTCTCTCATGCTCCCCATGCACTCTCAGAGAGAAGGATTCAGGTTGATGGGCCTCTAAACTCCAGAAGTAGATATTAAATAGCAGCAATCCATGTGTGTTGAGGGTCCAGCTACCTCCAACCCCCTCCTGGATCAAGTGGGCATAGACCTCACCAAGCCCATTTGGATTGAAAGATCACACTTGTCACCTTTTATCACCAGAAACACTTTTGAAGCAGATTATGCGTTCAATTATTAAGTTGCCATTTAGGGGTTGGTGAAAATCTGGCCTCACTTGTTGAACTCCACTTTGTCACAGTCTACATTAATTAAGCCTGCCTTAGGCTGTTTTTAAATGAACCTCCCATCAACATCTTCTCATTACAGCATGGTCAAACCATGCCAGCAGTGCAGCTCCGGAAAGTTTATTTTGCTAAAGGACTAGTCCAGAAATATCAATAAATTATACTAATTCTATTTAAAGTGTGAAGCCAGCTACTGTCCCTGGATATGTACTAATGTGTGAGAATTGACTACACTGCAAACTGTGTACAGATGTAACTGCACATTGGATAGCTAAAATCTTATAAAAGCAGCTTCCTTTGGGATTATTGGACTGTTACCAGACCGAGTAAGCAGCAGTGTTCTGCTGAGGTGGAAGGCAAAGAGTAAGGAAAAGTGGAGTCTCTGTTTCAGTGAATTGTGCTCAACTGTTTCTTTTCTGTTTTAGCATTCAGTACAACCACACTAAGGAAGTTGTTAAAAACCTTCACCTTTTTGTAGGTACTTCTTAAAACATACACTATCAATACCACAGCATTCTGAAGGACTTCCTAGTTTCATCTTGCTTCAAATTCACAAGGCCAAAGGTAAAAATGTTTACTCAGGATCTGCACAAAAGAATTTATCTCTGAAAGATTTGCCACAACATCTACAACAGAGGTAACTCAAAGGTGAGTGTCACAGCCTTGCCTCTCAGGCATCAATAGATACCAGTTAGAGGAGGTATGTTCTCCTCTCCCCTACCCTGGCTTTTGTTTACAGTGATTGAATACTAAAGGAAGAAAAAAAAATACAGTGACATATTTTATTGCATCTTCTTAAGGCCTAGAAATCCTTGTAATAAATAATTATGTGAATTTGGGTCTGAATATGCACATATGCAGTCACATGAAAGCTCTTTCCACATTAAGGCAAGGGGCATAATGACAAAGCCTAGACCAAGCTTGCTTAAGGTAAATTGGCACCAAAATCATAGCATTTCTTTGTGTTAGGCATTAGACATACCAAGAAGACAGAAAAAAATGGGTGAGGCTGGTGATGGCCAGCCAAGGGCAGCTTCGTACCAGGGCCTGGGGAGTACAGAACACTTTTAGCTTACTGACATTACTGAAATGTTTGAAGAAAACAAGATAAGAAATCCTCCCCATCTGGTTTGCAAGATTTTGATGAACATATGGGACATCCTGCTGGTAGGAAAGTGAGGTTTACAGCCATATGCTCAGCCAGTCTCTGGTATGACTATTGTAGGTCTGCAGTATGCTGAGAATGGTTCGTGTGTATTTGAATTTCTGATGATGCTGTACAAAAATCATAATGACCCAGCTGAGCTTCATCTGTGAGGTGCCACAAGGAAAAGAGGTTGGGAGAAGAGGATATTCTTGTGTCCTTTTTTCTGCTGAGCTCATTGGTGTGGAGAGTTTGCAGTTTGGGGTTTCTTATTCATTTGTTTGTTTGGGTTTTTTTTTGTTTCTAAAATTGTGATAAGATTGTGCCAAGACAATAACAACTTGGAGTTGCAATATATTAAGATATTTCCAGGTAGCTGTTGACAATTAAAAGGTGCTGAAGTTATTAAAATCTAGTAGTTATGATGTCTCTCTATCCATGAATATATAGAGCTGTGTTTTAATCTGTCAATTATATTTTTTTTTATTAATTCAAACTGTTGGTAAAAGGCCAGCAATAAAAAAAAAAGTTAAAATAGGAATATTAAAATTCTTATTTGTTAGTGTTCAAAATAATATTTTTTAAGACTTTCCTCAGTTCATCAAGGATATAACTAGAATTATAAAGATGTAATGATTTGCTGTGTCAAACCCACATAATCTTCAAATAAACTGCTTGTGCAGTATCACTCCAATAACATATTATTTCACAGCTATAACAAGGCCAAAGATACACTGAGCTTAAACAGATGGGATTGTGTTTGTAATACATTATTAGGCAGAGCCCTTTCAAGGAGCCCAAGACATTTCAATGGAACTTAGGACAAATTAGTCATGGCCAGCAAGGCTCTCCAGCAGCAACACAAGATGTCTGATAAGTAGCTTAAGATTTAACAACTACCTCAGAGAATTCCTGAGTATTACACAGGGTACTCATCTTCTGATCCATTGCATCTTAAAGAGAAGTGGAAGCAAACCAAGCAGATTTCTCTGTTATTCATTATTTACCTGATGTCCTAACCCTTGATATTTTTTAGAACAGTCAAGTCTCTTGACTCCTTTGACAAGGTGAATTATGTTGGAGATGAGGCAGAGGAAAAATGCCATAGTCTGTGTACAAATCTGTTTTCAAAAACAACACACATAAACCTCCAGTTCCGTCTCCAGAGAGAGTAGATTCCTTTCCCTCTTGGTCTTGACTGAAAGGTCTTTTATGACAACAACATTTCCATGCCAAGATTAAGTAAATTGCCATAGAGAAACTGTAACAGTTTGTGTGCATTGACAGGGCACTTGAGCACAGTAATACTTGGGAGCTTTATTTAACTTCCTTCCCCTTTAGTATCAACAGAGTAACCTGCTTCTCCACAATCTTTTATAAGAGGGGAATTCAGAGGAAACCAGATTTTAGACAACAAAGGTAAAAGCTCAGAATCCCTTTTTCTGACTCAATAGAATTTTCTCAGTTCCTGTAGCAAAGAAACTGTGTTCCTTGTGTCAGTAAGTACCTTACAGTAGAATGAAAGGCTGTTTAACTTTTATTAAAGACTAAACCCTAAATCCTGATGCCTTACATTCTGAACTTTGTCCTTATGACTAAAGGACAGGCTGTACTGATACAGAAAAGTGACAAAGTAAAGAAAGAATTCCAGGAGAAACAAATGCTATGACATTGTCTCAGTATCTGAAATGAAAGCACTTACTAAAAAAACATTCAAAAAGAGCAAGATACAGATAGGGGGAAAGGAAGGTGGATTCTTGTCCTGAGGGTATTTAGCTTACAAAATTTGCACTCACACATGGAACATACTGGCCAGTTGCAAAGAAGCACTAGCACCCAATATGGAAGTTAGGACAGATTTTTCTACCTCATTGGATTCTTCTTCATCACTAAGTTTCTGTTTCATATTTATGGCTTTTTGTGGGGTTTCCAACATAGATCTTAAACAATATCATTAGGAATCATTGTGCATTACAGGGATTGCAGTTCTAATCTAGATGGGCTAACTGGACTATTTAGATTAAAACAATTTGTTGGGATAGCAAACTACTCAATATATGACAACAGATGGATGACTATTTGCATTATGCCCATCAGATTCACTGCCTCAAGGCTTGTAAGAGGGTCCTCAGAAAGGAGACTTTCAGCTACTGTCTAAAGCATCTGCATGTGACAGCATTCCTCCAAGAATGCAGAGGACTTGTATGTCCATCATAGGAATATAGGAAAAATCACAAACATGATAAAAAGTGAATATTTCTCCAAAATGTGTCTGTAGTTTCAGAAATTCCTGCCACATCTCATAAACCTTTAAGAAATATGACATTTATTTTATGTCTCATGGAATATCATCTAACATAATAATAAAACACATGCAGACAAACTGAGAACCTAACAGAACTCCAATTCACTACAGATTTTTTTCAGCATAATTATGTTTTATGGCTTTAGCTGTGCATTCTTTGGGAAATAATTTTCTTGCAGGAATTTATTGGTTTGCTTTTCTGTTATAAACAAAAAAACCCCAACTTTTTTTGGAAATGGAGCAGTATTACATTCTAGCTGTTCCCTAATAGATAAAAAGGAACAGAACAAGTGAAAGTGGAGGTATGGAGTAGAAGGAAACTAGAAATTTATGTAAAGCCCATCTTCTTGGAATGGCTGATCATGGAAATCATTAAAAATAAGATTATATTCTTATGGGGAGTATTTCAGATGCAATGTTTAGAAAAAGCCAGGCTGGGAGCAGTTAATAAGGACTGACTGTCTAAGGTTCTTCAGAAAGTCTGCAGCACTTGAAACTGTGTCAGACACTGCAGACAGAGCCTGTCCAATGTAATTCTCTCAGCTCAGTTTTGAACACTCTGACCTTAGCTTTGCTGTGACAAATACTCCCAAAGGGCTTAGAAGACTGTTAAGGGAAAGATCAAACACGAATTTCTTCCTCCTGGTTGCTGTAGCATTTGTGACCACTTCCAGTGACTTGTCTCTTGCAATGGGCAGCCCCTTGTGAAGTCCTGTGCTTTCATGCTGGTTTCTGTGTAGACATCAACTTTGGGTTCATCTCTTCAATAGCAGCTCTGAGGGACTGATTGTGAAATGGTAATTTCTAACCAAGAGACTATATGATTTTTTCTTAATGTTTTCTGTAACTGCTAGCATTAAAAAACCAGTATTACATGAGGTAGGAAGTTATTTCAAAAACAAATGGTTATTTGCTTCTGTTTGAGGAAAACATATTCCAGGGGAAACATAATTCAAGGATTTTTCATTATCTTTAAAATGGGTAAGAGCTATATCATGAAAAGTTAAAAAAGGGCACTGTCTCCCTTGGCTACCCTAGAAAGCTTATACAATAAGAGTGCTTGAGACTCTCTTCCAAGGCTACAGCTCTGTCACCCCGCTAAGGCTCAGCAAAGCAGAAAGAAAGTATAGCAAAGGAAGTAGCAGTCCCCTACCAGAGTCCTGCTACAGGACTGGAGAGCACAGTCTTTTGGAACCTCACACTTCTGAGCCTCCTTCTACAGCCACAGAAGATGTCCATTACAAGGTAAAGCTCCAGGCTTCCCATTTCCTAGCTTCCCCACTCCTGTTGCAGGTCTCCCCATAGTATTTCTCCTTTTTTTTTCTATCCCCACATATCAGCCTTCCACCCTTCCATGTCTCAGACTTGTCTGCACTCAGCAAGTCTCACCCCCATTTTACTCCCTCTCACAACAGAGCTGGTGCCCAGTGTATTGGATCCCTTTTGGGATGCTGGCTTTTTCCTGTTAAAACACATAGCCTAGAACCCCAGTAAGACTGGCCTGACATGCCTTGTTTTTCACGAATCCTGGTAACTGTTATTCATCTCCACAGTGTCTTCTAAGTCTGTCCTAATCTTCATATTCTTACGCATTGCTTCCATGATTATTTATTTCATAATTTATGCAGTGATTAACATTACTCAGAATTAAAATACCCTAGCCAGCCTAAGGCATGGACTGTGCTCACTCTTCCCCCATCACCCCTAAACTCTCAGGAGGAATAGTCCAGTGATTGCTCCATAGATTAGCAGACCTGTGGTTTTTCAGTCACCCCATGCCACCAGATCAAATGAGTAACTAAAGCCCCTAATGAACTGGAGGGCATGGGTGGCTTCTGGCATCAACAGCTAGGGTTAGCTGGCATTTAACTCTTCATTACTTAAAATCAGCTTCACACAGAAACAACCTCAGTGTTATCACACAATTTAGGAAGCTTTTCCCAAGGTTTCGGGTTGAATATAGTGTGCTTCTGAGGATCACTGCTTGTCAGCACTGAAAGGCTGAAATTCTCAGAACCCAGGGCTCCAGCAAGCTTCCAAGTCAATGCCTACAACAAGTTCAGGGATCAGGAAAAGAATTAATTAGCTTCTTATCAAAAACAAATTCACCAAAAAAACCCTAAAACCCAGATTCGGATAGGTTTGGAATTAGACAGGATCTTTTTCTATTGGTTTGTGCTTTATTTTTCAGGTGAATGAAAGAAGAAATCATTAGATTTAGAAAAACTGCTTCTCCTGTGTCTGTCTATATTGCACCAAAGAGATGGGAATGAACAGCAGTTCCAGACCCACACATTTAACTTTCCACTCCTGACAATCTAAAGCTCTGTGGAAGCAAATGTCACAGACACAGTACATTCTGCTCCAAAGGACAAAGCACTTCATTCTCAGGTTTGGTAATTCAGAATGCAGTCTGTTATTGACAGCTGAGCTTAAAGAGGGCAAAGATTAGAGTATGAAAGGAATTTTTCTGATGTATATTTTAATACAATAATTGCTGGTTAAGGAGGACAGTGCATCACTAGACTTGTAATCAGTCAGCAATATTCACTCCCATTCATTGCTGCGTGCAGCAGTAAAAGAAAAGAATTTAATGTAAGCGGATACCATCTCAAAAAGCAAATATATATGTATATTTCCCACTATAGCTAGCAGTGACCTGTTCCTCCCTGGAAAACCATACAGGTAGATAATTACAACCCAAATGCCTCAGACAGACATTAAAAATAATTCTCCTTTGCCACTTAGCATTCAGCTGAATGCTTCAGGATGATAGTCCTGCACCAAGACACAGGCATATCTGCATTTTTGTCTTCCCAAACTATCGGACAAAGTTACATTTAAATCTATTCCCCTTATTCATTCCTGTGAAATCATCCTAACAGCTTGTGTCATGAATATGTTCTCTTTAGAAACTCATTGTGTGATACCATTTTCTCGGTATTGTGAGGATGGGGGAGAAAGCAAGAGGCTGAAGTTTTAGTGAGTAATCTTACTCAGATATAGAAAAAAAAAGGGTACTAAGAAAAAAATATCTTCCAAAACAAATTAGTTTGCATAATAAAAAGAAGAGAAGGAAAGATGGGTTAAGGAAAGGTTTTGCAAAACTTCTAAAACTTCAGTTTTTTTAAATTGATGAAAAGGGATTAATCAGCCACAAGATGAAATCACCTCTTATGTTTATTTGTGATATATCCTAATTTGACTGTTAACAACCTGACCTAGTACACCTGACTATTAATATACATTTTGTTGTAAATGATTGTGTTAAATTTCCTGCCCACAGACTTTTTTCTAACAGGGATGAATGAAGAATTTGAGAACAGAAGCCACTTAATACAGAAATAGGACCTGGATGACAGTAATGGCCACGTTATAACGCAGGTAGTAATTCAAGGTACATCACGTTCGTGTTCTCTGTATTACTCTGAACAGCAAATATATCAAGAAAATATGATCTCATCACTTGAGAGTTTATATCAGGTAAAAGGCTGCATTTAACAGTCTCAGGGACATGATTTAGGTTTGAGGTTATGAGAAGTGAGGATCTAGACTACGTATTTGAAGTCAAAGTCCACAGCATAATAACAAAGAACTGACTTGGAACATTTTAACTATTTTCTGGAGGGAAGCACAGCTCAATCAAAAATTAAAAGCAACACTTTGGGTGAAAGAACTGATTTAACCAAAATGTTTGTTTAGATGGAGAGAAAAGAGAATGAATCTAAACAGCCTCAAATTAATCACAGCTTTGTCGCTCTTTTTTTCTCCTTTTCTCTGTGCTTATAAAAAATATATTAAGAAGCATAAAACATATTATCCAGTTCTAAGGCATCTAAAATGAAATATTTATCTTTCAAAACTTTATGTATATCCAGCTGAATTCAGGATTAATTCTGAGGAGAAAAACAACACTCATAACCCTTCACACAATTGGATTTTTCAGTTACAGCAGAGTTTTCTGGTGAGGTCCATTGCTGAGAGGTGTTAGCGAAATTCTTAAGTCCTTAAAGTTGTGGCCTAGTCTAGGGAGTGGCATAATTACTGAAATAGCAAATGGGGAGGGAACCCAATAAGAAAACCTTCTTTTCACCTGCAGAGGATTGGGAAGAAACCAACAGGTTGCTAGAAGCATCATTGAGCTTTTTTTGGTTTCACTGAAGATCCCCAAACTACAGCATTTGGCAAAAATTCAGGTAAATATTCAGGGTTTTCAGATCTGTCCTCATTCCAAGTCTTTCTGAGTGGGGGGGTCCTGGGTCCCAGTCTTTTTTGTTGAAGTAATAAAGCCATCATCAGATCTTGTAGAAAAACAAGGAACCCTTGCAGTTGAGTACAGAGTACAAGTAGTGCTTGTGGTTTGCTTATTCTTTACTTACAGGAGTCTTGCACCAGAGCAGATGGAATGAGAAATGCACAGTAAGAAGCTTGCAGAGTCAGTACAGAATCTTTTTTTTTGCTTAAAGAGGGAAGGAAAAGGAGAGCACAGAAATTATGTCACAACTTCACCTTTCCTAATATCAGTTACTCAATTCCACTGGAACAAAACCTTTTAAGCTGATGCCTGACACAACTGATGTGTCTTGAAGCTCTTCCACATCTTCCATGTAGCAGTGGAAAAGCCCAGACACTGCTTCTGTAGGATATTGCTGTGTCATGTACAGTAAAACAGCACTACCCAACGTGTGTTTGCCTTTCCCTGGAGCAATTTATACAGTAAGGTAAGAAATGCCTTCCAAGCCACTGGCTGTTCAGTACAAAAAAGTAAAAGCAATGTTGTTCAAATACTCTGAACATCTGAGTCTATTTGAATCAAATCAGAGGTATTTGATGATTGAGATTCAAGTGCTGAAGGCTAATTTGGATTAAGAAAAAATGTGGAAAAAATGAAATGTGCAAAGTCAAAATCCACTACAGCCAATGACTATATTTACCTCAGTGAAGACTTTTCCTCTTAAACTATTGATTTTTTGCCTTCTTCACCAAAATCAGTTCCCTTTTGACTATAATTAAAAAGCTACGATAAAACGTAACAAAGATGGTTATCAATTATAATATAATTTGCATAGCTTTAGCCCCAGCTGAGGAGGAAAGATCTTTGTATTAACAGCTGTAATAATTCAATGTAAGATCTTGACTCAGGAAAAGCTTTAAAAAAAAATAAGGAAAAAGAGGATCAAATCATTATGATTTCCATGTTATAGATAAAACTTGAAACAGCGTTACAGGACAGCAATTACCACAGCCATGCAAACTTAATGAACTTACAAGTCTTGTGACTGTGACTCACGAGCTGTTCTGAAGTGAAGCCACAGATGGATATAGTGATTTAAATGGCACAGCTCTGCGGAACCATACTGGCTGCCTTCAGCCTTAGAGCTGAAGATGTTACGCTCTCCAGCTGCCAGAGCGAAAGTCAAAGGGTGTCATGAATCATAATTCTCAATTGAGATTTATTAATATGAATTTTCACTTGTTACAGTTTCTATTACCTGATGTCAAACAATGCATACTAAAGATGTATAAACCCTCTGTTCAGCTGCTGCAGAAGTTTTAACAGTTACCAGCTGCCTGTTGTCCACTGCTTATAAATAAAGGGATGGCTACTTTTCCAAAATACAGCGACTTCTTCTCTTTCTAGCAAAAAGAAATTGAAGACAACAGCAGCACTAATTTCAGTCTACCTCAGGACATGTTTAAGATTACTAGCTGTCGCAGTTTGACACTGGTTAGGCACCAAGCACCACAAAAACTATTTATTTATTTGTGCTATTTTTAAAAGTTATTCTTTAAAGACTAGTACCTAACCAAGAGGCAGTTAACTAGATCATTTAAGTGTTCTTTCAATTGTTATCACTTCCAGTGCAGTCATAAGCAAAAATCTTTGCAGGTGCACTGATGAAGACCCTAGTAAGTAATTTAAAAATCTACTCTGAAACATTTTTTATTTAGGTTTGTAATACAATATTATGACAATCTTTACATTTCTGTGTGCTAAATGTTCTGTATTATAAATGGCAAGTAGCTTGAGAATGGTTTCAGGTCCTCTATGTTCCTAATTCTCTGGACTTGCTTCCCTTAAAGTTTGCTATAATTCCTGGCTTGCCTCAGTGACATGGCTCTATTTCTGACATGGCTGCACTCAGCTAATACTCATTATTATGTGATACACAATGTAGTTCATCATTACTGAGAAGACCCACTCTCACCTAAAGTAGGAAAAATTGTGACAGATTTTATTCTCCTTGAGGAAGGCATTAATGCTTACTTACTTGCAGAGTTTCTTGGAGAGATTTAAAAAAAAAATATTGTTCATTATCGGTATTTTGAATATGCAATACATTTCAATGTAAGACTTTTAGTCCTGGGAGAATTCTGGTGCCTTTGAAAACTTATTATGGAAACACTTACATGGATTTTGTTGGATTGGAACTGAAGGACAATTGGGAGGTGCTTATTGTTTCTAGAAAAATAGGAAAACAATATTTCCTGAATTAAAGAATTTATTATTACAGTAAATTCAGACTCATCAGTTCATAGAAAAAAAATTCTAATTCTTATAGGTGCTTTAAGGATCATAATTGCTTACTTAAGCATGTTCAACAACTCCAGTGGGTAGTTAGGATACAATATAGTGCTGTCATTGCTGTATATTGTACCATGAGGGGAAGTTGTTCCTTATGAGGCAGCACAAAAATGAGGACACATCACAAAGCCATTTCATGGTTTTGCCTTACTACACGTGGAGACGAGTACAGCAGTTCAAAATTCCCTTTCCAGTATTAAGTCTAATGTACAAAGCCTTGGCCAAATATTCCTATTTTCAAGAAAGAAAAAAGAGCAGAGAAAAAGGGCATAGAGAACAGAGCAGGAAGAACAGTAATAGAAAGGATTACCACCATAAATTGACTTAAACATGTTTTCAAGGGAAGCCCATTATTTCTGACTGATCTGACTTTTCAAAAGGACCTCTTGTCCTTCTTTAAGGCCCTAATGTGATGAAAACCTTACCAACTTATAAGTTGTCTCAGCAACCATTTGCACTTTATTTCTAGATGAAGTGTGTCTTCAAATTCCAGCCACTAAATTATTACCCCTTTGCCCCTTTCTATCATACGTCTCCTCTCCATATAGGTTGTTTTAGAGATTGTTAAACTCATGTCTTATTTTCCTTCCAAATAACCCAAAGATATTGAGCTTTTTAGTATCTCATTTATAAGGTGCCTTTTCCATATCTAAAATCACTGCTATTGCTGAAGCTGTCCAAACTCACTGAACTTTTTAAAGAACTTTCCTCCACAATGCCACTCCTCATAAATGCCATATACAGGAAAAAGAGCATCTATTGCACTGTATGCAGATAAAAGAGCATCAATTTACCCCAAATTAAAATATCTTTTCTTAAATAACCTTCAGTGATGCTCTGATGAGTTCCAGAAGATTACTAAGATGGCTGGGAATAAAAGGAGAAATGGCAGAAAAAATCACAAATTATGTTTCACTATTTTTTTATATTTATGATTATTATCCATGGAAGAGAAGCTGTTGTGAAGGTCAGAAAACATCTGCAAGCTAGTATATTTATAAATTTGGCAGTGGGAAGTAGTTCCCATGGTAGGAGCACAGAGGACAGCTCAGCAGTGGAGCAGTCCCATACTAGTTGTTCTCTCAGCAAAGAGTGCTTAGATGAGGAAAAGGAAACTGAAGATGTTGGTATGAGGGCAGAAAATAGTCGTAGCCTTGGTGGAAAGTTATGTCCAGGTATCTAAGACCCCATAATTAAAAAGCAGAAGTGAAAGAAGCTGAGCCTATAAAGTTGTTTCCTTAAAGAAAAATGGACCAATCCCTAACTAAGAGCTGATAGGGAAAAGATTGCACTTCCAAAGAATTGTTCTTCTGGCAGCTAGAGAAATATAAAGGAGCACAGGGATAAAATACAAGAAATACCTGAACCCAAGAAGAGTAAATAGGTCTAATGATCAGATGTAGAGCACTTACTGGAAAGGAATACAGGAGAAGATGAAGACACATAACAGCCATTTATCAGTGGACTTTTTGTAGGATTTATGTACTTGGGCACATTTGGAGAGAGCATAAAAACTTGACAGGTGAAGATTAAAGACTCCCTCAAGAAAACATATTAACTGTGAAACATTCACTAAACTTCTAAAGATCTAGTGCTTACTGTAGAAAGGAATACTGAAGCGTGCCTTAAACATAATCTAAAGTGAAATATTTGAAAGGATTTTATGAAGAAATAGCATTACCAGGCATTTGAGGACAGCAAAGCTCTGAATCACCCTTTGGCAACATAACTGGTTCCTGAAGTCTTTTCATTTTGATCACCACTGAGACCCTATTCTTTGTCCAGGTGTCCCTCACTTGAGATCCTTACAAGCCAGTACTTAGAGCCTTTTTGTCCTGATTGTGGTGCTTTAAAACCAAGGTAGAGCAGGCAATTCAAAAGACAAGGTAATTTTGTTAATAAATAACCAGGGAATCCCTTTAGGCAAATATCCTGTCTGGTTCTTGCTCAACAGTCATCAAGAGGAGAATACAGGTTATTCCCTATAACCTTTAGTCTGCTGTAGCTGTGCTGAATCAGCTTGGATGTAATAAACTCCTTTCTTCCATGGACAAGCATACAGAGAGAAAATGAACAACTCAGTTCCATGTTTTGGCACCTTGTAGAAAGAAGGCAGCAGAAATTACTTCCTTGGGTTTATCCCCAGCAGAGAATACTCATATCCCTTCTCAGACTTCATTTTGTCAGAGCATAATACAATCTCCCTTTGCCTTATTCATCCTCTCAGTCCTCTTTGCATCTGTTCAGACACATTGGTGACTCCCAATCAAATGGTGCTCAAGGAAAGCACCAAGATTTTCTCTCCAGCTGTCATCTCCACTTGGAGCCACCTAATCCAGTAGCAGAAGTTCTGCTTATAAGTCCCTCTGTGCTTGTCCCTGTGCTTTGCTCCATTAAATTTCATCTGATTTTTATTATTGCTGTCATCCAGTTGTTCTGGTGGGGTATTTCAATCTGTGTGTTGACAGCTTCTTCAGTTTTGTGAGATAAATTTATTCCAAGTGCTTCTATACTTTGTGAAAAGTTTACTAATTAATCAAACAAGACCTGTGCTTGAGGAATTCAATGGTAATCACCCTTCAGTCCAGCAGTTTCCTTTCCAGATGAACCCATTGTTATTTCTCTTGCAGCCATGATGAATTTCTCTCTTTTCCAGTTTTAGTAACCTTGTGTCACTGTCTCACACACTTTACTGAATTACAGAAAGGTAGACCTAAGAAAATTCAGCTACCTAAACTTTATCAGAGAAAAAAGTTGACTTATTTTTGATAAGACTTTTTTCACTCATTGGCTTTTAATCTCTAAAAATTGTTCTGTTAAATTTTTGTGCAAGCACAGTCCCTTTTTTATTTTTGTTTTTAGAATGAAGGACTCATTTCCATATCTCCAGTAGTACAGTCAAGTCCCTATTTTGCAACTGTTTGGCAGAGAGCACTTTCATTTCTTTTCTTTTAATTATTTAGGGCCTTGCCAGTTCAGTGAGGTCCAGAATGCGCTCATTTACAAGTCAAAAATCCCAATACAGACCCTACAACACTTCTTCATACAACACAGAGACAAGGAAATGCACTTGCCTTGCTGGAACACCGGCTCATCCCTTACTTGCAAACACAGCTGCATCAGCTCTGGCTTGCTGTTGCTACTTCAGGAATTTTTTGCTAGGAGACAGCACTGGAAAAGTAGAGAAACACTTTAGCCTCCACAGAATGATAGATGTGGATACATAAAGACTGGACAAAACCTAGCTCAGTGCTGGGTCTAAGCTGGCACAGGCCACAATTTCCCCAAAGTTCCAGATAACCAACACTGTCAGAGATGCAGAACAGTAAAAAGTGAGGTATTGCCATCCACTTCAGGAAATGGAAAGAAGAATCTGTGATGGACACAGCTACACAGATGAGCTTCTCTTGTTTCTTATGAACCTATACAATGTTACCTGCCTGAAATGCTGCTGTCTACTTTCCCAATGGATTCACACATAATGCAATTTATCAGGGAAAAAGGTCACAAAGGTGAAATAAGTAATCTGGGCATTAATAGAATCAAGAAAAATAATGTATCATTTTCTGAACTGAGGAGGATACTCTGTGCATGTTAACAGGGCTCCATCTCACTGCTACCAAGGGGATTTCAACAGTTTATTTGCTATAGCAACCCTTGAAGATGCTCTTTCTGCCAGCAAAAGTTAGTTCTGTGCTTAGAATAATAATTTCTTAATAATACCAAACGAGTACAGGAGACTAATATCTTGAGTAAGAGCTAAATACAAATTACACTGCAAAAGAGAGGTGAAAAAGAGCTATTAGTTCAGGATCTCATCCATCCAACACAGTGTTGCAATGTTAACTAACAAAATACAAGCTGCAAATCATACATTTTCAAAATTTCGACAATCTTTCCTCCATATGAACCGTGCAACTATTACAGAAAGCTCCTTACTTTGTGACTGAATTCTTCCACAAAATGTCTTTGCAATAGTTGTTCTCCAGTTTCATAGTATCTTTAAAAAAACCCCTTACCCCTTACTTTCCCTACCACTCAGCACAGCTGCATAACTGCAGTGTTGACTCCCAACAGTAATTCACAGCCATGCAAACACTCTGTGACTCTAAGAAGGATAAATCTATTGCACAGTCAGCTTGCAAACTAGGGAATTCTTTATCATCCCATGTTTCTGGATTACTCATTGTAGAAATGGTTCATTCACCTGTACCACTGTTCAAGTTTAGGACCAAAGATTATGAATAATGTTGCATTTTAAAGAGGATCACGCAAAAAATTTCAGGAAATGTTCTTGTCACAAGAATAGCTAAGGCAGGAGGCAGGCCAGTTTCAAGCTATTTTGCAGAAGTCTTTCAACAAGCCTCAGTTCAAATACAAGAAATAAAGATTTTAACAAGTAACAATATGATACTAGCAGTTTAAATGTAAAAGAACTGAGTCCTGGATAGAATTTGCCATCTCCATCTGTCTGCATTGCTGGTCTTGTACGAGGACGACCAGCTCTGGCAGGGGAGGGTGCCTAAGTGCACTCAGTGTTTCTACAAGAAGCAGAAGGCAAACCTGGCACACAACTGTTTTATGTAATTCCAGTGGTAATTGCACAGCAAGTCTTATTACTGCAAGGTTACTGTAATTAATCTAATGATTTTATAGTATGTCTGATTATGACAAGAATGATTGTAAGAGTTGCAGTAATGTGGCAGATCAGTGTTGCACTGCATACAGAAGAAGGAAAACATACAGAGTTTGTGATGAGGCAGGAAGGAAAGAGGTGCAGTCCTGTGACCTTTCTGTCAGATTGCCACTGGCAGCAAGGCTTGCTGGTCAAAGGCATTGGCAGTATTGCCCCTTGTCACCCTGGTCACCCCTCAGTCTGGAGATATAGGAACCAGATTAGGAAACCAATCTGTCCAAAAATTGTCTGGGAAAAAAATAATCTGGATGAGGCTGAGGATTCATCAACAAGCAGGAAAAGGAGGAAAATGCTTTGGCTACAACTACTGTGCAAGGTATATTCCTACAGCTATAACCTCAAAGAGATCCTGTGCAGGGAAGAGGCAGCAATTCATCTGAATCTCTCAGTATGACTGGACCACAGCTGCCAGGGAAATTAAAAATCCCATAATGAAATCATTTGCACATTTTTCCTTCTAAAGCAGCACATCAAAGTTTGTAAATTGAAGAGAAGGAAAAGATTGGTACGAAAATCACAAGGCATAAACTTATCATGCAGACACCTAGATAGTCAGATGTACTTTCTAAAGCATTAATGAATTTGCCCTTTCTGTCACCTCTCTTACACCCTTTTTTACCTCCTGTTTTTACATTTCAGGTGCAACTTTGATATTCCTTTCAAAACAACAGGAATGAAAGAGTGAAGCTGTGCCACAGACAGCAAAGCCAGAAAAAAAAATGTTCTTCTCAAGGCATTAAAATGGATATTGTTGAGTGTCACATTTCTTGTTTTTATAGTCATTATCATGCATTTCAACTGTGAGATCCTCTGAAGTAATTGGAGGAAATCAAGGCCCATTGCATAGGTGTTTTAAAGTATGAAATAAGCCATAATCCTTGAGGTATAAAACCTCACAAATCTAAACAGATAGAGGGCACAGGGGAAAGGAAATGATAAGGTCTTATACTTCAGTGCCAGAATTGGGAACATTATCTTCAGTTTTTGAAGTGCCAGTGTAATACACTGCTCACTACTGGGAAAATCACTAGTGGTTCACACAAGCACTGAGTGTTACTTGTGGTAACAGTTTAGGAATATAAGAGTTGACATTCAAAAGGCAGCATTTATCATGGTAGATAACAATTTCTCACCTGTGAAATATTGGGACATAATAATATTGAAAGTGTGTGAAAAGTTGTGAGAAAGCAATATTGAAAAAATGTAGATTTTAGGGTAACCAACATTTCCAGCCCTCTCGCTCCTAGGAACTGAAAATATTTCAAATAGAAAAGATTAAATCATGTTCATTCACTTCATGTTTCCATTCTTTAGGTATAATTAATTCTTTTGATTATATTTTATACTAATATAATTGTACTATATCCTAGATTATTCTGCAGTAGCTTGCAGGTTTTGTTAGCATTCCCATTTTAGTATGTTTCTTCTTAGCAATTACAATAGCTTTTTTTAAGCTTTTAACAGATCTCCAAACATGCAAATTTTGGGTCAATACCACATGTGCTTGCACGAGGTAAGTAATAATTGCTGTTACCCCTGCAGCTGTTAGCAAGTTTAGGTCAGCAATGAGGTTTTGACCTTTGGAAAAAGTCCAATTCAAAGTCAGCTTGTATGGGTACAAGAGCATCTGTGTTTGTCACACTTTACTTTTAGAAACACTAAGCAAATACATCCCAGAATAATATGACCTGTGGCAATATAGATTTTCTTTCTAACCATCAAGGACAAATATTTATGGGAACATTTTTCAGTTCCATAGAAAGTAACAAATGTTCTTCAAGTGTTTGCTTGCAGTCCTGAAAGAGCTTTAATCAATAAGGACCTAAGCTCCTACAATACCATGTTATTTCTGATGCAGGACCAGGCAATGGTGCCTTTGATGTAAAATATCATGTTTGCTGTGCCTTTTTTATGCAGAGAAATATTGAGTCTGTCCATTGCAAGAGGCCAAGGAGAGAGAAGAGATTACTGTGTGCATGACCTTTGATAACAGAATAAACACATTAGCCCTTATCCAGGGCATAAAGGAAAAGCTATTTTCCTTTGCCTGTGTTGTGGGGAAGCACAAGATGAGATGGGATGAAGACTAGAAGAGGTGTTTGAAATTACAAAGATGATATGCCAGCATTCCCTGGGATGGGAACAGGTTTTCTCATCCATTGTCTGGGATCGAGTCTCCCACCTCAGAGGTGGTTATACTTCTGTGATGGTGAAAAGGTCTATCCTGTGCTTTATCCATGGAGAATACAGGCACAGCAATTATCACTCTAATTTAAAATACTAATAGTTCATAAGTGAGAGAATTACAGAAGGAATATTGGATTTATCATTTTCCCTCTCTTTCCTCAATCACTACCTTTCTTCCCAGAAAGAAGCTAGACAGAGAGCTGTTTTTCACCAAAGCTAGTTCGGCTTTTTGATGAGCAGAGAAGTTCTAAAGAATCTCACTGCTTCAAAATTGGACTTTCAAACCAGCATCCATTTATTTGAGAAAAAAAATTCCACAGGAAACTGTTCCTGTTCGATTAAGGGTTGTAAAAGCCCTCTGTCATCCCTTCAAACCTACTTTAAGAACATTTCTATTTAAATTTTCTCTCCCAGAAGGAGGAGGATAATATGCATAAACTAAGAAGAAAATTGCAAGTTTCAAGTTTTTTAATTAAGCATCAAATAACCAATTGTTAGACAGGAATTTATTACAACTTTATTAAGGGCAGTACAGTACCTTATCAGATCTCATCTAACAGAGACACCAGCAATATCTAGTCTGTGTTAACCCTCTTTTTCTCATTCACTCTATCTCAGCCTTATTCTCACCTCTGACCTCATCTCCTGCCACATTTCAGCTTGTCATCTCTTTTTTTATCCAGGAGTAGTAAGGATCTGCTTGAAGTAGTCTGCCAGACACACACATTCTAAAACTATTGATCTATAGGAAAAATAAGCATCAAAAGTAACATAGATGGAATCAGAGGCAGGGGCAGATCAAGAGGGCAACCTGATGTGTAGATCAGAAGCAGACTCCCTCAGCTCACAGGTAGTTTATCAGCTCGGGGTTTTCATGTACTGAGATATCTTTCACCACTCAGAAGTTACTTCAGAGCCTGACTCCTCTGCAAAGCAAAGACCTCAGACCACTGTGAAACTTGTGTGTTTCAAGTGCTTTTTGATTTGCCACTGCTACCAATATATGTCAAAACTTGACTTTAAAAGTTCTTGCAGCAGGCATGAAAGGAAATGGAAGTGGCAAACTCAGGCACATGGGTGCAGCTTGTCTGCAAAGAGCCTTGTGTAATTTTTAAGGAAGCAGAAGCTTTCCTGCTCCCTTAATAAACTCGGAAGTGTGCTTTTTGTCCAATATATTTCCCTACAACAGGGGAGAACAACATCCTTGCCTAAAATTATGAGCCTCTGACTTATCAACAAAGTAGAAAAGCAAACCAGGACCTCAGATTTCCAGTGAGATCCACAACCAGATTTTGTCAAAGAAGAGACAAGTAATTTAAATACACATGGAGATACAAGGACAGCTGCAAAGCTGATCTGCATGCAGCCAGAGCAAGATGAGCCTCAGCATTCCTTTTTCACACATTATCATATTTTCTTTATGCAGCTGGTTTAGAAAGGTCTTTTGGGTGAAGGTTATCTAAATTCTGTTCTTAGAACACCACTTCTAGAATAGGAACCTGTTTTTCTCCAAACTGCTCTGAGACCTGAATGTGTGTTTAACAAAACACAGTTCAGAGGAGAGAAGGCAATAGCTGCTTGGAACTGAATATAATTCAAGTCTGATATTTGGAAACTTCTGCCTCATAATCACAGTGGTGCCTGTGAAAATGTCAGGCCAATTCCTTACATTTAAGGAAAACAACATGTTTCTTATGAAGGCACAAACACCAAGGTTGATCTTATTTCAGGTGCTTTCTAAAATGAAAGATTTTCTTCCAAGAGCTTCAAAGTACTTAATGCAAATTCTGTGCCAAGACAGCACTTAGAGCCCCAGGAAGCCCAGCAGCAGCAGGGCTTCAGGAATTTTTGTCAATTGTGAGGTCAGAAGCCAAGTGCTCTAGAGATCAGGAAACAATTATTTGTGCAGCTTACAGTCTTGTTGCAGTTTACAGTACTGGGAGAGGGAAGACTGGGGCTGCTGCTTATTCCAAGCACTGGACTAATACAAAAATAAAAAGCACTAAACATGGATGGAACAGCCCAGACAAATGGAGTGTGATTTCTCCATTCACTCAGTCATACTTCTATACACATCCATATTCAATCTAAATCAGTAAACCTGTACTAAAGTGAATCCGTAAGATACAGAGTGACTACCAAAACTATGACTACAGTATTTGCTTCACAGCAAATGATCCAAACCAGAGGAAGAAGAGAATTAAATAAAATATTTTTTTAAAAAGGTAAAGCTACCTAATTTTTGTAGTGTAATAACATTTCTAAAAGCTGAAAGGGGAAGGGGAGGGGAGCGGGAGGGAACAGGAAATGAGCTTCAGAAACTCAGAATTAATACAGGCAAAAAAGAAAAGGAAAATCAAACCATTATCTTAACTCCTCCCTTTTGAATTATTGAGCTGTGGATCATGAATTTCCAACATTTGCAGTGATAGAGAGAAACTTAGATTAGTCCAGTATTTATTTCTGTTCTGTATAAAGCAGCAATGGTCAAAACCATTCATGTTTGACAAGGGTCTATTCCATTTGTAGATATTTTTTTGAGAAAGATGATCAAATTAAATGAACTACATAGTCATTCAAGCTACAAGTGGCTTTGTAATTTGCACAAATTTATGAAAATTATTTACCCACTTGTAGTCAGTATCATCATCACCACTCTCTCCTCTTTAAATGAACTATGGTGTTTATTAGCTTCATTAACCAAGCTGTTTTGAATTAATATCAACCTCTACAGCCATAAGCTATTTTATCTGTGCCAGACTGGGATCTGCACCAAAACTGCAGTGGCATTATTATGTTATTTCCTGATGAAAGTGACATAAATGAAGATCTCTGCTGGCTGATACCTCCCTCTTACATGCTCATAGTTCTATGTCTTAGAAGAGATATAGCCTAGTCTAGGATCAAGAAGCAATTTCTAGTAGAGATATTAGCTAAGATCAAAGACAAAACTAGATGTTAATGAGTACAAAATATATACCCCATGCTTAGGAAAAGACAAGGTCTCTAGGAAGGGAAGGATGTAAAATCAGTGTGCACATGTGGCTCATAATTTGGAAGAACTTGTAATTATGAAAGAAGAAAAAATTAGAGCAACAGGAAGATATTAGAGAGAGACCTGGGGACCTCTCTGTTACATATTTTCAAATAGAAAATGCATACTGTAATGAAACAGCAACTATACTGGCCAGATTTGTCCCTGTTATTCCATCTCTTCGCTGATGTAAAGATCAGTAAGACCAGAACAGTAGCTGGGGGAGTTTTATACCCTCAATTTTCTTCTTTCTGCTGAATGACTGCATGACATGCTGTTCCCAGCTACTAAATTATTTAGTATATCATCTGCAAACACCTGGAAAAATATTTCTTGCTTCATTTCAATCACTTGCATTTTATCCCCTAATTTACTAACAGAGGAAGTAATAAAAGCTGTCATTCCAAATTACTCCTTCAGATTGTTTGAAATTACTTCAGTAATGTGTTACCTCAAAGCTATTTTAAAGAATTCTTTCTCTTCATCTTGTTCACTACGGGATGTAACAAAAAAACTGTGAAACTAGAAGTGTGTTTAGAGGTTGCACTTCCTAAATAGTTAATTAAATTTTGTTATGGCTAATGGAGGAGAACTCAGAGGAACCATAATGGTCAATATATCTGTGGTATGTCTTTGTAAACTGGAATATATACTGCAGGAGAAAATTATAGTAACACTCTTATGTAACAGGGAAATTGTCTCTAGGGCACAGCAACCCTTAATAGAGAAAAATAGGTGCCAGAGAACCCGCAGTGAAATGTCAGCACTGGGCTGACACCTTTGGGTCCAAATTCATGAGCCTTTTCTCTCCAAGCTTAAAACACTAAACCAGACACAGCTCAATTAACAAGCAAGAGACAGGTTGTCCATGGGATGGGCTAAAGAGACACATCCCAGCTCTCAGGCTGTGTGTTCTGGACTTAAAACATGTTTTGGATGGACTACACTGCCCAGAAGTGTGAGTCCTGAGGCAAATGATGGCCACATGCCTCGATGAGCACAGCACTGGGTTTGGGGAGAGGTCTTGCCTCGGTCTGTGAATGTTTTCTGCCTGGGGCAGCATCCCCACAGCTGTGCCAGCCAGTGGGGCAGCATGAGAATCCCTGAATCCACCTTGGACACACTCAGTTGTTTTTCTGAAAGGCCCAAAGGCCACTTGTGCTAGTGCAGATGATTCTCCTGGAGTGAGACAGGGGCTCTTTGCCCGGCTGCCTCCACCGGCGGCACAGTGGGACTGGGGAGCCAGCAAGGGCCAGCCATGGGCAAGAGGCAGAGGCGATGGTGTTTCAGCCAAAACCAGTAAGGGATGTGTTCCCACAGCATGCAGTGTCTCTGAAACCTGCATCAGCCACATTTTACAGCAGCTGCATGTTTTCAAAAGTGTGTTTAATCAGCAAGCCTCTGTGCAATTGGCTGCTCTAAAGTGCCACACAAATTTTGGTCACAGGTGAGCTGCTGCTTTGCATACTGGGAGTAGGGAAATCTCATACTGCTCACAGGACAATTCAGAAGGCAGACATCTGCAAAGGATGACAGCAACTAGGAAGTCTGTCTATTGGTTAGCAACAAACTGCATGTCTGTACACCCCTCTATGTCACTGTCATCTGCCAAGACACAGCATCTCACCCCTGGCCATCTGTACACTACAGAGAGGAGAGGGTACACAGCCAAGAGCTCATCCATGCTAGCAGGGACAGAATCCCTTGCTGCCAGGATGCCTTGTCCCCTTCCTCAGTCAAACTAGCAGCACAAATCCGTGGCACTGTAGTTTCTTATTTGACAGCTTTCAGCTCCTTTCTGAGACTGCTAAAGGAACATCTCTGTGACAAGCATTGAGCTTCAGCCCAGAAAGGAAGATAAAAAGACATTTCTGTCAAAACAGTGGCCTGGTTTTTCAAACCTGCCAGCCTGATACAACACTCCAAAATCTATATAATCTGACCTACATATGGTAACAACTTAAATTCAGAGTTATTCATCACTGATAAAACATAACAAACTTAGTGAGAAATAGGGAGGTGAGGAGATAATGACTGAATGCTTGGAAACTTGGATATCTACTTAAAAACAAGTATTTTTGAAAATGTTGGCTTATGTTAATATAGTAACAAACAGTGCTCTGAATTCTTCTGACTCTCAAGAAACAGCTTGCAGCCACACCATTGATTTTGAAGCCTGTCTGTTCTCACCCTGCTGTAGTAACACAGATCTTGGACAGAAGAGCATGGCATTGCTCATCCAAGCTCACTGTGGAAGTTTGTACTTGGGTAGAGAAATGAAAGCTCTCATCATTACACAGTTTACAGCAGTTTTCAGACAAAATCAGCAACCCATCATCCAGCCCTCTCTTGCTTTTCCCTTATTTCCATGCCACGCACTTCCAGTGCTTTACCTTGAGACAGCTGTGGCACAGGTCTGATCCCATGGTGCATCAATCCCATTGAATAAAAGAGCAGAAAACTACCTTGGCAAAAAGCAAAGCCCTTAATTGGGTTAGAAAGGCAAATTGGCTCCCCATGCAAACAGATGAGTGCCAGAGCCAAGGAAGGATGGAGAGGGATCTCACACTTTCATTTCAGTGAGCTGTGACCAGCTCAGCTGCCTCCTGGGTCTGCATCCCGAGCCTCACTGCAGGCACTACAGGAGCAAACAGCCCATCTTGCCTCTGAAGATATCAGTGCTGACAAGGAAGACATGAGAGGGCTTAGGAAAAACAATATTTGTAGGGAAGTCATTTGCCTGTTATCACACAACCATTCAATGACAGAGCTGTTTACCAAGAGCCCTCACACAGCAGTGTTTGAACAGAACTATTATCCTTAGCATCAAATATATTTTAATTTTTTTGAGAATTTTTTTTTTTCTGTATGCAGTCATCTTTTCTCTTTAAAATAGCTTCTTCTTGATCAGCTGGAGTGTGGTCAAAACATGTTGACTACATCATAAATCACACGCAACAACCTGCCAGAGGCTAAATGTGAGAAAACACATGCAATGAAAACTCCAAATGAAACACTGAAAAATAAGAGCCATGGAGAAACAGAAAGCTATTTCTTTTAGTGTGAAAATCCTGCTACCATATTTTTAAATTCACAGTGGAAATAGTTTCCAGCAATCAAAGTCAGGGAGATTGGATCTGTGTGGAAGGGAAGTAAATCAGCCCCACAGAAATGTATGTGATATTCTTCAAAATGCAGGAAATTTGAAAGGTGTGCCAGAAACCCCCATGTAAGTTGATCTCAATGAGTATTTGCAACTATTTCTCATGTGAAAAAACTCCAGATAACACAATGCAGATGTTTTACAATAGCTAAACTTTTAAAACTATTTAATAATCATTTTCTAACCGTAAGGAAATGAATTACACGTATTTCTGGCCCACCTAAGAGACAAATGTTATAAGGCTCAAACTTTATAAATCTGCAGCCTGCAGCAGATTTTATTATTTTGCCCTTGGGCTACTAATGAGTGCCTGAGTTTACCAGCATTTGAAGACATTTATATGGCTAATGAGAGCATTCATGGTTACCTAAGAAGAGATAAATAAAATTAAGGCTATAAGCCTTCATCCTTCAAGGCAAAGGAAAAAAAATTCTTTGGTGGTAAACTATTCCATGAAGACCTGAGGTAAAATCTTGGCCTTGTTAAAGTTAGAATTCCTCCAAAATAGCTGTGGTTTTACCTCAGCCTTGCTTAATTATGCAGCTTTCCCTGACTTCATTAGGCTATTCATCATCTGCAGAGCTGCTTATTCTTTCTCACAGCACCTGAAAACAACCAGCATAGCTACAGATAGGCAGCTGGTATGATTTTATGTATAAACTGTAATGACAATTTCTGTATTCCTTTCATGTCTGTTTTAGAGAATTGAAATTAAATATTAGATCTGATTAGGAACAGATAGGCTATTATTTTGACTGGCCCTAGGACTATTAAATTCCTTGCTATGTGGCAAGAGCACAGTACAGCACATGCCCATCTCGCTGCATCATCCTGCTCCCAGGGAGCAGCACAAGGTGTTGAGTTATTCATGGAGAAACTCTGCTCCAGTGCCAGCCTGAAATCCTTTGCATCACCCTCAGAGCAGGATCCCTGAAATGCCCCAGCATTGCCTGACACGTGTCATTAGTCCTGACTGGCATCTTGCAAGCCGGTTCTTACTTGCAGAACCCTACAAGCAGGCTCTCCTGACTCCCACTCTCTTTGCCATCTGTCAGCTGTTCCCCAGGGCACAGACAAGCACCAAAGCTCACTGCCTCATCCTCTGTTTTCCACCTCCTTGGCCCTCTCACAGACACACACCTCTCCCTGCTGTTTCTCCCCCAGCAGCTCTGCCTCCAGCCTGTTGCTTTATTTCCTCCACCAATGTGGCAGGCACGCAGTAAAACAACACGGGGCTTCCAAAGGGTGGGTCTCCCATAAAAGCCTCTGTTTGAGCTGGCAGTTCTGCAGGATATACCCAGGCAGGTCTTTGGTAAATGTAATGCAGAGCCAGATGCTGAAGCTTTCCTGCTTGTCTTGGTACCGTATCCAGCAGCCCACATAACTCATCGTGATTATTCTGCATTGTGACAGGATTTGGGGTTGCTCTTTTCATGTTTGCCAGTATGAGCCAGGACAACATTACTCCTTTAATTCCATAATGAAGCATGACTCTAAAGTGCATTTAAATGCTGGAAGATAACACTCTCCCAGTGCTGCTGGTCATAGCACCCCCTCCATGTAGCCATCCACCCTGTGAGGCCTCATGTACGGGGTATTCTCCCTAGTAAAGTACTAAGATGATTGAATATTAGAGAACTAAAGTGATGTATTGAATTAAAGCCATTTCTTTCTCCCATTATGTGCTTACACCCCTCGGTTCTTTCTATAAGGGTGGAAAGAGAGAGAAATCCAGTTGACAGATAAGACATTTACCACAGAGCAAGGGGTGAGAGAGAAAAATAAATGTATGCACCTGCTTCTTGACTTCTACATAAGAAAAGTTAGGAAAAAAGTTGTGAACATAGTGAAATACTTATAAACCCTGCATAACAGGAGTCCTGAGACTGGTCAGTCTTTTACTGACTAACTTCTTCCAAGAATCTTGCTGCACAAATTGTTAAGGGGTAATTCTCAAAAGCTATTAAAGAAATAGGTGCTCATTACACTTGATTTTAAAGGAATTTCAGTGTAAAATCCCCTCCAGCTCTTGAAAATCTGGGCTCAGCATTAATAAGCCTTATTTTCTGTTCTCTGAAATTGAGCTTCTTATCCAGTTCCTTAAAGACTTTCTGTACCTGTGGATGAGGGTTATACAGTGCTGCTTTTAGTATCCAAGCCTGACCAATAACACAAGGAAAACCCCACGACAAACAAGTTACACCAACTCAATTTTTGCAGAAAGCTGAAGCAAAACCTTCATTTCCTTTCTGGATGTTCAGCTTGAGACCCAGATCTTTTAACAAAAAAAGGTCCCCTTTGTATCTCCTCATGCTTTTGTCCCAGGTACATTGAAGCTATCCTGTGAATATATTGCTGAATATACACAGAGAACCATGTATCCTTTGACTGTGACTGGCTTTAGAGGTGATATCAGAGAGCTGATAGCTCCTCCCTTTGGGCTGGATAAGGTCAGGGTGAAGCAACCTGCCAGCCAGCTGAAGGGATATCACCACAGCTGGCCAAGATTGAGCCAACAGCAGAACCACACCAGCCTTATGGGCAAAATATAATTCCTTGAGTGGGGAAGATAACTGCTCTAACTCACAAATCTGTTCACACTCCTCTCATTTCCAGTAGTGTGAAGTGTCTGTTCCTTCAACTATATTGTACAGGCACTAGGAAAAAAAAAAAAAAAAAAAAACAACAAAAAATCCCCAATGAATCAGCAAAAGAAACTTTCCCAAAGTGTGGCAGCATTGGCACTCTAGGGAGCAAACCTCAAAGCTTGTGAAATTCTTGTAGGTGGGGAAGTTAAAATACCTTTATCACTATTCCCCATGCCCTAGGATGGATATGAGGTTACACAGTTAAGCAGAATTCAGTTTTGAATCTCCAATTGTTCAGACTTGGAGAGGTTAGTTCTTTGCCCATTTATTCAGGACACAGGGTTCTCAGTCAAAGCTCATCTGCACTGTCACACAGGTTTACAGAAATGGATATCAAACATTAAAATGCAATCTTGCTGTAACAGCTGGGTATTGAGCTCTCAAGAGAGCGTGGTGATTCACAGCCCTACTTTTCTCCATGGATGGCCCTAATTTATCTGCAAGTCTCTCAGTTGTTCTAAAGGACCACCCTTGGATGGAATTACAAAGAGTTCTTTTTCGTCTCAGGCAGGGAAATATTTCAGTTCTTCAACTTGTTCTGTCCACAGTGCACAAATTTCTAAAGACAGTGGCCTAGCACTAACCTGTGCCTTTTCTTCAAATTAGTTTTGACAAAAGAAAAGTACTAACAACTGCACATATCGTTTTACTGTCTTGTTGTCAGAAAGCACAGTTTCTTCTTTGACAAGTCTAAAGCTCCTGTACTTTTATCTCTACTCACTTAATCTTCCCGTGTCATCTGGGGCAAGGAAAGAAGCCAAACAGACAACAAGGAAAGAAACTGATGTTCTTCCACCTTCCACCTTTTTTTTTTTAAATCATCAATAGCAGTATGATTGATTCCTGCAGGTAGGTAGAACACTATGTGTGACTTGGAATAATCCCCATAAACTTCAGCTGTTCCAACGTTAACTGCACCAAGAGTCAAACATGAAGCTGATCCATCTCTTGCTTTCCCTCTATTGTTTCATGGTGCTTCTGTCCTTTCTCCTTTTCCCCATCTTATCAATTATCCCATGAAAAACACTTTTCATGGACACTAGCAACTGATATGAAGGAATTGCACATCGTCTCACCTCACTGTGCCATCATGGAGCAGCAGCCCCATCTGGGGACAGCAGAGCAGTGTGCTGTGTCCTCTAATCTCAACACAACCTCACTGATGTTTTGTCTCTGACCAAACCAGCCCCACACGAGCAGGATGGCACCTGCACAGGCCACTTTCCTGACAAAACTCTCCAGGTGATGCTCCTTGCTGGATATATTTTGCAGTTTGCTGTTGCTGTGTGCTGGGCAAAACAGAAAGGTTATCACAGGTAAGCAAGGACCACAAAGCTGAAATAAACAGTGAAAAACCCTTTGTCTACTGCTGTGTTTGTTTTACAGATAAACAGTCCAAAATTAGGTTAAACTAAAATCCCTGCTATCAAAGCTACCTCTTTTTTCATAATCTCTATGTACCTTTTTCAGAAAAATACAGGATTTAGTTCCTGTGTGGAAGCAGAGTGGTCTTAAATGAAGAGAATTAGGGATGGAAAATCACAAAGATTTTCTATAAAATCTATTTGTCCAATACCCTATCATCAGTGTTTTGTTAAATACATATTAGGATACAGAGAAAGTGCAGGAAATACTTGGTTACCTAGAAAGATACCATCATATAGAGACATATAGTGATACATGAGTCCAGAAAAATTCCTTTGGAGATAAATAATACATCAAAAGCATTCAATAACTCCCAATACAAGAGAAAGTAAGGCTGAATTGTTTTCCTTCACCAAAGACTTCCTGTGTGTGGACAAAAGAATCCAACTGCTGGTCAAATATGATATGACATATTGCAAATGGAAAATTTGTTTTGGATTGCTAGAGACTTTTCAGCTAAACACTAAGATTAACTAGTTCAGCAATTAATTATTTTTTACCTAATTAAAATCTTGAGAAAATTCATTAAGTGATCTGTCATACAACTTGCAGACTGTTCAGACAGTTCAAATAGGCTTTATTAGCATGCCATGAATAAGTATTTATGATTTTTAAAAAAATCTAAAGAAATAGATCTAGATAAATCTAAAGATTGAGCCTTATGGAAGTAATGTAGTATAACTTTTCTTGAAATTATAGGGCACAATGTCCTTGGTTATATTTGCTTACAAACTTGGCTTCCCAAGGGGCATTTTAAGACACCTGGGTGTATGTGTATATATATAAGAAGATAAAACCAAAACTGTGTATCTGAACAAACTACCTTTGGAACCATGCTAACTTATGAGAGATCTCAGACTAACATTCCTATATTAATTATAAATTCCTTTTTTTGTTTTCTTCAGCTTGGCAATACTGTAATCTAAATTTATTGATTTATATCGTATTCTTGAGGAATTTTATTTGGAAGCTGAGCATAATTGGTCATTGCAAACATGGCTTGCTTTGGGTCTAGCACAGGATTTCCAGCTAAGGAGAGACCTTTCCATTTCTCCTGAAATGAAATGTACTTTCTTGCTGTTTGTAAAATGATTTTCTGCAGACAGTCACACCCTAGAGCAGCAAAGCACATGTTTGAACTTGCAGTTTCTAACCTGAATGGGACATGACATGCTTTTATCTGAGTGCAGAAGTGGATGTCTTCAGTGATAATAAACTTTACATTAAGCACACTGACAGAAGGATCTTCCTGAAGTGAAATCTGTATTTACAGTTTCCTAAACATCTGAACTCCTGCCACTATTATCCCCAAGGACTCTTATAATATGGTCTGAAACTGAAATCTTCATTAGCATGTACACCACGTGCAGCTTCTCCTCAACAGTTGCTTACAAATTAGATGGAGCAGGGACTGTCTCTGACCTTCAGTTAATTATTTGATACCACTACTGAATTTCAAGAACTCCAGAGGTTGTCTCTTAGAAAACACTTGTTGTATACCTGAGGAGCAGCAAAGGACACAAGGTCATCCATTTAATAGGATAGTACCAGCATCCTGTGCTGAAGACTGCAAAGCAATCCTGCACTCAGCACCACCAGTTAGAAGGAAGAACGAGCGATTCACAGGGAAGGGGGAAAATTTTACATTTTTCAGAAAGTTCCATGACACAAACTTTAACAGATCATTAAGGATTTCCTCCACAGGAATCCTGACTTAAATCCTGTTGACTTTTTTCCTAGATCAACATAGCAGAGACAGTTCAGTGAGGTGAGAACTTTTCTGACCACAGTAACTGTAGAAATAATTTTATTTATGGGCACACCTCACCTGAGGTCGTGCTTCTGAATGTGGTTTGTTTGATCTATCCAAACACAAACTGACAAACAGAGTAGTATTCATATCAGCAGCAATTTCCTCAAGTCCTCCTTGATGGGCAGCCACCTTAGAGTACACACAGGTGTTACAGCCTTGTTATAAGCCTTGAGGGAACTCAGGTTATTAAAACTGTTATGCTAATATTAGCCATAGTAATAAAAGCACATTATTTCACTCCACTGACTTTTATTTGACCACCCATGTGTTTCTAATTTGCCTTTTAAAAGCTATCCTAAATTTATTATTTACTCTTATTCATTCCCTATAATACAGGAGTATGAAAAAAAACCCCAAACCAACAAAACCCAGTTATGCAATGTCACAGTCAGCTGAAGAAAGTCCCAAAGAATTAACTGTGTTCCAGGAAATGCAATTGGAGGGAGTGAAGCCCTGTGCTTGGCAAAGAAACTCAAGTCTCTAAAGACATCCCTATTTCACTGAGGTACCTACGTATTCCCTCCAAGACAGATGTGTGGTGGATTTGTGAGGAAGTGAGGCTGGCCAGGAAGATTGGAGAAAAATACGTCCAGAAAGAAATACAGTCCTGTCATGTACAAATATACTGCACAAAAGAAAAACACAGAACAACCATATAGCTCTCTCATCTAACTCTCTATCCAAAAAAAAAAAAAAGGGTGTAACTTACAGTACTAAGTAGAATTCCTGAGGCCAAATTATTCTTTGCAAGATGTGGGACTTCAGGTGATGTCTCTTAGAGGATGCTAAGTTCACACCCATATTTTTGACAGAGGAGAGATGTGCAAAGAAATCCACCTCCCATCGTCTCAAGCACTTTCTCCTACTGTTTGTTACCTGACCTACTGCTCTATCAGCAGTTTGTCATCCTGAAAAGCCTCATCCCCCCCAAAACTCGAACTCTAAGTGAGAGGAGACCTGGACCTTAAGTTTTGAAACAAATAATTAGAATAACTCTTTCGGCAATGACTAGAGAATCATAGCAGAGGGGAAAAGTCAGACAAGTTTTCAGGACAGCTTTTCCCATTTTCTGCTGAGCAAAGCTTCCTCAACCACAGGTGACAGCTACTTACAGTAGCATCAAAACAGCTTCATTTTGGCTTAAATCTTGCTTTGCCTTGTGCCTGAACTTACTCAACACCAGCATCAAGAGATAGAAAAGTGGTACCAAGGTTTATAATGCTCAGACCCCTGTCAGAAAACAGAACTTGCATCCAGCTTTTAAGAATAACACTGAAGACACCTCTGTTTTCATTATTGCAGTCCAGATGAAAGACCAGAAAACATCTGCAGACTCCATAGGGTGTCGACCAGCCCTCCAGGACAAAAACACTGCTTTGCTGATCAAATCCAAGCCCAGAATTTTGTCACTGCTCTGCTGTGTTCCAAAAGGGAAATACAAACCAATCTTTTACACATTCAGCCTTTAACTTTGAGACTCCATATAGAACAGGAAGTATTTTCAATCACACACATTAAGCACTAAATGACAGAAGATTAATGAATAGAAAAGAAAGAAATGACAGGAAGGCATTTGTGGGGGGGGGGAGGAAACACTGAGACTGTCAAAACTGAATAATAGATTTGGTTGCTTAACATCTCAAATAAATCCTTGTGGTAGTTTCAAAAACCTCAAATCACTTTCAAGCTCTGACATGAAGTGCAGTGAAATCAATAGAAAGACATTTAGTGCTTAAGAAAGTTAACAGATCAGAGCACACAGAAGATACAAAAATTTGATTTTGCCTCAGGCTGTGCAAATTTTTTACTTCACTTTTGCTCCCTAGTGCTAATATATGCTTTGATACACAAGGCACTAATGCACTTAGTTTTACAGATTATTACTGAAATTTTCTACAGCGATGCCTGCAGTTCCAGACATAATTATTTACAAGATATCTTAATTATTTTAATTATTTTTTCTCCTCAGCAGATATAGTTGCTTTTCATTGTTGGTTTTTTTTTCTGGATTGATCAATTATAAGGAATATAAAAACAGACTTATGCAGTAAAGAAGATATAACTACTTCAAGCAAATAGAAAGAGTAAGCCTCTTACAACACTTACTAACTAACAACAAGATTTCTTTTATTAGCTGACATTTCACCAATGGAAACAACAGGGAAGAAAAGAGATTTAGTGGAAATCCATGTGGCTGAAGTCTGTTTTCATGGCGCACATTCAGCAGCTTAAATACAGAAGCTCTATAGGTGTTTTCATTTGGCACTGAATCCTTGTTGTATAGACCTGTCCTTCTGCCAGCCCATTAGCTCAGGATCAGCAAACACACAAAATCTGCCTCCCTGCATTGGATGCAAATGTCTTTGTGTGGTCTACAAAGTCTCAGATCTTAGTGGAGTGTTGTAGTGTTTCAGCCACTATTGTTTGGTTAATTGAAAATCTTTTAGTTTGTAGGTAACAAACTCCATGTTTTGTGCATCTCCTTCAGAGATTCTCTCATTTTCTCTAGATTCCTGGGCATGAAGGGAAGCCACACTCGATGACTCTGAAGTCTGGCATAACACCCACTTCCTTCTCATTCCACATGCAAAATTATTTGTTTTAGTCTTAAAACATTTCTGTACAAAATAGCACGATTTTGGGGTTTTAGGAAAATCTTTTCAAGTTGTTCTCTCCTCTGCATTTAATTTCAGGCAGAAAACAAATCTCTTGGTTTCTTGATGCCTCTCTGCACCATTATTCCTTAACTTTTAATTAGTCATCCTCTGTTAGCTTCTTGCAAGGCATCGACTCCCACATCACCACTTGAAATTCCATCCTACCTAGAAATCTTCTTACTAATGTGGGAGTTGTGCAAATGCAAATAAACAGACATTTAGATCATGAGGGTCAAAGAGAACCTCCCATACGCTACCAACAGCATTCAATAAGAAGGTCTTTAGAGGAAAAGTACAAAAATTACGAGGGTTCATGATGCAAGAGCTCGTTGCAGGTAAAGGAAGGGTGTTAGCAATATAATGATGTGATTTTCATTCTACAGCAGTAGAGCTCTTGAGGATCTATTAAGGAGAGGTGTGCAGAGAGCACAAAATAATAGACACGATGAGAAGTGCTCTCTCCTGTCTGCTGGCACCTTCAGATCTTACCATGGTTTAGTAAACAAAGTGAGAAACAGAACTTGGAACTGTTCAGGCTGCATGGATTCAGCTCTTCCTTTTACAGCCCTTGAGCAGGACGCCAAATAGTTGAGAACAGCTCAGGCTGATAACCTGTTTTGAATGCTTAAGTCTTGTGTATCTGCAAACAATTTCTTCACTGACTTCCTTTCCTTATCTGCCTCAGAAAAATCACTCCATTCCAGATAAACAAAAAACCAGGAACCTTATCCACACAGGCTGGAATAAGATAGGAAAGGAAAAATGTAAAGGCAAATCCAGTGACTGTCCTGTCAAATGGTTTGGATAAATTGAGCTTTGGAAGGAGAAATACTCATGAATGTATACATTGTACAGTCATGAGGCGCAAAAAATCCTGCAGTGAGATAAGCAGACACAGAAAATAAAATTAAATTTTAAAAAAAAGTGCTCATGCAGTTATACTTTCCAGCATGACCTAACAGGAGACCTTCAGATAGATTTTCAGGGTGTTAGTGGATCTAAAGATGGGATTTTCTTGCAGTTGCCAGTGTGAACCTTCAGATGTCAAATACATATACAGCCTGCAGACCTTGACAGGAAGAGTATCTGGAGGTGTGCTCATTAATCCTAATTCCTTTACCCACTGGGACTAGGATTTCAGATAAATAAGAACTTTAGCTAATTTTTAGCTGAGGTTATCCAATGCAATCCTTTAAAATACAAAACACAACCCTAAAACAAACAGAGTGATGTTCTAAATGATACCAGTTTTTTATTATTTTTCCAATATTTTGTTTATAATAGAGAGAAAAATGGCCCAATGTTTAAATATTTGACTGACATTTGAGAGCTCAGAATTCAAGCTTTGAGGATATTTTTTAGTTTAAATAAAGAGATGTTACTAAGCTTCAGTTCCTCTGATTACCAATATAAGTTCAAGTCAAATAGGCTTTTTGTTTGTTTGTTTTTGTTTGTTTTTTTTCATAATAGATAAAAGTTAGAAGTAATATTTTATGTCAGCTCATTTTGCTCATTTCAGATTTTTGTTCATAGAAGGTTCAGTTACAAAGCAGTGAGGAAGAAAATGTAATTTTGAGACCAATCCCCAAACTTTCAATTTCAAAACATCACAAACCAAAATGTATCAGCACTAGCAAAGAAGGAATTCTTAAACATGAGAGGACATGTTTTGATATTTAAAGAATCATCACCATTTGTTTATATATTGTCTTAAGTTCTTGTAAGATGAGTCAGCTTCCCAAGTACGTTTAGTTCTTATGATGCTGTTTCCCTGTCCCCCTCTCCCTTTTTTCCTTTGTGACAAAGTTACTGTTCTTTGGGCTGTGAGAAGCTGAATCATTTTTCCACAAATACCATTAAAAAAATCAAAACAACCCAAATAATAACATTTCTTTGCAAATACAACTCAATTTTTCCTGTGTTTTTTTGTGTGGGTTGCAAGTCCTGCTGCTCTTCACCAGCTTTAGGGTCTAAATGTCATGCCAAATGGCTAAAATGCACTTTATGCTTATTCTCCTTTTATGTATTTGTATTGTGGTTTTGGGGGTTTTTTGAGCCTGGAGTATGGAGTACACATAGTTTTAGAAATATCTCAGAGGGTGGTGCAAGAGAACAAGCATGGCAAGCTTTATTCTGGATGAAAATTAATGATTAAACCATCATACAAGTATTGAAAATAAAACACAAAACAGGAGTAACTTAACAAGACACAGTTAAAAAGTGCAAACCCGTTCACTGAAAGGAAGATAATTTCTGTACCTGTTTTTACAGCTGACTGTTTCATCTGCCCCCTCCACTCTGATTCTAATGCAACTGGGAAAAACAGGAGCTCTGGATGGACCTTGACACCCCTCATCAATTGTTTTCCTTCCAGAGAAAGGAGATAAAACAGGGTGGGAGTGAAAAAGTTGCCACTACAAGTGGTTCATGGGGCAGCCAGCCATCAATCATTAGAACCTCTGCTTCTCTCAGAAGAGCACTGAATCCATCAGCCTCCCTCTGCACTGGAGCCAGAGGCATGGCTCTGCTACACACAGGGATAGGCTTTCTGTAGGATTCCCACAGCAGCTGCCAGAGACAGGAGAGAGCAGCTTTGTTTCACTCCCACCACTTTCTTCCTGACATAATTGCTCCTTTGCACAATATAAGAACAAGAAAGAGTCTAAAACCTGCCAGGCACACCTTTTGAAATGACCTACTCTACACATAGCCTTGTCAGAAGTGGTGGCCAAGGGCACGAATAACCCCTCAGCCTTTTCTTCTGACACCAAGGGAAATATTTACGTCATGATTGACTGGTTTAGGGACCTTTTTCTTCACGAGCACTCAAATCTTGAGTTCATCTACATCACTTCTTAACATCAGTCACTCAGGATGATGGGTAATTGATGAGGAAAGAGCCAGGACTACAAGCAATAAGATAATTTGGACCTTCTCAGATCTTCTAAGCTGGAACTTAAACAGTGAGACCTCTGGAAATTATATGAAACACTGGAATTTTGTGATCTGGACTGCTTATTGGTCCTTCCTATATTCAGGAAATGCTGAGATTACCTCAGATTGCAAAAGCTGAGAAATGTCAGTACAAAACCTTGATTAACTAAAAAACCTCACAAATTTTTAACCCTACACAGATTCATGCCTTCTGGCACATGGTTAGCCACTGACCATTTTATCCCTAGACACACAGGAGATCCTTATCTCTCTCACAGAAGACAGGAAGAGGACAGAACAGATTTCCAGAAACAGACTGCCTGCTACTTTTTTGAAGTACTTCTTTGTCTCCTTCAAAAATCTTCTAGTTCTGTTTCTGACACAAGAAAGATCAAGAAATATAAGTGTAAAGTTTTTGCAGAAGGAACTCCTAAACAAGAATTCTACATCCACGGTTGGACAGGACGATCTTAAAAGTCTTTTCCAACCTTGACGGTCCTGTGATTCTATGATCCAGAAGATGACTCAAGCCTCTTGAAGGTGAAGGGTTTCTGTCAATCAGCTAAATCAAATATATCTGGCAATGCCTACTGTTAGGTAGCAGAATCACAGACTAAACCCAAACAACTCTGATTTCTCACTGCTTAAGCCCTAAAAGCACATTTTTGAAAACCAATCTGTCTTGTCCTGGAACTCATAATTGTACATACCTGCTGTGAAAGCTGAATAAGCAGAGCTTTCAGGAAACAGATTCCAGGAGCACAGCTCTCTGCTGACGGAAAATTGAAATGATGAAGCATTACCCCTGCAGAAATAAATATCACAGCCAGGAAACCTGGATGAAGGCTGAAACAAAACCTGACAGAGAGGTTATTTCAGAAATTACAGAAAGGACAGGAGTCAGTAATGACATTTTTCTCTGAGCCTTGCTTGTTTTCTATAATGCTATTTTCTTTTAATGTACAGCAGAGCTTTCATATTGACAATTACTAATATCTCTGGATGAACCTTGGTGTCTAGCATTCCTCAAGGATTCTGTGGCCTTTTTATTAAGATACCACATTTAGAGAGAGATACCCTATTCACTATACTATTCACTGAGCTTTAAGAAACTCTCATTAGTGTAGAGCCAAAAGTTGAGTTCCCTGTGTCAGGGACTTGATTAAAATAATAAGCAGAGACAATCTCTAAACATAGTTAATCATAAAGCAAACCCTTTTCTGCTTCAACAAACATGTTTTATGGAAAGCACGGATGCCTCACAAGTAGTCATGTCTTCCTTTCAGGGTAAGTGAAAAATAGAAACACAGAACCATCAGAAAACGTGAGACTTTTGTCTCAGTTTTCAAGAAACAAAGAACATGAAAGCTATGAAATGAAACTTAACCCAGTCACTATGGCCAAACTACACCCAGTTGCCTCTTGTTCAGGTGAACCATTTCTCTGAAAAAATCCATTGAAAGAGTTCATAAGCTTGAATGCACATGGTTTCAAAATGTCATATTTTTTCTTTTCTTAATCCTTTCAGGAGAACAAGAAACATCAAGTTCCAAAGAAAAGCAAGCTGCACATCCCTGAGAAGGATTAAACCAGCCCCTGCTTGATTAAGAGCAGAGAACATTGTCTCTGACAGAGCAGAGAAACACCTCTTTCTGCTTCTCCAGGTAAAGCTAAAGGATTGTGTGTGCACACATACACACATGTAGGACCACAAAAACCCATGAGGAGCTGAGTGTAAAAGATACATTAACACGAATGTTCTATGCTAGACAGGAAATGGGCCTAACTTTTAGCTCCTTAATACTGCTTTTTCTTTCTCCTCAGACTAAGGAAAACAAATTTCCATTGATACATGAAAGGAATACATCATCTGTCTACATTCAATCTGCTAGAAATGTTTTCTTCAGCAACAGAATATTTACACAACACTGTTCTCCTTGTCAGTTTCACAATAGCAGTGGGACTTATTAGACTGGCTTTGTGTTGAATATTCAACAGTAACTCACTAGTCAGATAAGCAGTCTCATAGGAGTCAAAATGTGCATGAGCTAAGATAGATGATTTAAAATATATCCCTACCCAGATTTTGAATACAAAATGCACTTTGTGCAGAAGAGTAAAGGCTGGTGTGCAGGCATTGTCAACAAACATGCTCTAGTGTGTTATTTTTGTGCCCTGAATTTTTCTGGTCTGAAATAGAGGCTGTTGAGGGCTTGCAAAGGTGTTTGCACTTCTTGACAGTGTTACAAATCCTTCCCTTCTTGACCAAGCCAGTTTGAATAGCTCCATGTCTCACCTGTGATTGCTGAAATCCTTCCCCTTCTATAGAAAAATAAGATACTTCACATTAACATTAAAGGAAAATCTTTACAGAGACAAAAATGAGAGAAAAAGGCTCTGGATGCTTTTGTTGTTGCTGTGCTTTGTCAGACGCAGGTGGAAGGAACAAGCTGGCTGAAGGCAGACACAGCAGGATAGAGAAAATGTCACACAATGCTAACTTTCTATAAACAAAAGGATCATAACTATGATTTAGAGGAGGATGGGATTTATACACTGGGAGCAAGAGGAGCCTTTGACATGGTGAAAGCCCTGGACTCCAAGGAGAGAGCTTGCCAGAAAGTGGAAAATGCCTATCAAACTTTAACATATTCCAGTGTATCATATTAGGTGTATTCCCGCTGTTACTGGCAAGGCCTACAGCAATATCCTCAAGAAAGGAGACACCTGGTAAGAAAAATGAGCTGAGTGAGAAGCAAGAAAGCAAGAGACTTCCCCAAAAAGACTGGACAGAACTCAGATGCCAAGGATTGAGAGAGAACCTGAGGAGAGATGTGGAAACAACAATGTCCTGCTGAGAGCTGAGCTGTGGGCAGCACTAGGAGGAGTGAGGAGCAAGGAAAGGATGAGAGATTTACACTCTGTTCTCTGGAGAAGGAAAAAATTCCAGCTATCTGGGGATCTGACTAAATAGTTTCATAACTTCAAAGACCTTTCCAAAGCATAGCCTCTGCTGGCAAGGTGAGGCAGTGGGACCTGCTCCTCCTTCCACAGCTGTTGGTACTCCCCATGACCCAAGGGCTGTCTCTTCACAGCTCTTTCTAAAAGCCACTGCACTGGAACGGGATCAAACACACATCTGTGCTCAAATCACACATTTTATCAGCCACAAAATCTATCCAGATGGCAGACAGTCATCTACTACCAGTAATCCATTTCTCCTCCTACTTTTCTACCGCAGCAAATTGATGTCAAGTCATCCCAGCAGTCTTTTAAAAGAGAACAAGGATATACAGATGTTGTTTGTTGTTGTTGTTTTTAATAACAGACAACCCAGGGGAAAATATTAAAAATTAAAGCCCATAGTGCTGCTACAGAACAGAGCCATTTGGTTTAAAATCACATTATTTGCAAGTAGTTTCATTTCTGACAAATAGCAAATGCAGCAGCTATAGCTGCTTGCCAGGCCAGCTCACTCTTTCTTACCTGCTGGGAGCTGAAGTGTTGGAAAACTTTGTTCTTGCCTTCTCACAACTCCTTCCAGCCTTATACTAGAATACAGTTTGTAAACATTACTCCTTAGCATAGAAATTTTGTCTGTTCCTGGAGAATAATTTTTCTAGGTATTTCTTTGACTAATTTCTAGCTCCTGCAACCCTCTCACCTCTTCTCTTTTGAATAAAACTTTAACAAACAAGAAAGGAAAAGAAAGTGTCCTGGGAACACTGGTTTTGTCAAGATAAAGTAATATTGGAGCTGGTAAAGCAGGTCCTTGCAGAAGTTCAAGATTCAAAAATTCATATGAACAAGAAGCCATGCTGGACAATTTTCACAGTTGGAATTATCATGGTAACCAGTTTTCTGATCTTGTGCTCTGACACAGCAGCTACAGCAGTAGCTGTGAGCTACTGTGTCAGATGTTCAACACATATTGGTTCTTGAAATTATGTTAAGCCCCAGGACTCAAGGTCATTGCCTTAATTAGATGAAAAAGATGCACTTTCACACTTTTTTCCCCCCCCCTGTGAAGTCAGAATATAAAATTCCTTTCCTTCTTGCTGATTTACAAGGTTCACTTAATATTTCATGTACAAGGACCCACAACATCAACACTTTTTTAAGTGTGCAAATGTCTGCACTAAACCATGTACTCCAGGACTTTCTGATATTGAAAGACTAGCTAGGAATATGACTATCCATGTCTTGGTTCTCCATGAATCCCTAAGCCACCAACAGGAAAAAGACTGCAGGTACCAAAGGGGGCTCTGCAGAACTAGCACAGTGTGTGGCACACACCTTCATGGAAGCACAAAAGGCCAGATCAGTAAGATCTCTGAACAATTCACAGGTCTGAATTTGGGGGTTTCACCCATAAACCCTTAGAGTTTTGTTCATTGGTTGGGATCCTCTCATAAGTAAATAGCAAATCAAGCTAGATGGCCTTGTACCTACCAGCTTGACCTGAGAATGGATTCCCTGTAATAGCATTTTCTGCTCCTAAGTACAGCACACTACAGTACAATACAGAATACAAGCAATAAGCACACAGGTTTTCTGTAACAGCCACAAAACCAATAAAAATATGACTATGTGGTCAGCCAACTCAATTCTCAGCAGTAATAAGCATGATTTAAATAAATACAGAAGTGGAATCAGAAAAAAAAAATACAGCAGCAGATACCTTTTCCCCCCTTTAAATTTTGTAAAACTGAGGATCATTGCACTTCTTACTTGAGCTTATTGAAAATAATAAATCCTGTCTCTTTTGTGGTTGACATAATGAACCTGATGCTCCCACACTGAAAACTTTTTCTTTGTATAATAGCAATAGATAATTTAGATGTCTCACTAAAAAAAAAAAACCCAGCGTTTGTTGACATTTACCTGCCTAGCACAACCTTTTCATTTCAGTCTGGAGAAAATAGCAGATGGGGGAGCCTCTCAAGAAGTTGGGTTTTTTACTTCTGCTGTTTTTGTGCCTGTGGCAGTATTTCAGATTGCAGGTGTCACAATTGCTAAAGGAATGAATACCCAGAAATTCAACATTCAATGTAAGCAATCTCCAAACTGCAGAGGGTGATGGGACCATTGCTGGAAACATCAGAACTAGAAACACTATCCCAAAAGGTCTCATTTTACCCCAGAAAGCTGAAGGGAGTGCTGTGGTTGAGACACAGAGGCAGAGCTATGGTCAATTCACACTTTCCAGATGGCAATAGCACAAACCTCTGAGCAGTGTCAAATTCCCATCCACCTGTATCCTGCACTTAGGAAACAAAAGAACTCTCTTTTCCCCACCCTGCCCTAAAGGGTGCTGCCCTAAATAGCTGCACCTGTCAGGTGCTCCCGTGACACCTGAGCACAATGTTGATGTCTGGGATGCCACCCCCTCCACCCACCTTGGTTCCTGCATGAGATTTCCCTTCAAACTTCCACTCCCCTGGAAGCTTTTTAGGCATTTTCATTTTTTCTTTTAATAGCTTATGTCAATAGTTGACCTTTTCTTGATCAGGAACCTTGAAACTACAAGTCCAATCATTTTTAATTCACTGTAACCTCTCTCACATACATTTATGAATCTCTTAATATTAGAAGAGGCTTCAATGAGCCCAAATTACTAGAGAATATTCAGATTTTCAATCTTCTCCAGAAGTAAAAATTTTCCATTCTGAATGGGTGCCCTGGTTTCAGCTGGTATAAAGTTAATTTCTTCTCAGTAGCTGGTGCAGTGCTGTGTTTTGGACACAGAATTAGAATGGTGTTGATAACACACTGATGTTTTGGGCTTTGCTAAGTCATGTTTATCCTAAATCAAGGACTTTTTTTGTGTGTGTTTGTGTCTCATGCTTTGCCAATAACCAGAGGGGGTACATAAAAAATAGGAGGGAGCATAGCTGGGACAGGGGACCTGAACATATTCACACCACAGAACACCGTGCCCAGAGAATGCATAAACGGGGGGGAGGTGCCAATCAGGGGTTAGCATCAGTCAGCAGGTGGTGAGCAATCTCATTGTGCACCACTTGGTTTGGTTTTGGCTTTTTCTTTCCCTTTTTATTGTCATCATTATTATTGTATTTTACTTTTTTTTCCCCAATTAAACTGTTCTTATCTCGACGTACAAGTTTTACTTTTGATTCTCTTCCCCATTCCACTGGGGTAAGGGTGGATTGGGGGAGTTGAACAAGCAGCTGCCTGATTAATTTCCAGCTGGGCTTAAACCATGACACTGAGGTAAAATTTATTTCCAGAGGTATATTTGAAAAGAATAGTCTTCATACACATTTCTGAGGAAGACATGAGGTCTGAAGAGACTTAACGAATAACGGGGGAAGGAAGAAAAAAATCCCATTACAGTTGCTTAGGTCAGAGAGGTGCAGGAGAACTTCATCTCCACTCCTACACATCTCTTATCCAGACCCCAAATTGCCTTCATTTGTGCAGCCACTGAGGAGTTTGTCTTGCAGGCTCCAGTAACACTCCCCCTGCACAGAAGCATGCAAAGCACCAGGAGAAAAGGCTGCTCACAAGGAGCTTCCATCAGTGCTTGCTTGCTTAAGAAAAGGCATTTTCTGGAAAATCCAGGCAAAGTGTGGATAACACACCAACGCAATGTGGAAGTGACTAATGCATATAGATTGGTTCAAATGAGCATCACCAGCTCTACCACCTGGCTCCTGGCAGTAACGAGCCACAGTTGACAGTAGAAATCAGCACCACATATCCCACATTTCCTACTTTCAAACTACAAGAGCCATTAAACTGTTCAGACATTTTTTTAAACCATCCTTTTGTGCTCAGGCTGTGACCTGCCTATTTCTATGAGGATTAAATCTCTCCAAGATTCTCAAGAAAATCCTAGGGACTCAATAATGGCATCTGTAGCTTGGAATGGGAACAGTTAGTTTCCAGATTTTATTTGATTTCACAGTGTTTTACCTTTCCTGCTAACTCCTATAAGGCACATTCTACTTTGGCCCATGACTTTTTATCTAAAAATTGCACTCAACATGTGTTTTCTACAGGAAACATTTTCAACTTCTCTGGCTCGTTTTTGCTTAATCAGTTCTAAGGGTAATTCATGGGAGAGAAAAGATGGAAGAATATTTTTTTTTCTTGATTCAATTTTCCCATGGCCAGAACTCTTCAAGTCCTTATTTTGTGACTTTTACAGCAGCTCAGCCTTCTAAAAAATAAACTAAATAATCAAAATAAACACTCTAAGATCATGACAGTCTAGTTTTTTGCATCTTTTAAAATACATCATATTACCCTGTATAGAGGCAGACATAACATTCCCATAAACAATAGATACAAAAAACCCTCTATAAAATTTAATGGAGCATTTCAAATGCTTGGTTAGAAGGCATGGTTAGAAAACTAATTTTCAGACTAGCAGGCCACAAGTGGTAAACAAATTCCCAGTACAAAAATGTTTCAAATGGAAATTGCATAAAATGAATGATGCTTATTCATGGCCACAGCAGGCTGAGAAAAAAATTAATTTAAAAAGTTGTTGGCATTTTTTTTTTTCAACCGAGCCCAAGCACATTTGATTTCTAAATCAATAGCTGTCTCTACCCAAACTGAAGTGCTTGTACGACTTCAGACAGGTAATTACTTACAGGGATTGGATGAGGAACAAGCACATCAAGGGATATTGCTACGTCAATCTCTCTTCTTTTATGTTTTATTTTAGCCTTTTGGTTGTTTCAGAAATCAACACTAAAAACTGATTTTGTCCTCTAGCAGCTGCAATATAAAGAAAAGCCAATATACTGATACACAGAAAGATGTGCATGGCTGCCTTTTCAAACCATTTAGTGTCAGGCTTTTGGGGCAAATTTCACAAGAAAGACACAGATTTCAAGAGACTTTGCTTTTTTTTTTCCTTTAGACTGACCAGTGCAAAATGAACTAAAGTCCCTGGAAAGGGAATTATGAAGACACCAGCACAAGATGTGAAAATTAAGTAATTTCAAGATTAAATACATTTATAAGACCCTTTGCATTTATATAGAGGGGGTAATACTGTTGCATTTCATTAAACTTTACTAACATGATGCAGTAACCAAACACCATTTGCCTCTCCATTGAGGAAGCCCCATAATATACATTCATGGTAACCAACAGCAGATATGACCACTTGACATTTTTCCACTGTCCTTAGCAGAGAATTTGAGGTACTGACTTGTAAGTTACCCTCTTAAATTGCATGGCTTCTATTAAAAAGTTTATTTTCAGCTGAAACCCTAAAATTTTCAGGTTTTCAAAACAACTTAAAATCCAAAAGATATATTTTGCCTCTTTTCATCAAAAGTACAATTTTCTCTAAATATTTGTGTGCACGCCTACATGTGTATTGCTAAGCACATCAGCATTTTCTGTGGGGAAAACTTGTTCTTTGCAGATCTAATTTTCAGTATTAGAGCTTTGACTTTTTTAAGATTGAAAGAGCTTCTGTCTCCAAAGTCCATTTTTGATAGAAACAGTAAGAAAGAAATCACATTTATTTTGCCAGTTAGAATAACTTTCTAAAAATCACCCCCTAGGATACTTACTGCAGTAAGAGTGAGATAGCACATGAAAATTATAGAAGTCCTAAAAGGTCTAGGCTTGAATAAGATCTGCAAGTCTTCCTCCAATTTCCTTTGTATCACTAGGAGCTCTTGGTAAGTCTTCCCTCACAGAGAAGTAAGCTCAAATATACAACCCTCCTGAGATAATGGTACTTTTTATTAGAAGATGATGTATTTTAATGAACTGGATACATTTAGTTGCCACTAGTATTTCCTCTGGTGTTCACTACTCTCCCAAGTGATGAGTCAAAATTTGCATTTTAACAGAAGCTGAGTACTCTACTGGAAAGGCACCATGCTCAAAAGCTCATAAGTAGATTTCTGTCTATTATTGAGTTTACTGAAATTTGTTACTGCCTTTAAAGTCTGTTGTTTAAGAGATACACAAAGCTCCTGTTAATTGACCTAATTTACCATCTGTGTTTTTGCACTCAGTTGTAGGATCACTATTCTAGAGCATAAGCATGATGATCTGCTTTGCTGGGCAATTACTCCACCTGTTTTGCACTGATCTGATAGCACAGAACAGGTAAAAACCTCCTGATCACCTGGAAACTGTGCTTTCTGATGTAGGCTTGACTATTAAAGACCTTTTTTAACCAAGTTTCAGCCATGCAGAGCTGATAGCAACAGTTCTGCTGCTTCAAGAAAATAATTAAATGTGCCACCTAACAACAAAGGCAATGCTCCTTTTAGGGATCTTTTAAGATAAAGTAAAAACACTTAACCAAAGGAAAATTATCATCTGTCTAGCAATCATTTCAAATTTAACTGAGCAGCTATTTAAATCTTCTCTCCTTGACTTGGGAGAGGTCAGCAGACATGCCTCCCTCTTGCCCTTCCATGTCCAGTGGCTGTGTGAGGTGAAAGAAGGGGGAACAAGACTCTTCTTCCATCTCATCTTGGCCGCAAGTCACAACTCTTACACAGCTATGGTTCACATGCACCAGTCCAGCAGCACTGGCTCACCTTAAAGATTAACCCAGGACACAATTAGCGTATGATCCAGTAAAAAAATTCCAACCAACCAAAAAAAAACCACCCCCAAACAAAACCCCAAACCCCCAACACTTATCTAAAGTAAAACTTCATTTACTGAACTACCCTGTGACTATACAAAGCACTTTGGCTATTGCAATAGTTCATTTTTTATTAATAATATGAAAGGGAGCCAATTCAGAAGCCTCCAAAACCCTTCATTTTTCTACTGAAGCCTTTCTCATTCATTATTTACATCCAAGAATTCTCCCTTGAAGCAAGACACATACATTTCATTTCCCTTTTTCTTTCATTCAAGACCTATTTAACTACAGCTGCAAAACAAAATATAAATACAACGTTAAAAAGTACAATTTGAGTGAAACATCAAATAACTAACAGTGAAATAACTGACAATTTTTGGTTTAGGAAAAATGCTCTCTTCCTCTTCTGCTGCTTTTTGGAGATGTTTCACTTCTAAATCTACTTAAGATAGAAAGTCTACTGAACTGAGACGTTATAATCATATTTGCTGATTGCTTTAGCAATTGTCTCCTGCAATCTTCTAAACAAGTCATTAGACTCCCACTGATGGTTTCCAGGATAGAAAAAGATAACATGAACATCCAACAATCATTATTTTTTTCAGTCCAGCTGTACTCACATCCCACATTCACGCATTTAGGTCCGAACACATCATAGGCTGCTATTACTGTGCAAGGCAAATAGATGATGACCTGAAGGAGCTAAGACTGTTTTTTAGCTCCTCACATTACCATGAGTCAGAGATCTTCAGAACTGTGCATCCATGGGAGGAAAACAGAAACTAATCACCCCAGGAGCTGTGGGTTTAATTGCTGCTTGCACCTCCCAGCTCCTCCTCAAGCCCTGCAGAGCAGCTCAGCACTGGCAGCTGTGGTCCCAAAGAGGTATCATGTCCTCAGGGGTGCACCTTCTCTGGAAAAGCAAAAGGCCAAAATTCACCTGCTCTCAGGAAAGTCAGTTTGATAAGGATTGTTTCTGATTGATAAAGATCTGTTTACTGCATGTATTTGCAAGGTAAAGTTCTAAGTTACCCCCAGACAGTTTACCTTCACAGCTATAGTGCTAGCAGGTTTGGGCATTTTTTGGAGGTTTTTTTATGGCTTTGTGGTGGTGTTCTGGGTATTTGGGCTGTTTTGGTGGGAGGCTTGTTATTGTTATTATTCTTGGATTTGGATTTTTTGTTTTTATTTTGGTTTTATTAAAAGGGAGATAGTTTATATACATCTCTGCAAAGAAATTCCAGGATTTACTGCAATACAGCAACAAAACAGATTTATATTACTGACTGTTGTTCCCATGGGTGAATAAATTAGTACATCAGTAGCTGGATAATTAGATTAGATGGCAAGCCTGGTTGTGAAGGGAAAGGAATATCTTTTGGTATTTCTTACCATCTTATCTCCATGTTGCAAGTTCCTTAGCCAAAACTGGCAAATAGTGGTAAGTCTGAGCTTTGTTCATGTCCCCTATTACCCAGTCTAATAGGACATGACTCCAAGCTTTTACATAAGCCCTTTTTTTACCCAGTCTAACAGGACAAAGTTCTAGCTCTTTCTGAGCTGTGATAGCAACTTCTTAGCTCTGCTTAGATTGCAGCATATATTAGCATAATGGTTACAACTTAATTTGCTCCTATTCTTGTTGATTTACCAGCTTGTTAGCATCTGATCATCCTTTCCCATCTGCCTCTGGGGTGGTGAAGATGGCTTTGATACATTAGAACTACAGCATAGTCAAAGTTATTCCTAATCACATTTAATGATTTCCACCCCCTTCCCCACGGCAACACAGCACAACCCAAAAGGGAGCTGGATGAACACAGTCAACTCCTCCCAGAAGAAGTGTGACAATCCAGGAGGTCACAAGCCCTTTCCCTGGCCAAAGTGCAGCATCCCTGGGTCTCACCCCTAAAGGAGCATGGCAGAGAAAGCACAGATCCAGTGGCAGTGGAAAAGTGTGCTGGTGGTAAGGACTAATAACAAGCAGGAGTGAATGTTGAAATAAATTAGCAATAGAGAAGAAGTAAAATGTCCACCACAGATGACTTCAAAGAATAATGAAAACAGTGTCTAGGAAGGTGCAGGCAATTGCTCCTGTGGTGACAGACTGATGTTCACTTGATATTCCTCCCCAGGCTTCCTCCCCCTCGACAAAAAGTCCCCTCTGCAGTTCCTCCCTCTTGCTCTCTGGGAAGAGATACTCATTTCTACAGTCCCACACAGCACAGCAGGGGACAGGGCAGGAGTGCCCTGCCCAGTGGCTGAGGTCCCCTTGGAGGGCAGATCCAGGGATGTAGGGCACTTCCATGTCTCCATGAGCAGGATTCCAAACAGACTAGGTTTTCCTTTGTTATAGTCCTTTCCCCATAGACATGGCCTCATCCACCTCCAGCAGTTTCCCTCACACCCACTCTTGGTGAGTTTGGCAGGCACTGTGGCCTGCCAGAGTAATTTACTAGAAGGACAGAAGGAAATGATAAATCAGTTTCAAAACACATACACCCACAAAAATGCATCTTCATCACACACCAGTGAAACAGTTTCTCTGTCAGGGCAAGAGGCCACTGCTCTTCTGTGTTCCCAGGTCAGCTTGGGCAGCATTCACGTATTTGTTTAGCGTCACCTGGGCTTGGCAATGACCACTCTCTTTTTTGCTGTTTAGTTACAGAAATAAGTGGCAGTTGTTTCACTCCCAGCACTAGGCATTGGTAGAGGGCAGAATTCAGCCCACAGTGTGGTTAGGGACATTCCTGGAACTGAGACTGTGGTGGCATTCTTCACCTTGTGGTTTGGCTTTACTGCATAATTGCAGATAGCACACAGGCAGCTTGCTAGCCTATGGAATAACCTAGGCAACAGAGCAGGAGGGCCTCTCTGCTGGCCTTTTTTTTTATAAATAAATGTAAGAAAAAATATAATTACCACAGTGTGACCATGCCCATTGATGCAGTGGAGTGTGGAGGAGGAGGAGAGAATGTCCCACTACTGAGAATAGCTTTTAAGTATATACCATGCATTCATTAGCTTTGTTTACCCAGAAAAATGCCATGTAAGTCAGCAGTGGTGTAATTGGGTGTGTAATACAAATCCATTCTTTAGTTCAAAGGCACAATGAAAAGAAGGGGGAAAATAATACTTCACACTATGAGGTTATTTATTGTTCAGCAAAGTAAAAAACCTGGTAAGAGGTTGTTTTCGTTTTTCTGACTATTTACTAATGATTTGTAAGCTTTTACTTTCATCAAGCACAGGCCAACTTTTACCCAACTGTGTCTGTTGAGAACAAAACATTTCAGTTTTATAATTGAAAAAAAATTGTTCCTATAAACATAACTTAATTTTATGAAATAAGAGAAATCAAATATGATAGTGTTTTCTTGACTTTTCTGGCACCAACTTATAAGAAGTCATTTCCAGTTAAACTTTCAGCTTGCTGGAAACCAGATGTCTGTGGAGCCCTAGGGAAGGACAACAGGCAATGCTCAGAAATCAGGAGACTGAGCAGAGATGTCACTACCTCTGTTAGTATTGCTAGGAGAGGAGATTTTGCAGCTGTCAGTGAGCCCTCTCTGCCCAGCACACCTCACTGCCACCCTGCTTCACTCCACCACACCAGCTGTGAAACAGCACCTCAAACTGCTGAGCTGGGTGGCTGCACCATGGGATTCTCCTTCCCACACACCAACATCTGTCCCATGTGCTGGCACAAGAGGTGCTGAGACCCTGCCACAGGCTGTCCAAAGAAGCTGTGGATATCCCATCCCTGGAAGTGTTCAAGTACAGGCTGGACAGGGCTTTCAGCAGCCTGGACTAGTGGAAGGTGTTCCTGCCTGTGGCAGGGGCGTTCGAACTAGGGGATTTTTAAGGTCCTTTCTGACCCAAATGATTCTGTGATTATAGTTCTGACAGCCATGTGTTGGTCCTCTCATAATCCCTGCACCACTTTCAATGCAAGAAAAAAAAAGATAAAGTAATAATTTGCATTTAGTTCTCACCTAGAAAGCAACCACATATCCCTTAGTGACAAATGTCAGCTGTTGCACCAAGACCTTGCCTACAGCTCTCTCCCTCTCGTTCTTTGTACACAGCTAGTGATAATAGCCATATGGCAAACAGCTAAAAGGCTTCAGCCTGGGTCTGCAATCCCAGCAGATGCTGGGTGTTCAGTTCAAGCAAGAGGAAAAATTCAAAGGAAGCAAGTTTGAGAGAGTTTAATGCAATATTATCTGTCTAGGAAAAGACACACAGTCACCACAGTTTAGGCTTTTCTGTTAAAATCTTATCCCAATGCTTCTCCAGAATCCTAAACTATATGAAGTAAGAAAACTTAATTCTACACTACTCAAATGTAGGTATTAGAATTTATTGATGGAGCAGAGTATATATCAACTCTAATACACAGACAAAGATTTAAGCTTTTCTAATGACAGCCAAAAGCCTAAAGAGTAGCAAGAAAAATATTTAAAACCCAAATCAGAGTGTTGCCTGTTAGCAAAAGTACTGCTACAGTTTATAGTTATTAAACATTCCAGTTTAAGTCTGGTAAAATATAATCTTAAGTATCATCTGAGACCTGACCAGGTTTTTTTGGTGTTTTTTTTTTTTTTTTGTTTGTTTGTTTGTTTTTTTGTTTGTTTGTTTGTTTGTTTTTGTGTGTGTTTTTTTTTTAATTCATGGCTTTGTTTAATAGGTTTTAAATTTTTTATTGTACTTTATTTTAATTGTGAAAAGCCATTTCATGAGCTGGACAAAATTTTGGTCATCATCAACTTCTCAGTGCTCCAGGTATATGTTCAGCTAGATGAGCTGTAGCCTTATACTGTGTTGCAGGATGTTCTTTTGGCAAGGAAAAGCAGAATAAATTACTTTTAGAGTTTCTAGCTGGCAGCATTACTGGCTGTATAAGAATGCAGGGTGGTTTTCTAAGACAGGACAGTTGTTTTAAGAAAACAAACTCCTCTCTCTATGGTTTTACTCTTTTCAACAAATTACACAAATGTTGATGCTGTTGCTCAGTATAATCAAAACCTCAGCAAGATTCTCAGGATTTTTAAGTTAAGACAAAATTTCAATCTCATTTTAATGCAAGTCAGCAACCTGTTAGCACAATGGGTCATTGAATTTTCAAAACCCTTTCTCCCTGAAGTAAAGAAAAACATAAGAGACAACAGAAGGGTTTGCAGGGTCAAACAGCTTCTAAAAAATTTCCAGATAAGATTAGATAGGAAGAGATTTGACAGCTCTGCAATTTATAGCCATTAAAATGCAAGATATTATTTAGAACTTTGTCCACCAGAAGGAGATGGTTCAGACAGGGAATCATGACTTCTACCCTAGTCAAACATGTGGAGATAAAGAGTTAGATAAACTTTCCAGTAGAAAAGTTTAGTTTTGGCAAAGGTTTCCTTTCCTCTCTCTCAGAACAAACAGGTAAAACCGTTGTACAGGAGAAGGCTCTGAAATCCCTCCAAAATTTATTTGAAATATTTCATTAGTGTTGTGCAATAATGTTTTTCCAGTAGAGATTTATTCTTCTCACATCACAGAATGAATGTGGTGTTGAAAAGCACAGTATCTTTTATAATGCAGTGGCACTATGATACATCTTGTATTATTAAAACTTTTTGATCTTCAGGTATCTCCAAAGAAATTTTATTCCATGAAAAAAAATTCTACCTAAACTCTACAATATTCTGTTGTTTTGAAAATTCTGAGTAGCTCTTAAGATGATTGGATTCCTGATTTCCCACATGCCCAGCACCTGCAAATTCTTAACTCCATTTTCTACACTCTGTCTTGCTAATTAAATAACTCTCTTGCCTCTGAAGGCACAAAGCCAACAGGAGTCCTTTCTGTGCTTTGCAGCAGCGAGGCAGCAAAAGATTTGACAGTGACCTGCTTAGACCCAAGACCAGACTATGAAGAACACTGTTCTCTCTATGCTGACACAGCCTACAAGTGCTCTATTTCTGTATTTTGGTTATTTGGACAGTGCTTGGACTCCCCACTGCAGTTATATGCTTGGCCCAGTGCAGGCAGAAAGGTAAGGACAGGTTTCACCACCCAGTTTTCAATTAAAAAGGAAGAGTCAGCCATCCTCAGTCAGCAGTAGGTGATGGCAGCGAGCTGGTTACACAGAGTGATATTTTTCATGTTGCTTTGGAAAGGAACAGTCAGGAGGGGCATTGATATTATTATCCTGACTTTAGAGGAATGAATGAGGAATAGGGAGCTGAAGGAATTAGTCTAAAGCGGAGCTTTCTTGCATGATCAGAAAGAGCAAGAATTCTTAATGTCCAGTCCATGTTCTCAGGCTGTTTCCCTGCCAGGACAATGTATTCAGACTAAAAATAAAAGTACATTTTTATTTCCACCAAAAAAAAAAAAAAAAAAAAAAAAAAGACGTTGCAACTGTTCACCCAAGATTAGTCATCTGTGGTCATTTCTACACCAAAGAATATATTTAGAATCAGAGTGGACATTTTGCCCATCAAACAGGATGCTACAATTCAAGTGGGAATTTGTACTTAGAAAACCCTTATGTCACACTGCTCAGGAGGTTCAGACAGCCTTGAACTCTGGGCTACAAAGCCTGAGATGGGGGAAGTACAGATGACAAAAAAACATCATCCTGCATTTGAAGCAAGTTAAAGCTTTGAGAAATAATCCAATTGCAGGGAAGAAACCCTTCTATTTTATCATCACGTTGATCAATATTTTTTTTAACTGACCATACTGTAAAAGATATTTTCTACTGACATTTGACAGAAGAAAAGAGAAAGTTTTATGACTAAAGAAAGTCAGTAAATCACTTCCCTATTCTTCTGCTGATAATATCTCTCTGTCACTCAGCAAGCCATTTTCCATTATTGCTACCACAGTAATGTAGAATCTTTTTTACTCCTTGAAAAGAATATTCATCATTCATAAATAACCCCTCAGTTGTTTCACTTTATCTCTTACTAAAACTGTTCCCTCCTAATCTCCATTTTTCTCTGGATTCTTGCAACTTTCATGTAATTCATTCTTGTCCAGAAAGATCTGTTAACTTTCTGCATCAAAATGTCAGAGACTGAGGAAAATTTCTCCTGAAATGAGTTTCCTCAGTTCTTCAGCTCTGACCTTTTAAACTGTGAGCCTCTTTACCCAGGATGTCTTTCATGATCTCAGTGACTTTAGTTAAAACGTTCACGTCCGAGGAAAAGGAGTATTGAGCTAGAAAACCATTTTCTTCCTACTATGGGAATGCCTTCAAAAGATCTACTCAGGCCCTTCTGTTAACAGACTATTGACCATTTTTTGATTGCCCTCTCTTTTGCTACCCTCCGTAAGGGCTACCTTTGCCCAAGTTTCCCCTCACTTTTGGGTTAAACCTCAAAGACTTTCCTCATAATACCTTTATATACCAGAAATACCGTTCTTTTCCAGTATTGTGTCTTATCCCAGGTGGAGAACTGGGGCTCTAAGCTTATTTCCACTCTTTCTACTGACATCATCAGTGGTGATGAATGAGAACAATTTAAAATTGCTCTAGCCTGATAGGGAAAGTTCTATATTCTCACTATTATCCTCTGCACAGAAATAAGGTAAGAGCCTGCTACTCTATGTCATTTGAAATGGAAAACAGCCCCTCCCTCACTTGGTTTTATGGCATAGAAAAGGTGCACACATAGTTGCCATAGCACATCTCCAGGTCAATCAGTTTTGTTGAGGATTTGACCTTCCTTTGTTGCGCTGATCTTCCCAAAGATCTTTTACATTTCAACTTGCAAAAGCACACAGAGTATTTAACCTTTCCCAGATACACCCTGCATGAAGAAGTTGAGTTTCGCTATCTTTTTTGCAAACAAAAGAGGCTCTTAACCTTTTAGCAGTCACTTGTAACAAACTGGAGTGTCTGTTAAGTACTAAACTCCAGCACATGCTTGAAGAAGTAGCTTTATACCCACTGGTCTACAATCTACATTCCCATCAGACCTTGTTTGGGAAAAGTTGAGAGCAGAATTCAGCTGGTTTAACCCCAGCTGGCGACCAAGTACACACAGCTTCTCACTCAGTCCTCCATCAATGGGATGAGGAGAGAATCAGAAGAGTAAAAGTAGAAAAATTCATGGGTTGAGATGAAGACACTTTGACCTGTAAAGCAAAAGCTGTGCACATAAGCAAAGCAAAAAAAGGAATTCATTTGCTGCTTCCCATCAGCAGTCATCTTCAGGACACCAGGGCTCCATTACAAGCAATGACTACTTGGGAAGACAAACATCAAATCCCAACAACCCTCCATTCCTTTTTCCCCAGATGTACATAATGAGCAAGGTGCCATATGGTCTGGAATATCCCTGTGGTCATTTGGGGTCAGCTGTCCTGGCTCTGTCCCCTCCCAGCTCCTTGTGCACCCCCAGACTGCTCACTGGTGGAGTGCAGTGGGGAGCGGAAAAGGCCCTGACTCTGTGTAAGCACTGCTCAGCAGTAACAAAAACATCTTTTTTATCAACACTGTTTTTTCCAGCACAAATCCAAAATACAGCTCCCTACCAGCTGCTTTGAAGGAAACCCTGCCCCAGCCAAAACCAGCACAAGGAGTTTGCATTGCCATCCTCTCCTTAAGAACTCTTGGTGCATGTTACTTCCATGGCCTTTTCAAGCCATCTGTATTTTTGGCCTTCAAAACACATTCTACATAGCACATGATTATATTGCTGACACTGCCTTCAAAGTTATTTCTGTTCAGACCTTCTACATTATTTCATTTGGCCTTCATTTTTTGTCCTGACTGAAAACATCATTCACTATCTCTTTCCTGAATGACAGTATATCATTCCAAGCCCATCACTGTGCACATTCAGTTAGGGGAAAATTCTTCCTCACGGTCATTACTTTGCTTTTAGTAACAAAGAATTATTTTGCCACTTTCATGTTCTGAAATTCAGGATGGTGAAGGCTTCCTACTCCTGTATCAAGTCTTGATTCTGTCTTTCCACTCACCCCTTTTCCCTATTGTTATGAACATAGAGTTTTGCCTCTTGCCCAAACTGATTTTCTTTCAAACCATCTCTCCAAATGTACTACTTGCATGATAAGAGCCAACTTAGTTACTACAGAAACCTCTGGCTAAAATGAACCAGAAGGGGTTTTTAGGAAACTAGCTATACCACAGTATCCAGGTAATTTTCCTTCACAAATATGTATATTTGCTTGTATAAAAATGAAGAGTTGCAACTTCTCCCCAAAAGGACACATTAAAATGAACAGACATACAATTTGGATAACAAGTAGCAGCTATTTTCCACAGGTTTGTGGTTTTAAAACCGCAATCAGTAGTTCAATAATTTTGCATTTTCTTTCTTCTTGAAATCTTGGTCAAGCATCCCCAATATAGGCACTTGCTGCTCAACCTTTTTAGAACTTTATTGCTTTCCTTTTGGGAAGGGAGGGGTAGACCTTCTTTTACCTCCCTTTTCCAGTAAAAGAAGACTGTTTTTTCCACTTCCAGTAAGAACAGTCTATTCTTTATCAAATTATAAAAACCTGTGTGGGAGTGAAAAACCAGCAAAAATAAGAAAGAGGGCACGGTAAATTAAAAGCAGCTAAGTATTCATACCATAGAAAAGAAAAGCAATATAAGTTTAAATGACCTTCTTGCACTTTGATGGCAACTTTTCACATGCTTTATATAGAAATCCACTGTGCTTTGGGTTTCTGATGGGTTTTCTTGGACTAACTCTGGCTTTGATACTTGACAAGGAGACAGGCATTTGCAACGTTCCAGGAAGGTTTGGTAGAAAGATAAAGATATCTCTGTGTCCTTGTAGCACTCATAACAAAGATAAGGAGTTTTGAACAGAATCAACCTCTAACCCCTAACAGGATAACCATCCATCTCAGCCCCAGCTGCTAGGCTGAAGCAGGAAGGTTGTGCACTGCTATCTTCACACAGAACTATCCCCACACCCTTAGATCCCTTTGACAAATCTATATCCAAATATATTCTCACTAATTACATTTAGTTTCTTTTTCCTCTCATTTTATATGCCTTAGTTTTTCCACAGTGCTTGGCTAAACTTGTGAGATTATCTGAAAAGCAGTGGAAAGGTCGATAGGGTGCTGTTGGCATAAGAAGCAGGCTCACCCATTGATGAGATCTGGGATCCAGTCAAAGAGAAATAGGATGTTATATGTAAGGTGGAGAAGATGACACCTCTAACACAAAAACTACCCCACCACAGTTCCCAAAACATACAGGAAAAGCCATACACAAAATAAGGAAGTTGGTCTCTAGGTACAATTCTTACAGGCTTCCCACCAGACACGAAAACATTTCTTAATTAAGTACACAAATCCTTGAAATTAACAGGGGTGAAGCTGTAGGATCTGAATTATGGGGGTAAAATTAAAATAATTTCTCACTTATAATTAACTGGATGACAGCTGTGAATGGGACAAATCCTGACCTTGTGATCTGAGCTTGGTCACTGCTGCCTTCTCGCCTGTATTCCACACCACTCCTTTAAAGGAACTGGTTCTGTTATGCTCAGATAACCTGAATGCACACACAGCATGAGGGCTTGGAGGGAATCTTCCTCTCACAGGATGATAATTATGAGTGCTATTAAGCTATGGGGGGAAAGGCTAGGGTGAAAAGAGAAGTGTCTGGGATTTTTTGGGAGTAATGGAGGGATGGGAGGTGGCAGGAGGGGGTTCAGCAGGGGTAGCTTATGGGGTTTTTAGGTGGGAAAAATATAACTATTTAACTCCAGCATACACAAATCTGGATTAGAATTGTTGAGACCACTGAACTGCAGACACCATAAACATCACTGTATTTAGATTAGGGAGAATATACCTAAATCCCCTTTCTCTTTAGACTAAAGGGATTCTCTAACCCTACGAGCATAGCCACATGAAAGAGAAAGGCAAGGAAGCAAAAGGAAATCTTTGGTGGTTGTTGTGTGTTCAGACGTGGAGCCCTCAATAGTTCACAGAACAGTAACTGAAGTGAGCAGTGCAGGTTTCTGGCTGTCTGATCACCCAAGAAAAAGATAAACACTTAAGAGAAACAAATTATATAAGCAACATGAGTGCAAGTAAAGTGATTTGGGAAAGGGCAGCTTTCTCTCTACTCACTGCTGATGAAAGCTGGCAGTCAGCAGCCAGAAGCTCTAGGCACTGCCTGGTGGATTTCAGAGAGCTGTGCCTTTGAAGAAACTGCAAACATGTAGCAAGTGACAAGAGTAATCAGTCAGAAGAAAGCATGTATTGCATTTTATCAAATCAGAGCGTGCTAACTGTTCCAGAGAGCACCTCTAAAATAAAAAATATCCAGAGCATTAGGATAAACACCTCAAAAAGCATTAGTGATAGACATTAAAATGACTTGTAGCACAGAGGCATTTGCTGTAGACACAGGCTGCCATGACACATTTAAGGTGAAAGCTAAAATAAAAAAAATATATATGTCAAGCTACTTCTGGTCTTAGAGGCAGCAACAGAAGTTCTAGTGACATTTACCAAAGTTCTAGTGACAGTGAGCATCTACCAGATTTGCAAGGATCTCTGCCTTTCTTTGTCAGAGCCCATGTGCATGCACACATCAGTGCTTCCATCTGAAGACAGCATTGAGTTGAGAGCAGCTGAGCTCAGCACCTTCTCCTATTTGAGAGTGCATTCCAGGCAATGAGGCAGGGCCAGTCAAGCAGTATAAACCAAGGGTTTGTGCTCTTAGCATCAAGTCCAAAAAGCTATTTCCAGAAACAGTAATCTACTTCTTAAATAAATAGGGCATATCCTTTGTCTGGAAGCCAGTAAATGCATTTATGTTAGAGAGACCATACACCCATGGTTTCAATGGCTGCTTCTTCTTCAGGTCACTTAAAATAAAATTATTAAATAGTTTAGGTTGGAAGGGACCTTTAAAGATCACCTAGTCCAACTCCCCTGCAGCAAGCAGGGACATCTTGAATAGATCAGGTTGCTCAAAGCCCCATCCAGCTTGACCTTGAATGTTCTCAGGGGCATCTACCAGCTCTTTGAGCAACCTGTTCCAGTGTTTCACCACTTTGCTTGTAAAAAAATTATTCCTTGTATCTAGCCTGAATCTACCCTGTTTTATTTCAAAGCCATTACCCCTTGTCTTATTGCAACAGGTCCAACTAAAAAACCTGTCCCCATCTTTCTTATAAGCCCATTTAGGTACTGAGTGGCTGCAATAAGATTCTTCCCAGAGTCTTCTCTTCTCCACACTCAACAGCCTCAAGGCTTATCTTCATAGGAGAGCCATTCCATGCCTTTGATCATTTTCATGGTCCTCCCTCCAGATCTGTTCCAACAGATCCATATCTTTCCCATGCAGAGGATCTGGGAGCTGGATGCAGCACTCTGGGTGGGTCTCACCAGAGCAGAGAAGAGCAGCAGAATCCCCTCCCTCACCCTGCTGACCACTCCAGTCTTGATGCAGGGCACAGTGAACTTTCTGGGCTATGAGTGCACATTGCCAGCTCATGTCCAGCCTCTCCTCCACCAGCACCCCCAAACCCTTCTGGGCAGGGCTGCTCTCCATTTGTTCATCCTGTGTTGATAACCAGGCATGGCTCTGACCCAGGTGTACAACCTTGCACTTGGCCTTGTTGAACCTCATGAGGTGCCCAGGAGCCCACTGCTGGAGCTTGTCCAAATTTAGTGCAGGTGCATTCAGTCCCATCATGTCATTGACAGGGGCATTAATGGTCCCAGTCCCAATGCAGACCCCTGAGGGACACCTCTCCTCACTGAATGACAGTGATGTGATTTCCCCAAGCTCAGAGAACGTGTAGGAGGGAACGGATCTGAGCAGTCCAGACAGTGTCTCATCAGTGAAGGCGGATTCTAATAAATTAATAAACACTAATCAGGTTTTCCTCCATCACTCTGCAACACACCTATATCCTTTTCCATTTCTCTTTTCTTGGAGTTAGTAAGTTTTGGGCCTTTCTGTAAATAATTCATAGAGGTCAATTATATTTCTAAAGCTTTTCTAGCCTTATGTTCTGTATATGTTACAGCAGTACCTCAGGAAAAAAAAGCCAAAATTGGAATGCAGCATAGGGGAAGAGGAAAGAGTGCATGCAGTTTACAGGAAGGGTGAATGTAGGACATGCCATGAATAATGGATGCCAAAAGGCATAAACTGAAGAACTGAGACTTGCACAACTCTCCTGGAAAGTTCAGCATTTTCCTTTCTTCCTTTTTACAGCAGTTTTAATAAATACCTCCTGTTCAAATATTCATTAAAATAATTTATTTTTCTTATCTTGAAACCATCTCTTCAAACAGGTACTTTGCAAAACCACAATCTCAGAAAATTTTCCTCCAAGCTGGGAGCCAAGAATCAATAGGGATATTCATTGGAATGTTTCCCATTCAGTGGGCATGCAGCAGGAACAGTGCATATCCTCATTGTTGTTTCTTATTGTCTTATACCTTAACCTCAGCAGATTTATTCTATGTAACTGTAATTGCCAGAAATGTTCTTTCAATGTACTACTACTACACAAAGGCATTTGACCATAAAAGAGCAAGGATGGTAGATTTGTTTAGTCAAAAGCACATTAATTTTCAAATTACCACCTTCTCTGCCATACTGAGAGGAGTGACTTACAGGAAAAGAAGGCCGTTCTGTGCAGGCAGCACCCCAAAATTCTGTGCATTTACCAATTTAAGCAGCCATATTCCTAACGAGTAAAGTGCATCTCTTCTCACCCTATGAGAGCGAACCAGCTCTCCTATCTCATGGTAAGGCACATTATGCCCTGTGGTTAAGTAACAAAGTATTACTTTGTTTGTAATTTCCATTGCTTAAATTCAGGAGCATGGAAGGAGAAATAAACACCACCAAGGGCCAGAATAATCTGCTTAAGGAGGAAAATCCACTAAAATCGGTAGCTAAACTAAGCAATTCTCCCATAATCTCAGCTGCAGAAAGACTCTTGAACCTGCTGTCAGTGGAAAGCAGTTCAGGGATCCTCCCTTTCCATCTGTGCACCCAGCACACCTCAGATGAGCATGACCATGGTGTAGACAAAAGGTGCCACCCCAGTTGCTGCCAGTAGAGCCTGACCTCTCTGGTTTGTTGAGCACCATCACACTGTTGCTGCTGCCTCATCTTTGGGCATGCTGGTGTGCTTAGCCCCAGACCAAACCAGCTCTGCCTTGGTTCACTCCAGGGCTTCTGGTTCAGGGTGCTGTCACAGGGAACAAGGCCAGCAGGTGGGTGAACACCTCCCCTGTTCCAAGCCCTTCTCTAACCTATGGGGAGACAGTTATTTAAAGATCTTGCTCAGTGGCACAAACACAGCAGTCCTCTGACCCACCCACCGGCACCACCACCCCAAGGCAGGAGCTTTGGGATTACATCTGCACAGATGCAGAATTAAGTCTTCCTTAAAAACTTCCTTCTCATGAGTTTCTTGGTGAAAATTTCAACTCTTTTTGGTATATGAGAAAGGTTAACTGCAGCTGACAGTACAATCCTGTTCATCTTGAGTTCTTGGAGTGAATTGAGACACAGGGGAAAGGGTTTTCAGATAAGTTTTTGTTGCTGTTTTTTAATTAACACTCATGTCACCAGCTGTGCTAGTCAGAATTCCTTTTAGTCAGGATAGCTTTTATTGGGACTGATATTGCAAAAGCTGTGTATTTCTAAGAGTTCTAAGATCAGGAGATACAAGATTATAAAAGTCAGTTTTATGGGAGAAGAGCATTTACATGAGCATTTAGAAGTGTTTGGGAAGAGCTTTTCAACATATCAGAACAACATGAAAAGTAAAATTGGTGACAATTTGTTGGTGCACTTTGCATTTTATGATGCGACAGTTTTCAGAGCCGTACTGTTTACATTTCTATTACCATGACAATGCTCTGAAAATTTCTTCAAATCCAAGTGCAGAAAGAGTGGCCTCCCTGGGTCAGAGTACCTCAAAAATCTCTGCAGCTTTTTTATTCTTCTCACGTGGGCATGAACTCTGCTTCTCTGCTGGTGGCTGCTTTCTGTGTCTGATGAACACCCAGACACAGTTCACTTCCACAACTGCACATGAGAAATAGCTCAACCAAACCAGTCTGAGTTTTAATTCCATGTATGTCCCTATTGTCCCTGTCACACTTTAAACAACCATTAAAAAAAAAGGGATGGAGGTACATGGCACTTTGTTCAGTTTCTATAAAGCTCCTATTGACTTTCCTGAGCTCTGGGCCAGTTTTGATCTTATTGTCAATTTGCAGCCATTTTCCACAGCCTCCCCCTCTTGCCTTCAAACTTAGCTGTAGGGAGTGACTTTTCTCTTCTTTGCTTCATCTAAGCATCCAACCCCACCTTATCCCAACACCTTTTCTATTTCTCCAGCAAGAAAATACTGCCCTCATCCAGCCTCTTCAAAGATTCCTGCAGTTTTAGTGAGTAACACTGGTGCAGAGCAGAGGCAGCTTTCCCATTTGAACCAGATTTTCAGACCATGTTCCTCATTACCACTCAACACAAAGGTGTGATTAAAGTTAATTGCAAGCAGTACTGGAAAAAGCATTACTTTTCTCAGTACTGAAAACACCTCATTTCCTCCTGCAGAAGTAGACTCTCTGCTGCCTGCACCTCAACACTTAACTACTTTTAGCATCTGCAGATCAATTAGTCAGATACCTACACAGATTCAATTTCCACCCAAGCACATGTTCAGTTACTCATCAGTGAACATATTTAAAGAGAACACGGCATAGGCTGTGTTCTGTTTAAAAACATGCCAGTTAACTCTCAATTTAACAAGCATTAGATTCAAACTGCTTTCCAATTGTTGGCTCTTATAGAGCTTTCAGACACTGTGAACTTCAGCTGAACAGGTTTGTGTGGGCTTCATCTTGCCTAAGCCTCAGACTCCTTGCATTACTTCTAAAGCTTCAAAGAAACAGCACTAGTTTAAAATAAAGCCCTTCTGTGAGAACAAGCTTGGTATTTAAGAGCAGGCACCTTTTTTTTTTTTCATTGTGTATCTTATTTTTTCTTTTAGTTTGAACAATAGAAAAGAGCCTGTTCAGGTTCCACTTTTTATCCTGTTTGATACCTTGGCCTTCACCAGCACAGATATAATGGGTAGAAACAGTGTAATAGCTTTGAGTGACATTTAAAAGTATTTTTCTGTGAGTATTAGGCAGTTTAAATGCTGGAAGTAGAGGTGGTTCAAAACAAATATTTTCACCTTTCCCCAGAAAATCTTTCCAAATTACAACAAGCGTAAAAGAAATAGGCTCTACAGAAGTGCAACAGGTCCTAAAGGAACAGTTATAACCACCTTCTGAATTTGTAGATAGTATAATCTTTCTCTAACTTTTCCTTAAACTACCAAGTAGAATTGAGGGAATAATTACATCCCAGAAATTTTCAGTGTTGGCACCAGAATGCTAAATTTTACATGACAGCATGAAACTTGTTATAAATTAGCATATTTCCAGCTCCTACTGAGCTTTTCTATGAGATCAGGTAAGCTTAAAAGTAACTGGTTTTCCAGTTTTCCTAAAGAGACCAAAACCACATTTATCATGAATGAATATTGGACATATACAATTCTGTACTTTTCTTTTTCTCATACATCATTCCCATCAGAATTCATCTGAAAAGGTAAATGCTCCAGCACTTCACAGATGCAACGTGCTGCTCACCCACTGAATTGCTCTGTCCAGTGAAGAAAAGCTCAGCTTCCAGCTCTGATCCCATGGGAGGCACCACAGGGTTCAAGAGTCAAAACTTTCAGCAGGGGCAGTGCCAGTGGGATCCCCAGAGAAAACTTAATTTCTCAGACAGGCACAGCTATGCACTTCCAGCTGGGAAGGCATTTGCTGACACAGCCCAGTCTAAATATTTGACTCAATCTACTATGAAATCTACAAAGAAATGGTGCATTAAGGTTTCAGTTTGGCTTTGGAGAGGAGATCAATGACATTCAATCCCAAAATTATTTCTTCCATAACTTCAGAACAACTGCTGAGGTGTTCTGCCACTCAGAAGCAGAAAGCTGAGCCAACCCAGTCAAGCAGATGCCCACTCTGTTCTCTAGGGGGGATTTCATTACCTTCATTAAAGAAACACTTCCCACTGATGCATGATGCAATTACATCTGTTGTATCTAAAGCAGGGGGATGTTCTTTCATCTTCTTCTTGGGTCACTCTCCCCCCCCAAAAAAATTCCCAACCTTAATTCTGCAAAGATAGAAACTTAAGACCAAAGACAGGTAGAAACACATTCTCCAGTGTTCTTTCAAAGGTGTCCCTGTTTGAGGACACTTTAGTTTAAAAAGCATCTTTCACACCTTATGCTGGATATACAGTGACACCTAAAAAACCTTCAGCCAGGAAGGAAGCAGCAATGCTAGGAACAGTACAAGGAAAACCTCCCTTAAAGGAGTAGGAACTCCCATAGACTTTAGGTCAGCAAATTTCAGAGGAGCAAAGAGGAGCATCTGACATAAAATTTGAATCCCATTATCTCTAATGTCCAGTTTCCATTTTAATCTATACCCAGCTGCCTAACCTGTTGAGCAGACACCAAAAAAATCTTAGACAATTTTTACTCAATCTACTGCCCTTTAAGGACGTTATTTAGCTTAATTTCAGGTACTTCACTTGCAGTGGAAAGGTCAAACTCTCATTACTTCTGGTATGTGGAGATTCACACACTTCACTGGAAAAATTTAAGTGAAGTGAAGTAGACATTAGAACAGTTATATGCCTAGTGAGTCTAGGCTTCTGAAATGATGTGTCTCTGATCCAGCCATTGGCAGCAGCAGAAAACACAAATGCTGACTATTCAATAACAGTTAAAACTATCATTTTTCAAGAATTTTGAAAGAAAGTGCTTTATCTGAATGGCCGAGTATTTGGTACAACATCCCCCATAACATCTCAAGAATTTGTAGCTCAAGAACCAACAGCTCGTTGCTTCAGCAGTCACTGAGGCTCCACCATCTGTTTAGACCATCCCAAGACATGAAGCTCCCACCAGCTTTTTGCAGTACCTGAGAGAGAAGCCCAGGAAGATCATGTACCGACACCATTTCAGGTGGCTTTCACTGCATCAGTTTCCACAGATGCAGGTAAAGTTGTGGTATGCAGCAAGTATTACATGGCTCAAAGCTTCAGCTGGGTGTTGCTCTCCTGTGCTCCTGGTTTGGCTCTTCCTTGTGAAACTTCTCCAGCTGCAGAGTGCAGCAGAGCTGTGCTGACAATGGGCTGGTCCTTTTTGGCCTTCCCCCAAAGGGTGTTCAAGTAGGTCAAATTCACCAGCTTTCAGAATGATACAGAGGCATTGCAAAGCACAGATTTCTGATCATCCAAAGCCTCTCATTTGATCTCCTTCATACCTGTGAGCCCTGCCCTGCTGCCCTACACATTTGGATCAATTCCTACAGGTATCTGAAATGCTGCTGCCTTGAGGCACATGCAAAATTAACCTGAGACACCTGAGCAAAATTAGCTGTGGCAGCAGGAAAGTAGTAGATGAGCAGCAGTTTACAGAGTCCCTGAACCAGCAAATTACTGTCTGTTGAGCACTTTGTCCATGATGGATACCACAGCTTCATTAAGAAGCCACATGCTCCAGTCTTGTTTCACAGCACAGGGATCTTCTGCTTGAGCTCTAATTAAACTCACATCAGTCTGCAGCTCAAACAGCTGTGGTAAATAGGGCTCTGCTCAAGTTACCAGGCTTCTGCTAGCTACTGAGGCTCCTCCTCCCTCGTTAAATGCTTAATACTGCCCAGCATTTTTTTTCCCTTATTAAAACATTAGATGAGTAACTGTTCAGAAGATTTGGGTTTCATTACACAGCAAATGCTTAAGAGCCTCAAATAGCTCACCAAAACCTAACTGCACCTTTCTCATAAGCTCCAAATCAATGTTTTACACCTTCTGATAATCCTCTCAGAGCAGCCCCCTACAATAAATTTGAGGGCATCTAACACCATATTGACTTGCAACAGGTGACAAGTAATGAGGAAAAATGCACCATCTTCTTCCTGCAGTGTGACTTTGGGTCCTTCTCTTGTGATGAGAGGAGAATCCAAGCAGGCAGATTGCTATTACACAGATAGTCTGAACAAAAAGACACAGCAAGAAAGTGACACAAGCTGTCCACTTGAAATCACAGTGAGCAGCCCAAAGCTGTTGTGCCATTTACCCTTCCCAGCTCCTGAAATAAATCCAACCTGGAAGAGAGGTTTTACACTTAAGCCATCTCATCAGGGTCTCCCACAATCCTGCCCCATTCTGCCCGATGTTGCCACCCATTCCTGGTGTTTCTCAGCAAGACACACAAATTTCTTCATGACAAGTGCTCCTGTTAAACATGGGAGTCACCAATCCAGGCAGTCTCTCGTCTGTCCACGCCTTCATTCTATGTCACAGATCAAAGCTTCATTGCTTGTGGTCTCCAGACTTCACAGGATCATGAACATCAATGCTGCAGTGCCTGCATCATGCTACACACTTTTTAGCAGATTTCCTGTGTCTTCAAGCAATGACAGAACTTTGTAAGACCTTTACTGGACAAGCAGTAAAACCAGTAATGTGGACAGAATGTGACCCAGATGGTCATGGATGCTTTCCTTTGTTTGCTAGGTCAGGCAGCTTTGTTTCCTTTAATGTTTCCTTTCTTGGCAATTCTAAAATCAATGGAAGCAGTTTAGAGAGCTGCAGAAATAATGCATAAAATTCTGCCCATCCATGGAGATGTTATAGCAGGCTTTTCTGCAGCAATAGTAACATACCAAATGTAAGTCAACAACTCTCAGGCTTCAGTAAAACTGTGCAGGATTTAAAAAATCGTGGTTGCAGATCTTGATCTGCAAGTGGATCTTGTGTAACAGTCAGGCACATTTACTTACTTGAAGATAATATTTAATTAATCCCATGAATATGAGGCAGGTGCTTCTCAAAATTATTTCCAAATCAGCCAATGCACCTTTTTATGATGGAGAATGTAATTTTCTTTGCCATTTTTCTCTGGCAGAGGCAATAGAGATAGATGCTCAGAAAGAGGAGAGCTGTCACTCAGTGTTGTTTGAGCACAAAAGATATTGTGTGCAGGGCTTACTTGACAAAAGGCCAAAGACAAAAGAATGAGGTCAGTATTCAAAGAGCAGAACTTAAACATACAAAGCAAGCTCATTTACTAGACAAGCAATTATTAGACCAATAAGACAAGTTAATGAAGTTCACTGTCCTGTGAGTACACAATTTGCTTCTAAATTTTAAGGTCTGAAGTGAGGACGTGTTTGCTTAGCCCTTTCCCACCTATTGAGCAATGTTTTATACACCTCTGATGCTTTACAAATGAATAAATAATGGTGATAAATCCATCTGAGAAGAAATTAACTCTATCCCAGCTGAAACCAGGACAATGTCATTTCCTGTTCTTGTAAGGGTAGAGAAAACAGGGCAAATAGAGCTTTTTATTCTGCCTCCCCACCCCTGCCATCCACTTGGTTTTCACTCCAGTGAAGGCTGTAATTGTGTCAAGCAGACAGAAAATACAGGAGACACTCTACATTAACCAACTTTAAACCAGTAATTCATCTACTTGGATGTTTGATTGTCCAGTTCCTTCTGAGTAGATGTGTTTGGAAAAGAGCAGCATTAGATGGGACTAATTTAGTTTATTAAAGAAAGTGAGCATTCAGATCAGGAGTGAAATGCTAGCTTCCATCTCTGATTACTCAAAGTGCTCAGAAAAGCACATATCTACATTAATGCCCATAGACTGTGTTTGACAGTGATTGGTATTATGGTGGTGGGAATGGGCGCTAACCTGCATTCTTAGAATGGAATCAATAATGATGTACAAAATTATCATAATAGCATTGCTGCAAATATCTGGAACCTTCACAGTTCCTGAGCAAGTTTACACAGTCCAGAGGCAACTGAGTTATGACACAGAAAAGGTTAATTTATATCACAGAGTGCATAGGAATATAAGCCTTTTTTCCTAAAAATATTGTCTGCATGAGCTCTACACTTCCATTTAGTTGCCCTTACAAGTATCTTGAAACACTTCAATTTTAAGTAGGACATCATGTTTTATAAGACCAAAGTGTTTTGTTCAAATGCCATTTAAATTTTTTTAAAACTCAGAGGTCACTTTGGAGACAAACCAAAGAGGGACTGAATCTTTCCCAGTGGAAGTTCACCAAACATGTTTCTCTGCTTCATTTTCCTCAGAATTGCATTTGGCAACAAATTCATTCTCTCCCAGAGCTCCCAGCTATCTCATGCTTCAAGGCCTTTTTTCCAATGGCACCAGAGGAGTGATTTTCTAGTAAGGTCCAGCTGTCAGCACAGCCACAGACTGGGCAGGTACTCCATACCTCCATTAGCTTTCAGCCAGCAGTCATTTGCAGGATTAAAGTAAAACTTCAGAATTTATTGGGGTTTTTCTTTATTTTCCCCAGGATCCACAAGACAGGAATTTTAGCAGCATAGGAGATTTTTTCAAAAAATACCAGCCTGAACACTCTCCAGTAGCTTCTCTACAGACCTAGAATCCCAAGATCAATGAAACAACAAAACACTGAGACACAGCCGAACACCAGCTTTGGTAAATAGAGTTAAGTAAAATCTCTGAACTGTAGAAACATGTCAAAAAGCATATAAGGAATTTTGTAAACATTTTAATCATACCACAGAAATCTGCTCAAGAGTATCTTTATTGGAGTCCAAGTTCAGCTAATATACAAGCTTGGTTCTGTGCATTACTCCCCACAAGCCTGACACAGCCCATTAACCATCTAATACATTAGAAACAGTTTTCTTGTACCCAGCTGAAGCCACAATATGTTTTTACTAGAAATAAGTTTGTTCTGTACTCACTTTTAAACATACCAGAAGATTGAATGAACTCTGAGAAAAGTGGTAATCTTTGTACAGCCACTCAAGTCCAGTACAACTAAAATTAAATGCCCTTGCCAGAAATTTTTTGGTACACTTGGATGAAAGCAGCAAGTAATGTCTAATGTTACTACCATTAATTTCACATCACCTCTTGTTGCTGGTCATAGTTTCTATTTAGCAGCAAGGCCACAGTGTCAGTACAAGAAAAACAGGGCCCCAAGAGGCACAGCAAGTCCTCAGTAAATATCTTCTTGTGAGGCACATCCACCTTGGGGTTTTGTACTGGTATGTTCCTCACAAAGGTGATTCCATGATTTTCAAGAATGTGTTTTTCTGTGAATTTTACAAGCTCTGTTTGCTGTCAGAACTGTCCCTTAATAAAATACAAGGAACATTCCAATGCTCAGACCAAACCTCTAGTCTCTGCACAAGCCTCAGGAGCAACCACTCCATTAATGTCTTCATCCCAATCTTCAAGTCAGATGTGCAAAGACATTTGAATCCTTTTAGTGGCACACATGCCAGAGAAGTAAGCACTTTCAGGTGTATAAAGTTTTGAACTGTCTTTGCATCTCACAAGGCAACAGCACCAGGTAGGAAGATTCATGTTCATAAACCACGAGTGAAATATGTGATCAAATGCTCAGAAAAATTCACTTGCAGTAGTCTGTCATTCTGACTCACATTGACAGCTCTTTCAATTCCATTTACTTTGGCTTATAAAGAACCTCACCAAAATTACTGCATTTAGAAGCCCACCTTCTGATTAGACCATATGCTAGATGCAAAATAAAATCCACCTTGGAATTAATGACTCTTCTCCTCTAAGACCTTGTCACCATAGCTTGAATTCCAAAAGCATGTTGTTTCTAAGGGTACAGGTATGTATTGATAGGGATTTTCACAGGAAGAGTTGTCTTCTTCATCTCTATAGTCACAAAATCTCACCTTTTAAATCTTTTAGTCTTCCTAGAAATTTGTTTGACTCATACTGCAAAAAAGTTATACCTTATTCTCAGTCTGATAAATAAGTGATCTGTAAGGTGTAAGCTAGAAACACAGTGTTGGCAAACAAAGACAGGCTGTTAATTTTCACCTTCTTTTCATTTTCACACACTGAATGATGCCATTTCCGTGAGGAAACAGCAGAAATATTATTAGGTTGGAACTTTTTAACATGAGAGTTCACTTCAAATAGAGACTAGCACAAGTGTGGCTGCTGCTTTCAGCTGAAGGAGCACTAAAGTAATTCCTAGGTGTTTTCACTAGATATAGAGAAAATCAGCATTAAGCTATGAGCATGCAAACTGCTGATAAAATGGATTAACTTGTAAAAGGCTCATTTCTGCAAAATTCTGTTGCTTGTCACCGAACTCCTTGTGTCTGCAAGTCAAGTCTTAACCTTCAGACCTAACACTTCAGGCTTTTCCTCCCTGCAGCAAAGAGGAAGGGCACAAAGGTTTTGGCCTTACGTTATTCACTTCTTGCATCTATTACAGTGCCGACAGATTTATTCCTTGTCTTTTTACTGCAGTCTCAAAGCACACCATAGCTACTGAAAATATACCATTTTGCCAAAACAACCACAGAACTGATGACACAATTATAAATTGCAGGAACTAGGAACTGAATCCAGATGCCCTAGATTTTGTTTCTAAGAATACCTCTGTTTTCCTTTACATCTGAGGTTTTTTTTTTTCCTCTTCATGACTAATACTGCAGTCCTACCATCTTCTCTTTAAATCTGCCATATGTGAGAGAAGAGGCTCCAGGAACAAGCATCTCTTAACAGTCCAGGGAGAACTACAACTGTTCTTTCCAGCTACCTTAGGACACAAGTTAGAGCCCAGAAGAGCAAAAGAGCTGAGGTGACACAAACATTTGGGCATAAAGTCTCAACAGCTCAACATCTTAAAGCTGCTGTACAGTGGTTACTGTACCTCACATCAACCAAGAAATGCAGCATGGCTGACAGCTTCAAGTAACAAGATGAAGCACTAAACACTTCATCTGCTTCCCTAAAAACATGCAGTAGGACTGTAAGTCGAGTCTCCAGCTTCAAAAAATATCCTGCAAGACCCACACATCACATGCCTTCTGGGGACTACTGCTATAATTAAGAACTTGAGCTCATGGTCAACGGCACAAAACCTTCAGATCTAGAAAGGGTGAAGAAAATTCATAATGCTTTTGCCAGTCCTGAGCACATTCCAGTTCAGAGCTCCAATGCCAGCACAGAAAGTGCATTCAGTGATCCTGATGCCACCTGCTCTAGTCAGTTTTGAGACCTTTGGTGTTCTGCAAGTTAGCTAGTTTTGTTCAATAAAACTGAATTTTTTCTGCTACTACAAGCTCACAATGCCTAAAAGGAATGTTCCCCCAGAACACTTCTGATGGCACAGACATTTCACAATTGTTTCCAGTTTGGGAGTGAAACTGATAGAAAAGATCCATTGCTGTTGTCTTCCTGCAAAAACTGATAGGAAATGACTAATTCAGGGTTGCTCTGCCTCTGTTCCAGATAACATCCATGTGACCCATATCTGGCACATCACATAGTTATGCCTTCTACAGTTGTGAACCTTTGAACAGAGCAGAGTGTACATGTGGGGCCAAAGTGAGGGGAAAAAAGCCCCAAGGGTGCCATAGCTCTTAGCTTATTATTATTAGAACATCATGAAAATGAGTAGTGAAAGCCCCACAAGAGAGATGAGGATTCCAAACAAAAGATAGCCTCGGGTTCCCTGCATCAGTGTAACTCCAGCTGACCTGGACTCAAAGTGGGAAGCAGCAGGCTAATGTTTCCTCTGCAGCCTGTCACCAACACATGGACATCATCGCACCATTGCCAGAGAAGCAATTTGGCAGGCTACCCTTACCGTGCATTTGTTATCATCTGCCACCTGCAGGTCATTCCTCCCTTCCATTTACAACACACTGATGCTCACTAAAAGTTTTCCTAGTCCTGACTGATACAGCTGCTACCAGGGGTTTGAGCTAAATTAGCTGTCTTTGCTCTATTCAGCCCTCACTGAGATTCCCACCAGCTGTGGAGATGGTAGTTGCTCCAAGACCACTGGTAGGGATACTTTTTTTTTAAAGCAGTTGAGTTTGAATCATTAAGGTAAAATATTCCTAACATGCTGCAGAACAAGGAAGTTACAGAATTTTGAGTGGTTAACTAACAATTCTTTTATTTTTAATATCACATCTCACATTCCCCCTTCTAATATTCACACTAATTTGGCCTCCACTGATACACAATGCTCTTAAGGGTCCTCATTCCATCTCCTGGCTTTATTAGAATTAACCTTTATAAGAAAGGCATGAGCCTTTCTGACAAAACCTTTTCAAAGGGTGGTGATTTTAATCACCAAACTCCAGCTATCTCAAATGATTCATGTGTACATTACAGGCTAAATAATATTAAAAATTCCTCCTCCCCAAATACTCTCTACTAGGCTTACTACTGTCAATAAAAAGAGAGTAGTGGGGCCCATGATTTAAAACTGCGTAGTAAAAAGATTCAGAAAGGGAAAGAAATATCAAAACTAAGCTTGTAACCCATAAAAACCTCTTAGGAAATGAATGAGCAGTCAACTAAACTGTGCTAGAACAAAATTCCAACAGTAAATATAGAAGCTATGTGATAGAGGTCTCAGCTGCAGGAAAATAGCCTTGCTGGATTATTCCACCCTTTTATCACAGTGATCTTCAGGAGGGCTGACAGCGCTGCAGTTCCTCCACTCACACGGAGCTTTAAACTTATGCCCACCTCAAAGACCCTGTGGGAAGGTTGGGCACCTTTTAAGATCCTTTTGTTTTAAGCCTTGACTTCCAAATAGACCAGAAACTTTAATATAGGCAGTATTCTTTTGGTAACTGTAATACATTGATACATAGAAGCCTTTTGCCTTTTACATGGTGAAAGTTCATGGGAGCCTCTTCAGCACAGACAGGAAAGAAAGTAATACTGATTAAAGCACACCATCCTGCTTTGCAGTTCCATCACAGTTCCCAAATTTGTTCCTTCCACCAGTTCCTTAAGTCTTACAGGATACTTTGTCTCCCCTGGTCAATACTATTGCTGTACACTGGGGTAAAGCATATCCTTAAAGCTCAACAAAACAATCTTTCTTTAAACAGTCTTGAAGCCAGGCTTGCCTTTTCTTCAGCTCCTCTCTGCCCAGCTGTTCGCAGCATTGTGTATTTTAAATCCTGAAGGCACAATTCCCACCCCTGGAAGAGGGGGCAACATGAAACAGTATGAAACAGGCACTGAAATCTTAAAAGTGGACTGTAAGAGGAAATTACCTTACAGTGAAGTCATACAAGAAACAAAACTTCTTACCTCGGCTCAAAGAACTTTCCCTAAGAGTAAACTAAAAGTTTATAAGTTATATTCATGGTTTCCCATAAACAGCAAGAGGACACTTTCAAGGAAGCAATTTGTGGCAAAGACAAGCCTTTGGAAAGCCAGGAACTTCAAACCATCAGATGAGATTTTGTTCAGTGAGAATACTGTCATTGATCTGAAGGATGATTCCATTTCTAGGTCACCTGGCAAACATCAGGAAAAAAACTTCCCTCAAAGCACTTTTGGGTTCTCTTTATCCATTGATTCCAAGAGAGGGGTCATGGCCGTCTTCCTGACATGTTCTTATATCACACTCTTTTGTACAACTGAGACTTGCCAGGCACATTTCTAACATCAACAAGATGACAGAACTAGAATAGCCCTGTGTCTATAACAGAGACTCTCAATTATCTATAACCATTCACGGCACAGTTCTGGTAATTAGTTTGAAAAAGTTACAACACAGCTGAGAATGTTCCAGGAAGAGATGTAGAGAGCCAGAACTGCCAGATGGATTATTTTCTGCAAGTTATTTATTCAGCATACCATCACAGAAAATTCAGATAGAATGTAACACAATGGGACAGTGTAACAATTATTCTAAATCTCTGCGTAGTTTAGAAGAAATGACTTCCCTTTTGTAGCTCTACTGAGCCATCAGCATGCTTCTATAACTGAATTATGGTAAAATTTACTTTTTACTTCTCTAGGAAATTCTATCAGACAGATCTTTTCAGAACAAAGCAGAAAAAAGTTTCAGAAGTTTAAGGCTTCTTCAGTCCTCAGAATTTTTTTTGCGGTTAGAAAGATACATTATGTTCTCATTCTATATACAGCTTTTTGAAAAAAAAAATCTAGCCTTTACCTTCTAAGTAAATGAGATGGGAGAGAGGTTTTACATGCTGGAACAGCCATATAATCCATCCAAATCTACGAGTGAAAGTTAAATCAAATTCATCAGCTCCCAAAATGAATGGACATTTTTAATCCAGTGTAGTGCCTTGTACCTCCAGACAGCACTCCTGGAGCCAAATTCCCACTTCAAAAAGAACAAAGTGGTACTAGGCACCAGTGCCTTTGAAGCATCATAGGCTTAATATAAAGGAAACTCTTCCTATAAGGGAGGTAGACCAAAAGAATTTGGTCATATAAGGCATTCATTTAGTCATATTTGGTCATTCTTATATTGAGCACATGCAGAAGGTCAATAGGAAAGTCAAGTCCTACCCTGCTGTTTGAGTGGTCTAAGAGCCACTGCACATTGCCAGTAACAGAATCTCTACCAGTCATGCTTCAGGTGTTCCAAATGCAGCATTGTGTGTTCTGGAAATGGCCAGAGTGCAGTGGTACCCTCAGCTTCATAAACTGTCCAGCAACACTGCTAAACCAGGTGTAGGGACACAACACCAATATTGTAATTATACCACTCACATTGTTAATGTTGGTCCTGTTTGAAATAACTTTGAGATTTTATAGGCTATGTCCAGCCTGCAATATCTGAAATCATTTTATGATAAAAATTCAGGCCAGTCACCTCTTTCCAGGAGCATAGCAAGGCAGGGTGGTGACATTCAGGACATGAAATATTTGCAAAAAATATAATGCAAAGTCATTACTGATTTCAAGTAGCCATTGCCATTATAGCTCCCCCCCAGTGTGCTACAATACATTTTTAAAGGCTTAGGAAAAAAAAAAAAAAGAAATTTTTGAAAAAGGCCTAGTGCAAACTTAAAGGAATGTATGGTGGATTAGGTGTTATACCTTGGGATAACAGTAAGAGATTACATCAGTGATTCCTTTCGGCGTGGTTTAAATCTAGTATTTTACAGGGTTCCAACAGCAAATTAATCTCCTGCCTTGATTTGTTCTTAGATAAAAAGATAGGATTACCTTATTTGTGCTGAACAAATCCCTAGTTACTAAATTTCAGAGAGAATTCCACCATAACAGAACTGAATCCCAGACTGCTACCACTGGAAGCCCTTGTAACCCACCTCTGTGCATGCTGAGTTTTACAGCAGCAAGAGCTGCTACAGAGTCCTTTAGGATTCAATTCCTCTTCCTACTTTAATTTGAAAGGTATCTAATCTAAATAACTAATCCAAATTCTTTCCATAATCTATGGAAATAGAAAGCACACCTTGAGAGAAATTTGTTCCATTCCAAGTCTCTCTGGAGGTGTCACTTGTTCTCTATTGAATAGAGAGGGAGCTTGAGCACTACATCCAAAGAAAGTAGACCTCAACATTTAAAAGTTTCTTGATATTTCATTAGTGGTGCAATTATTTTAAAATTAATTTTATCTTCCAGTATGAAAGTAGTTTGCTTACGATACACAATGTATATAAGAGTGATTTAATTCATATTAACAAAAAAATCCAAAGAGGGGAAAAAACCTCCCAACTCTAAATAAAGCAAAATGTTATTATACTCTAAAAATCGTCTCTGTTTCATGCCTCTGAAGGTTGACATTAGATTGCTTCCCTACAGTTTTCCTATTTGCATGTTGCTAATGAGAAATTGCAAGCCATTTCTTTTGCTGGGCTTCTAATGAGCCTGGTTTATTTCAGTCTGCAGCCTCTATACAATTTTATCCCAAACACTGAATGTCAAGTGCCACTCCCATCCCTCACCTGTGTTCCTAAAAACCTAGTCAACTCATCCTCCAGGAGAAAGGAAAATGCTAACAACCAAAATTACAAATACTTCATTGTCTTATTACAATACGCTTATTTACATAAATGCTCTCTATTCATCTTATTGGATCAGCCTGACAAAAACAGAATTTGCATTTAAATAGTATGACTATAATTGACATCAAGTACCTGCACTTATTTCCATACTCTTATATCCACATATAAGAGGCAGGGAAAAGCTTTTTCTACTCAGAGAACAAAAGATTAGGATGAGATAATAAGCAGAGCAATTTCTCAAATTTTATTTTTAAATTCTCCGTGGACCCTGCACTTTCTCCCACTATAAAGTGTGATAGTAGAAGAAGCAGCAGAGAAAAATCAGACTTGATCTAGTCAAGGAGAAATTGAATCAGCTTGGATGATGTAAAAAAAGAAGAGCTCCTTTTAGATAACATCTGAGTGAAAACACCCCAGGCAAAAGATGCAACAAATGGAGAACACTGGCCATTGCTTTTGTTTGTGGGGTTTGCATTTCTTTTTCTAATCAGGACAACTATCAAATTATACACTGGGAAGCAGAAACACAGGTCCAAAGTAAAAAGGTTTTGTTATCAGACTGGAAGGAAAGGTTGTCACTTTGAAACACAAAAAGAGCACTGCAGAAAGTCCCTGGAAATTCTTTCAGTACCACTCTGCTGCAGGAAGGAAGCTGGATTGCACCTGAGAGACAAGGTGGGAGAAGTGGTGATCCTGCTCTCCACTGGGGATGGTGGCCATGGAATGAGAAGTGGAACAGGTAAAACTGGGACAGGATCATAGAGCAGATTATTGCCTTCAGGCATTAATGCCCCCTCTGAACAGCAGCTGACTAGAGATGAGCAGCCCACTACCTGAAACCATCACACAGACATACACAGCAATTAGAAACTGCTTTGTCATCTCAAAAGGAAGCCCAAAACAATGAATTATTGAAAGCTTCATTTCCTGAAGTTCTGGAATACAACACAATCATTGCTTGGATGAAGGAGTGCAGTAATTACGGGATACTGATTTTGGTTTTATTTGGTGTCATTGTTGACACTGTGGTTCTCCTCTCCACTGCATTTCTCCTCTATAAAGCCACAGAAGTATGTCACTGCCACATGACAAAGCTCCTAAATGAAGAATTTAAATGAGATGATTTGTTAAATCCAAGAAAGTGAAAAAATTTGTAGCAACATTCAGAGGATAAAAGCTTGAAGCAGAGTTGTATGAATATAGCTGAACTGCTCCAGCTAAAGCAGCACTCTCAAGGCAATTGCCAGAAAGCAACAAAGCTCACACAGGACATCCCCCTTTAGACAAGAGGATGGCAACTCACTTCCCCTAAAGATGGGATTATCCTGGTATGGGTTGCAAGAATTTCACAAGAAAGGGAAGGGCTGCTTACTCCTAACTCTCCTGTTGTGACTCCAAGTTACAATAGATTTTAAACATTTCACAAGTCTTTGGGGTGGAAAGGCAATCTCAGCACAGACAGAGTTCACAGAGGCTGACACAGATGGATTGATGTTTATGGCCTTTACAAAACCCTCCTTTATGTCAGCCCGAGTGTCACATGAGCACAAGTTTGTTGAGCTGAGATGGAGTGATTTATTTGCTCAAATATTTTGTGGCTTGAGGACAGAAAGTCTCCATGATGTTTAAATAGATCCAGCTCACCCTTTGCAATATCAGCAGCCTGTGTTTTGTGTTTGATTTCTCCCCTTTTTTATCCCAATAATTAAGAGAAAGAACATTTTTGAAAAAGGTCCCAAGAGCTTTCAGTCAAATGTGACTGAATATCTTTATCCCAAGGATATCAGGACACTGTATAGCACCAGCAGCTCATCTCTTCTACAGCACACAAGTTTCAACCTGATGAAGAGCAAACTCCAGGTTCAACTCATTAATACTGCAGAACTGAATAGCTTTTGACCTGCTCAAGTGAGTCAGGTGAGGCACATCTAAATTTCATAGAGAAACACTTCTTGCTGCTCTGTATGACCCCATGGACCCTTGAATATGCATAAATAAGGATTAAACTATGAGCAGTATTTTATAACACTTAACTCACTCTTTTCTCACTCTCCTTCTTTCTGCTTTTTTTGCATCCTTAATGTCTAAAAGACATGTTTATTTCCCAGGCAGTAGCAAACTCTTAATGTTGCTCTTGTTCCATTTGCAAGTCATCTTGTCCTTTCCCCCTTCACCTTGCATCTTACCATCAATTATCTTCTTTATTGTATTCTACTAAGATTTCTCTGTTTTTTTGTACCCTTCCAGTCCTCTTTTTTACTCTCCCACCCACTACTTGTGGGTTTTGTTATCCCAGCATAACTTAATCATTTCTTCCTGATATTGTTTCAGTGCAGTCTTGAACATCAATCACTTATTATAGAATATTATTTTCATTTTTTTTCCTTTGGCTCTGTCATCACTGCAATATTCCATGAGGTGCTCACTAGGCATCCAGAAGTGCTGCTTAATTACTTGCCTTCAGCACTGCAAGCTGCTCATGTGATCAGAGGCAAGAGCTCCAGAAGTTACAGGAAGAAGTAATTTTCTGACATTTTGGTTGAAATTTAAAGAACAATAACATCTAGAACAGCAACAGAAGTGAACTGTGCTGACTGACTCAGTGGCCATTTCACAAACTCAGGAGATTTTGCAGGATAAGGATGATAATTATGCTTACAGTTTTTCCTAATTTCTACTACAGATATTTTTATCCTCTCTGACAGTTTTTGCTGACATATATCCATGCAGAAATAGCAGGCTAGAAGCTGCTACAAGCTCCTCTCAAATAGCTACCTGCAAGCAAGAAGCTGCTTGATTATTTTCCCCCTTCCCCTTTTATTTAAAGAGTCAGGCAGCAAAAGAATCCTCATGCAGGCCTGGAGATGCAGTCCCAGCTAAGCCAAGAAGTTCAGATAGAATTGGTACATCTGCCAGTCTGCAATGCCATTTTTTGCCTTAGAATGACTAGAGAAGCCAGAAATACGGGGCAATATGGCAAAACCCTACAAAGATTATTTAGGACAATCACACTCTGGAGCTGAGCACACCATCCCACACAGAGCCAAGTTTGCAAATACATGTTTTCTGTCTAAGTGGCAGAACTACATCCTTCAGCAAGCCAATAGTGCATGTGAAGCAAGAGGAGCAGTGGTGCAGCTCTGGCTGCCTCAGTCACTCTGTTTTACTGCACAGTTTGTCCCTGCCTGTGCCCAGCAGTCTGATTTGGGGCAGCTATTTGTCAGCCCACTTACTGGGCCTTCACTCAGCACAGGACCAAAGTACACAATTCTTGCTGTTTTGAGGCCAAGCACAATGAAATAGATGGACTGCATCAGTCCTTAGCATTAGAACTGCTTTTGGTGAAATCGGGGCTAGATAAGCCATCCATGGAACAAACAATGCTGATCAAACATCTGCATGCTCTCATGTTTCTCTGTTCATTCTGTAAACACCAAATTCACCAGGATTGATCCATTTTTCCCAGTAAAACCCAATCCTTGAGCCCACACTGCTCCTGGCACTCCCAGCCTGAAGCACATTGTAAAGGCATCAGTCTCTCCCTGTTGTCTTCCCTGCTGCCACTAACACCAGGGAAGAAATTAACTTTAGCAGCCAGAGCAGCCAGGACAATTATTACTTCAGTCAGGGAAAGCACAGTATTATGTTTTTTCCATCTCTATTATGAAGGAACTCTAAGGCCTTAGAAAAGTCATTATTGATGGACCTGAATAAGTTTGTAAATCTATTATACTGCATATCACCTAGACAACTTCTCAGGTTCTGACTTGCATAATCAGTGAAAAACTGGGGCAGAGTGAGGGGATCTGGAGGGAGAAAAAGCTTTTTCTGCCTACTAATTAAATCATAAATAATAGCAGAGAACACAAGATACCCATTTTCTATACAGAATCAAATCCCCAGGAGCTGACTACCTCCTTCACTAACCCATCAAACTTCATACAGGCAGAGCACAGTTCCTCATTAACTGTTTTGGGTTTTTGATGAAAGAAATCTTTGAAAATAATATCTTTAAATGAAGCAGCATTAAAATGCCTTGTTTTGATAATGTTTGACTAACAAAATTGTTTTCAAATGCTTCAAGCTTTTTCAAGCTTCATGATGTATTTGCCCACAAAGACAAATGGCAGAGTTTCAAATATGGTAATTTAATTGTCTGATCTTGCCAAATAGAGATTTTTTTTTTTTTTTTTAATAATACTGCCTTATCCCAACTCATGATGGATATAGCAATTCAGGAGAGGTGCACAAGAAAAAAAAAACAAAACTGAGTTTTCCCCCTGTGAGCATGGCTGTGACTAAAAGTCAGACCAAGGTTTGAGTGGCAGATAATATGACTTTCCTTCCCACAGTTTGTTGGGAAAGAGTGACAACTACTGAGCCTCACAAATCTGTCTTGGACAGGGCAGTGCATTATCCCACAAGACAGTGGCAACTCTCCACCCAGCTCAGAGAGAAACTGATGCACTGCTGGTTTATCTAATTCCTTAACTTTTCTGTCTTTTCCTTTATTTCAGCAACAGATATAATATTAGCTAAAATGGATTCAACATCAACTTTTACTGAGTCGCTTTATTTGTCCTTGTTTCCCTGCTGAGGCATTTCCTTTTCACTCATTGTAAACTCAAACAATTCCCCACACACAATTCTATCTTCAAGAGAGCAAGAAATGGGGGGGAAAAAAGGAGACAGGAAGAAGAGATGCTTACAGAAGCCATGTCTAAAATCAGTTTGAGCAGTGCTTCCTCTCTTCTCCATTCCCGCTGTGTTCTATCCCAAGTGTCTCACTTAAACTGTAACTAATGAGCAAAACCAACAAGCTCAGCCATAAGGCAGCACCTGCAGCAGAGCCTCTGCTGTGGTATCAGGTGGCAGAGTTCATCAGTCCCCACGGCCATCCTCATGACTCCAGAAGAAACCACAATCTCCCTTTCCAATTTATTTCTTGCCAGTCAAAGCCTACAGCCTGTATTTAAATGTTGTGCTGCGGATTTACACACAGATGAAATCCCACCAACTCCAGAGGCAGCTGCCTCATCTCAAGTTGAGCAAAAACAACCATGGCAGCAGCTGACAACTGATTAGTCCAGTCCCAGGTGGAAGAAGAAAAAACATCTCTGACTAAACCAAGCTACATAAAATACAGAGGCAGGCCAGCAAAGTGAAAAAAGTTAGTTTGATAGGAAAAATGTAACTGATTCTGTCACTAATAAATGGGGCACTTTCCTGATGACAGAGCATTACCTAAGAGATCACAAGAGCTTGGTTCAAATCCTGGGTGCATCTTCTTAACATGAGGGCCTCTCCAAATCCTCACCGTGGAAGCTCCATCAAAATGTACACACAGTTTCTTAGCTTGGATCTTGGCAAGTCTGGAGGAAACACGGCAGGGAATACTGCCCTGGTACAGAAGCAGCCCAAAGTTACTTTTAATTACAACTAAAGGATGATTCCAGAGCAACATGAAATCCAATAGACTCCAATATTTATAAATATATACAAATTTCTTAAACACAGTTTGTTTTAGCATTATGAGAGCACTAAATGTACATCAAGACACTGTCACAAACATAATGCCTGCCGCCACATCTCCTGTTTTTACCTAAAAGTTTCCTATTTGAAACCCATAGGAACTCAGTCCAAAAGCCCTGAAGAAAACATTTTGTAACAGTACTAGAAAATAAGTGAAGTGTAAGAATCACCTAGGCCTTCCTTGGGATCAGCACACTTCATAGTCAGAAGTAAATCAGATTAGAAACTCAAACCCTGTACTGGGCCTAGAAACAAGTAGTATTTCACAGGAAAAAAAACAAACAAACAAACAAACAACCAAAAAACCAACCAAAAAAACCCCACCCCAAACTGAATATTTATGTTTTCAAGATAGAGGATGGAAGGAAAAAGCTCCCCACTTATTTTCCCTACTTTGATTTAAAAAGCCTTAGACAATCAGGCTGCCCCTGGAAGTGACCTGTTAGTCATCATTTCCATCAGGTGACACATATCCTTAACCTAGTGTTTCTGATGACAATTTTTCTCTGCCACTCAAAAGAAAAGCCAAAGCACCAAAACAACCAGACATTCTCTAAGTCTCAAAAAATGCTCTAGTTCAGGAAGAAAGCAAATATTCAGACTTTGTCCACAATCCCCTTCCCCAACAGCAATTTTGCTAAGGATGAAGAACAGAAGAAATATTTTTCTCCTATTAAGTAGGAAAACAAGTAACAGAAAAAACTTATTAAAAGCATGATTTTAAATCTCTTCAACTTTTTAGCTTTTCTCAGAATCCAGCCAGTAGTTCAAGGAAAGAACTCTCTGTTCCTACATTGAGCTACACTGCTGAGCGAGACCAAAACAGACCTACAGAGCTCTGGAGCACTAACTCAAGCATGGTTCTGTTTATTCCTCCTGGAGGAGGTAAGTATGCTTGCCCACCTTGTGAGGTGATATCAAAGCACTTCGCAGACTTCTGCAGTGTGCTGCTGTTTTCACAGAAGAGGAGAAGAATGGAGGGACAGCTCAGTGGTAAAGGACAGTCCCCTGGCTCTTTCTGGGCTTGGGCAGGAGCCCAGCAGCAGCCTCCTGGAGGAGGCAGATAGGAGCCTGGGTGAACAAGAGGATCAAAACAAGGGAGCAGATGGAGGTCTTGGAAACAGGAAAGCACACAAAATGTGCGAAGTATAAATCACCGGGCTGCAGGACACAGGAACAAGGATGCCTGCAGCAGCAGAGCCAAATGCAGGTCCTCCAATGTGCTAAGAGAGCAGTGCCAGTCATCACAGGAACAGGCAAACCCTAGACAGCAAGATACAGATGTCTCCAGGAGTGTTATAACACTGCACAGCACTGATTTGACACAAGAACTTTTTGTCAATTCACACAGCAAGATAGACTTCTCATTACTATTTTAAGAGATGCTGCTGCAACAGACCCTACTCAATTTTTCCCCAGACTTTTCTTTTACCTTCAAAACTGACCTGTCTTAATCAAAAAACACCTTTGTTATCAGTATCACTTTTTTTTTTTTTTTTTGCTGTACTTTCTGTGTAAAAGTGTATCAGTCCCCATGTCTCCTGGCTGGGGAATGGGGATGTGCTCTCCCAAACCTGGCCCAAGGCCTAGCCACAACCTTACTTATCTTTCTGCACCTGACAGCTCCAATGAAATAGTAATTTTAAGTCAGGAAAATGGAAAACACCTGGGAAGACATTCAACCTCTATGACCTCTGCCCTACAGACTCCCAGGATGTTCCATGCTGGAAAGAAATACTCTGCTACCACAGTTTTACTCAATAGCCACAGCAGCAGGCTACTACCTTTGTAGGAATAATGGTCTCAGGACTTGGATGCTCTGTGTAGCTTCCAACTCTGTAGTTTTTGTTGTGACAGGATAACAATAAAAAAGAAAAGCTTGTATTTCATAAAAATATTAAATTAATTTGACCTAACAAGCTAAGGAATGTTCAGGTTTAGGGTGCAAGGTATTCCTTCTTGAGAAAAGTATGTTGACATTACCAAGCATCCCTAGAAATTATGTCAAGAGAATTTTATTGATTAATATAGATAGAAATCATTCCCAGCTCAGGAAATTCTCTGGGCTGAAAAACACAGGACAGGGGAACACAGAAGGCAATTCATTCCTCCTCCCTAAGCATTCACTTAGACCTTTGCTAGAGTCAGGATGCAGTGCTAGAGGGATGCTTAAAACTGCCATTCTTGATCAGGGCCTGGCATGACAGATCCAATGCAGCTCAGAGAAATTAACTTAAGCTTGTCCACCTGAAAAGTCATAGGCAAAAATAAATGTCACCTTAGCAGTTGACACTAGTGATGATCTTCCAGAAAGAAGACTTCTTTCCCGTGGCATTTTGTATTAGAAACTAAGTGGCCCCATGTTTGAAGGGTTTAAGTGAAACAAAAAAGGAGCAGTGAAGCCAAAAAAGCCACTGTCCTTCCTCTTCACTGGTCACCTGCACAGCCCTGCTGCTCAGAGCACTGAAAGTGAGGGATCTCCACAGAGTGGGATTTTACATGTAGACACCATCAGCCCTGCCCTCCCTTCCATACAACACCCAATTTGGGTCCAAGGCTGCCAGGCTATGGTTTTACAGGCCCAGAGTGAACACAGACTGACTGGGATCAGAAACAGCCTGGTAACATCCTCAGTAAGAGGCACAGCACAACAAGAAGCCCACAGTTTCTCTCAAGACAGAGGAAAATCAGCAGCCCAGTGTCTTCATTTGAAACCCACAAGGATGAGCCAAAGAAACTCTCCCTAGAAAGTCCTGCAGGCTGCAAGGGGTTATTGCCTGAAGAAGGGTAGGAGGCTTAAGAGTGCATTTTGGGGGTGTAAAAAATTTACTATGGAGCATTCAGGTGAAGGACTCCAGAATCTATCCAGAAGAAAGATGGTACAGGCAAGTGAGCTATGAAAAGGCTTCCAGAGGGAAATTCATGTCTTGTTAGATATCAGAGAGCCATAGAAAAGAACCTCAGGCTGCTCTGGGATCAGCAGAGCTTACCTTAAGTTCTATCCATAGGAAAATTCTAGCAGAAAAACAGTCTAAAATTTTGCCTGGAAAGTAGTCAAACTGGAAAGAGTGAATAAAAGCATCAAGTGTCACAGCCTGACCTTAAACACTGGGGGCATGAAAATATTTGTTTTGTAGAAGGGCTATTATACACTTTAGTCAAGGTTTTCAGAGTTATTTACCCCAAATTCCTTCTTTACATGTACTCAAGTAATAATTAAATCTCAGTACTGTGTGAGAAAAAATGCAGGTGCTTTACAACTTTCTGTGTGTATAGTTACAATTATTTGTAGACAAAAAAAGGTAGCTGTGGATATAAACACAATGTTTCGACATTAATATCAGCAGGCAGGAGAGTAATTAGTTAATGGGCATGAAGAGTTTTACTAAAAGGATAAAAACATTAATTATTATTTCTTATATTTTAAATTGCTCTAATAGGCAGAGTCCTCCAAGAGCGCATCTAAAGATTTATTTATATTCAGGTATTGTTTTATACATTGAAATTCAGGCTTGAAATTGGGTGTTGCCCAGAGAATTGGCAATGACTATTATTCCTGATTTTTTTTCCTTGAGGAGTAAAAGGCATTAATGGTTCTGCACTACAGTTGTCATCAAATGCACAAATCTGCCTTGAAATTCAGCAGTGATTTCCAAGGCAAGTCTTCATTAAAGTGTCCCTGACCACCACATAAGTATAAACATTGCACTTATTACAAGTACAGAAATTTTCTTTTGGTACCAGCAATTTACAGGATTGACCAAGTTCAGAGGAAGGCTACTCAAAAACTTTGTTTCATGCAGGGACAGAGCACATGGATCTGTAGCATAGTTTCAGACATGTCATGGAGTGACAATAAGGGGGTTGTATGCTTTTCAATGTCAGAAGCCACTTTCTGTTTGGGAAGCTTCCATTGACACCATACATGTGGCAGAAATTCAATGGTGACAATCCAGGGCTTGCAAGAAGTGGTCTTTCTGGAGAAACACAAGCAGGAAAACCTCCCATGAGGCTTCACATCACTTTAGGCAAAAGCAGAGCTGCTGCACTCAGATTTTGGAGTTATTCTAAATGTTATGTCCAGCTTATTGGGAGGGAGGCTATACTCAAGGGTATTTGTCAGGAGCAGGGCTGTCCTTCTCACCCAACACCATCGTGTGGCTCACAGGCAGAGCTCACTCCAAGCTCTGCCACACCACCAAGCTGAGCCCAGCACCAAACAGGACTCTGCTGCTGACACAGCATCAGTTGGTGCCCAGAAAGAGCTGAAGCAAAAGTCAGAGCTCTGCCCCTCACCAAAGTCACTGTTACCACAATGCATTTCCCAGAGAGGAGCCTGAGATGCAACACCCCCTACCAAGGAAAGAGATTTTTCTGGGAACAGCCCAGGTGACCCCTGCCAGGAAATTCAAGTTCCCACTCTGGCCCCTGCTGACCTTCTACAAGGAAAATGATGCTGGTTTCCAGAACCATAGCTGCATTTGGAGTACAAACAGTTTTCCATGGCATAGCTACAGCAGTCAAAGGGGGAAGGTACAAGAGTTATGCTCATTATCCAGCTGCCAGCAAAAAATTATTCCCACCAGCAGCGCAAGAAAAAAGTTGTTCAAGATGAGGTACTGCATCCATCATTTACATTTTGCATCACCATCAGCCTTATTAGTACATGTATACAAACAGAAGGATTTTTTTATCCTCTTTCAGAGGTTATTAAATATTCCCTACACTATTTCCCATGTGACTCTAGTAAGGTGTATAAACAGATGCTGATTCATACTTGCTAAAGACTTCACCATTGTCACCTAATTATTGTTTAGTACTAATTAAAATACCGTATGCAGATAAAGTCAACACTAAATGACACCAGATTGAAAGCATCTAAGCAATTTATCATGTCACTAAAATATGCAGGCACATTTCTCAGCACTAGAACATCTCCTTTCTGATTTAGAGGTGAATTAGCCATTGCTGCAAGTTTGTGACTCAAAGATAATTGCAAGACACTTTTCCTGGCTTCTTGTGTTTTCAATTTGTGATTACTGCAAGAAGTTTAATAGCAGCTGTAATTCTCTGTGCCGCCCCAGAAGTCCCCAAGGGACAGGCCACAATGCCAGTTTCTCAGAAGTAACCCATTACACTTGCTTGCTATAAAGATCAGAATGTAAAATAAATTTGAAATAGAATGTAATTAAGAACTCTTTTGCCAAGAACCATTTCCCTTCAGGACATTATTCAGAAAGTCTGAGTGTTTTGATGAAAACAAGTAAAGATCAATCCCCTTGCCAAGTAGCAAGGGCTACCTCTCATGACAATTACTTTCTTAAAAATTAAGAAGCCCCATCAATTGTCTACTCACTGTAGACTAGGCTGAAACACTATGTTTTCTAAGTTGCTTAATGTTGAGTCACATTGCTTTGCTCACAAGAGACAAGTGCCTAAATTCCCCATAAGGTAGGTTAAAATAAGGAAAGACAAATATGCTTTTCAGAACATAGTCCATTGGCCAATTTCTCATACTGAAGGCTGGAAAAAAATAGAAGGCTTTTCTCTTCTGTGGGTTTGTTTTTTTCCAAGTTCTACCTGTAGTGTTAAGTAGACTTGAGCAGGTGTTTCCAGTAACTTCAGGCAGAAAAAGGAAAAAAACCACCCTCTATTTAGCAATATGGTTGAGACCAATTAGAAAACAGAAGCAAGACTGCAAGCAAGATACTGGTACTGCACTGTACATCTGTAACAAACCCATAAAGCCAGGCTCAAAGTACAGCTGATGTCATTTCATCCTCTTGCAATCAAAGCCAACAAACAACTTCATCAAAACCAAGGCAGTCATTGTGAAAAAATACCACCAGAACTCCCTCAGCCCAGACTCAGAAGTTCCTATTGCAGCCTTCTACTGAACACCCAGACCAAGAGTCTTAATGTCAATTAAAAGTGGGGAGCACACCCACACAATCCCTGACTATCCCCCATACTGAATCCCTCCAGCTTTGAAGAAAGCCAACATAAAAATTGTTGGAAGTACCTGGGAAGGGATCTGTCCCCCCTGCCTGCACATCCTACTGAGTCAAATTGGGCAGGACTCCATGCTGCACCCAGAAACAACCAGACTGTTCCAGTGATCATCTCTCCTTAGACACAGAGCTGCATTGTCAGGAATAGTCAAAGTATTTTAAACGTCATCCCTGACCATCACATCAAAACTCCATGCATTCAATGCTGCCAAGTATTAGAAGAGAATTCCTGATCACCTTCCAACAAGTACTTCAGTGGCCCTTCATCTTATTCCTTCCCACAGAGGCACCACACTAGCCTGAAATTCTTTAGTTTCTTTAAAGTACATAACTCCCTTAAACACACAGTAAGGTTTTGCTGTACATTACAAACCACATGTCCCAGGGCCCTGCCATCAGAGTATCTCAATAACAGTAGATCACTTGTGAATCAGATGAAAGAGACTAAAAAATGAACAAGCAAAAGCTGCCCTCAAAGTCAAGGCAAAAACATTTTTAGGGCATGAAAACAAGAAAGGGAATATGGAGCCCCCAGCAGAGGACCTACAACAGAATTATCTATCAAACACCCCATCAGTGCAGGCAGATCATGAACGTCACTGCTAGCACCACATGCTGCCTCAGCTCTAATCAAACCCCCTAAAGCATACTTGTATTCAAGCAGATTTTGCATCTCCTCAAAACACAGTCAGCTGCAAGAAAGCTTAAGGGTCCCAAAGACACACAAATACGAAACATAAATCTGAGGCTTGATTGTTATATAAGAGTAATTCCATGAGAAACAGAATAGTGCAGACTCAAAAAACAGGGAAAGAAGATTAATAGGGCAGGCTATTTTAAAATAAAATAAAAACATTACAGAACACAATGTCTTTTTATGTTTCTTTACTCCAGCCTTCACATCAGCTCAGCAGGTCAGAGCAGAACTCTTACAAGCCACTTCATGACAGGGTACAAGATGCATCCTTAACACAGCACCTTTTACAAGGGGAAAGAAATCCAGAATAGCTCACCTGCAAAGGGCTCCAGCAGTTTGCAAGCAACTGTTACAGTATGGGCAGGACCCTCTCCCACAATGAAAATGACTGTTCAAGATAAAATAATCCTATACAGCAGTGTTGCACCTTGGAATTCACAAAGAACAGAGGGAACTGACATTTCCTAACACTGAAGCAATGAAGACCATGTGGGTGTTTGTACTGTCCCAGCCAGAGCTGCAAGGCTTCACTTGTCTTTGGAATGGCCTGAATACCTGCAGGAATACACATCACCCTAAGGAGATTTTTTTTTTTTTTTTTTTTGGTGAGCACTAAGGAGAGTTTTGAAACACTAGAGATTAACAGCGAATATTTGGACATGCTTGAGCATAATTTGTGCCCAGAATTCCACAGACACTTTGGGGGCACTGAGTTGATCCTAACAGTCAGAAGAAACCCATACAGGGTGGCTGCCAGTAAGGCATCATTGTGTTGGGGCTTGGGTTGACTAAACACATTGGAACAGAGACTCACTGTTGAGCCAAGAGCCAACACTGCATTTGGAGACACTCTTGCAGATGCTGTCTTCTCCCTGTTCAGCCAGGCCTCGTGGGTCACCACCAGTAAGTTTTTCATGTGCCAGTTGAAGCATTACACGCCTTTAAGGAGGATCATTAAAATATTGCAGAACACTTATACCTACATTTGAAGAGTAAAATATGAACTATTCCACTGAAAAATACAAAAATCTATATTCCTCCCCCTTTTTGGAAGGGCATGAAGATGATCAGATGAAAGCAGTTGCATAGATGGCATGTGTATAAACCAGAACAGGTACAGACCCACAGCATGGCACAAGGGGGAGAGCACCAGCGTGCTCCTTTTCAGAGATCTGGGAGGACACATCCCCCAGCAGCTCTGCAAGCCCCCTCTTGAGCACGTGTAAATATCTGCCAAGCTTCCTGTGCAGGTCCAACAGCCACACCCACACACATTCACTTCTTCACCAGCACACTCGTTTATAAGTATTGCTCAGCATTAACCTGTTTGCTCAACTTTTCAAAGCGGGATTGCTGAATAAGGTCTTCATCCAGTGAAAGACCATTATTCACACAGCAGCGTTTGTTAGAAACCAAAACAATATATTATTCATAGCTGTTCCATTCAGTCAACCTCACCCTTCCAACACCTCATTTTTCCTAGTTAGTCTAGCACAGCATTTTCCTGAAATTGGGCATAAGGCTGAGATTTTTGATTTATTCTTTGAGGCCACTTGATATGTACTAGGCTAAAAGGAGCCCTACCACATACACACAAAAAAATAGCTTTCCCTCCACTCTCACTGCATTATCCTTCAACTCTGAGTAAGACCCACTCCCTACTGAGTAGTACACTCCATTTATCACCACCTGCAGAGAACCCTGCATCAGGACTTGGCTCTGTGTTGTAGCACCCCACTGTCTGCTCTGAAGGTTACAGAGGAGTGCAAATACATGTATTGTACCCGCAATTTAACATAGCACCTTTCTTCTGTAAATTGTCTGAAAATTCAAATTGAACCAATATGAAAGATGTCTATTACATTTCCCTAAACTAAAACTTGGATATAAGTCTTGGCTGCTCGTATTTCAGTTAAACAAAAACCTCTGGTTACTACTATAACCAGCATGCCAATAAAACAAAGGGTTTAGTTGGTTATGAATTATTGATTCACAAATACATTGACAAGAAAGTAAAGTGTCATTTAACATACAAGCAGGAAAAACAATTAACAGCACAAAATTCAAAATTTGTACCTCTATTACACTATGAACTGTCTATCACTAAATTGATAGTCTATCGCTAATTAAGCAATCTGCATTAAATGAATTCTACCTTCACTTTTTGAAAAGAAGTTTGATGCATTCTTGGCTCATCACGTCCTATAAAGATTAAATTAATCTGTTTTACAGCGCTTGCTCTGAAACTAGAATAATTTTCAGCCTGCTAAGCTCGGGGGATGGCACATCACACAAGGAACTGTGTTAGTCTGCAGCTCAGAATTCATCCTATATCTTCCAGCACCTTTTGTTTTCCAGGCAAGGGTTTCAATCAAAACTGAAGTACAAATCCACCAGTTACACCAAGGTATAGGGAAAGTAAGGCTTACATCTCTGGATGGAGCAACTTCTGCAGCTCCTGGCACAAGCCCCAGGCGGAGACAGTAAAAGCATGTGAGACAGCAAGAAGTTCCTATGACATTCCTGCCACGTGCTTTGCAGATAAACAATTTTATTTATTACAAAACCTATTTAGGATAATATTTCCTTTCAGGAGCACTGATGCACCCTCCTAAGAGGAGGATTCAAAACATCTAATCCTGGATGACAACCCACATAGTTTTGGGTAAAGCTCACAATCTCCTCTACAGCTGCACTTTGCTAAGACTCAGCACTACTTCAGTGAATCTTGGTATTAACACTCTTATTGGAATTAGGATTTTTTCCCAGAGGAAAGCCTTAAGTCACCAAAAATTTTAATCACTATTTTGGAACTGTGAAGAGAGGCAAACAGTAATCTAACAAGAAAATGCTTGCATTAAGTAGACTATGAAGATCACCTGGAGACAAATAGATTTTAGTTACAGAATCTCTTCCACATTAAGAAACAAACAAAATACAATGCTCAAAATCTCTACCACATTAGTCTAGAGCCCTGTTACAGGCATCAACATTTCCTGAGAGAGGATTAGCCTCCAGTACATGTGATCTAAAGCTAGTAGGGCCCACAGCAGCTACCACACCTTCTGCAGAAGTTACTGTTTTACAGAAAGAAGTGAATTATATCTCCTGTATTCAGCAGGGTAGGAAGCTTACACCCATATCTAGAGTTCTGCTAATAACTGTTTTAACACTGAATAAAGAGCTACCAAACAAGCCCTTTAAAGGGATCCCATAACAAGATCTAGTATCTAATTTTCCTCAGGACTAATGATGAATTAGATGTAGCTCACCACTATCACCTAACCAAGGCACAGTACTTATCCGTATGCCATTCAACAACACCAAACAGATTCCACATTTCCAGAAATCAGGGGATACTAAGAGTAGTCAGAACTACCATATATTTATATACCTAATCACCAGGCATATAACCATTTCAGCCAGCTTCTGGATTTCTCTTCTCCTGCCCCAGCAGGATCCCAAAAACGACTTACCTTCCACCATACCTTTTTCCAACAAGCACCTTCTTCCCACAAACACCCACAGGGAGGGGACCCCCCCCCAAAAAAAAAACAACAAAAACAAACAAACAACCACCAAAAAAACCCAACCAAAAAAAAACAAACAAAAACAACCACAACCACTCTTCCACAACCCACAACTCAGCTTCTTTCTTCAGGTTTTATCTTCTTCAGTGAACTGGCTAATTAAGTCAGCATCTCAGCTTCACCTGGAGCAAGTGGAGAACGTCTCATATTGCAGATGTGAGCAATAAATCACACAAATCATGTAACATTGGTAAAACATGAATCTTTTTACAGAACTAAGGACAAAATGGATTGGCAGGCATCCTTAGGAGGAAAGGACTGGGTCAGCCATTGTTAATATCTGTAACACTCACGATGCATGAGTTAAGTATAGATGTGCCCTTCCTGATAGGTATGGGATTAACTGAATTGTACTAAAGGAAGTTCCCAGAGCAGCTGATCACTCAAAAACTGGCACAAGAAACCTTTGTACATTTTTCCTCTGCAGGAAAGATGTTCTTTTGATTAAGTTAGCAGCTAAATCAGAGCAATGTGACAAAACTGGATGATCAGATGGAGTTTACAGGCTCAATAAAAATAGCTGGATGACAGAGCTCAGGTTAGGTGGTCTGATGATATTTTTGACACTAAGGCCCAGGCACAAAAGACGGGAGACAAGCAGTAGGTAGGCTGTGATTCACCCCTGTAAATCCTTATCCTCCAACAGTTAGCTATTCACAGTTAGCTGCATGCTTTCTTTTTATGTGCTATTAACAGGTTTTGTAAGGAGAAATATTTTGGGTGTCCTTCTGAATCTACTATAGGAAACACAAGCATTTTCACAGACTTTCCTGGGCCTTAGTCCTGAACAAACCAGGAGGATTTCTGAGCTGTCCTTAACTCTCCTTGAAACCCTTTGAAAGTGATTCAGTTTTTCCTGGACCTTGAAACCTCTCTGAACTCATGGCCCATCTGCTGCCTGTGGGATCTCAGATTAAGGCTCAGGTTCTCCACCTGGGATAGTGGCAGTGGGTCTTTTTCTCAGTGCCTACCAAGATCTTTTCTTTCTTCCTTATGAGTTTATTTATACAGTAAAGAATAGCTCAAGCATTTTCATATCAGACTGAACTTGCTTTTGGTTAGGACTGATCTCCAATCATTAAGCACAGAAGATCTCATCAAAGCAATAGAACCCTAAACCCGCCCCCCTACCCCCAAACTGTAGTTACCAGTCTTTTCTCTTCTAGACTCAACACACACAATTCTCTTTTTCATCTAATATCCACTTTAAGTTTTCCCTGTGCTTACAGAGAAGTTTCCCCTATCTCTTTCACTCAGCTTCATGTGCCTTTTCATTGAGATTGTCTAATGGGGTAGTTAAATGTTTCATCTTTGTCCCTTAGCCAGAATTAGTTGTGCTGTGTTCCACAGAGAGTCTTTTGTTTGATTAATTAAAGCACACAGAGGAAGCTATACAGTAATTTTATTGCTGTTTTCTACAAAATAGCATTTTGCGTTCTGGATATTATCTGGCAAATGTGCAGAATCACAAAACAGAATTGACAATAAATATAAACTAGTTAGCATTGTAGCAAAACCAACACCAGTGCCATCAGTAAGGAAAGTCATGACACACTATGCATTGCTGAAGGAATTTGGCTTTTCTTGGTTTTGTTATTACTGCTGCTGAATTAAAACATGGTGCACTGTTTTGATAAGAGAAATGCCCACGTGTTGCTTTAAGTATGACGGAAAAATCTTCAGTCACCATTCCTGTCCACACTAGTTTCTAATGGTAACTAAAATGATTGCCTTTTTATTTTCCCAGTAAAATGTGAAATTGTTTTCAAAACTAATTTGCACATTGTGTGGGGGGTAAGAATTTGTACAGCAACTGACATCACAAAAACCCTAGAAGTCCACAAGAGAATGGATTTCGAAACAAATCCCCTAAATCTTCATAAGATCATGAGCCCAGAGGCAGAGAAAATTAGTACAGAGATTTAGTGTGAGCGCCCAATAAAGTATTAAGTCATATGTGGGAATATACTGCAATTAAATAAAAAGTAAACAGTATCTTTCTTTGCTTTGCAATGATAATAAATAGCCGGTGGTGACAAAGCTACATAGTCTGAATCTCCTTTACCTGTAGCTTTCCCCTTAGAAAATAAGAGGAAGCTCAGAGATGCATCCAACAGCTGGAGGCAAACAACAAGCAAACTTTTATTTCTCCACTCTGCTAATACAGATGCTATCAGCTCTGTTTGGACCAAAGTGAAGCTCTCCAGCTTCCCAGGAAATTCATGGAAGCAACTGGGCAAGGAGATGCATTGTTAGGTGTGTTTTTGCATTAAATATGCCATGGACGAAAAAGCTGCATTTCTGATGTGTGATCTTCCACTAACAATTAAATTGAGTTTTAGTATGAAAAACAAAACAAAACAAAAACCCAAACAAAAATCCCAAAACCATTTCCCTTCCTCTTAGTCTTATTAAAGCTATTTCTTTATGTCCCAGCATTTGTGTGTTTGTGTGTGTGTGTGTGTGTGTGTGTGTGAGGAATTGTCACTTTTTAATTAGCTTGCTGTTCTTCTGGTTCATGGGTAATATGCTTATTTGATTATTTGTTTTTCTTTCCCTAAGATATTTTAGAAACTTTCTATTCTTCCCAGGTACTATAGGCATCTTCAATAAAGAAGCATATGCTTGACCTTCCAGTCACTGTAAGTGAAGAATGCTCCACTGGCCCAAATCAGCTTCCCAGAGCCCAGCTGAAAATTCAAATACTGCCAAACATTTGGTAAAATCCCATCCAGAAGTGGCTTCATCAAAGCACTCACCTTTCACCTCAAAGGAAGAACAGGAGAACAAAAATTACTTGGTCAGGGTAGTTCCCTGCTGTGGGGTGCAGGAGGTGGCCAGGTGGATGCTTCTTTGGCTAAGAACTGTTCAGCAACTGATTTATCTCCCCAGAGTTTGGAAACCTTGAGAATATCTTTCCTTGATCCCGGTTCTCAGCTGAGCCACTGTTTCCCATTCCAAGGGATCCATGACAAACCTACAGTGAGACCTGAGTGTTGGCTGCTGCCTTTCCTTCCACAGCACTTAGGAGCATCTGCTCCACAGCATTTTAGCCCAAAAAGTGAAAAACGGGCAGAAGCAGTCAACTATCCCAGAAAACACTGGAGAAACTGTTTAGTGGATGACTTCTACATCTGGGATAAGACAGTAAGGGGTGTTTCAGAAAGACTGGAGTGGAGACAAAGCTAGGAGAAATTTCCAAGAGATTAACCTGGGAGACAGGCTCCTTACAGGGCAGGTCCAGGTCCAGCCAGGAGCCAGGGTCACAGTCACAGCCCTGGCTGCCTGCTGTGGGTCTCCTGGACCATGGGCAGGGGTGGGAGCACCTGGGCAGGGACACAAAGGGACATTAGTGCCCTCTGGGGCTGCCAGTGTGACCCACCCTGCATGTGAAAGATTACATTTGCAAATTGTAACTCCAGTATAAAAGCCAACAAAAAATAACCTTCAATTTTATAATCTCAGCAGCTTTCTGGGCTCCACTTCAACTACGTGAACACGTGCTGGGATTAAGCCTTTTTTCAGTTTGTTTTTTCATAAATATTGCTAGGCAATTATCTTCAGTACCAGATGAGGTGATCCAGCTAACAGTTCTCAAGTGCTGGAAGTCTTCTTTGCTCATCATTAGCACTCAGTTCACCAGCTGACTGAATTATTGCCTGTAAGTACTTTTGGATTAATTATCTCTTGTGGGGTATTTTGAGCTGTTTGAATCATGGTACATTAAATTCTTGATCTTAAATTGTTAAACACCAGAGAATTGGACCCACAGAAATGCTTTATTCTACCCTATTTTACACTGTTTGCACTATTTACATGGCTACTTCTGATTCCTAGTTGGAGTGAAATGTATATTCCAAAGTAACTGTGTCCCATTATACAGTTAATTAGATCCCTGACACCTCTAAAGTTTTCTCTCAGAACTGAAAGGTCAATCCAAACTATGCTGATTTTCTTTTTCCCTTTCCTACATCAGGGTTTTTAGCCAAAACCTTTAAGAATTACAAAGATTTCCTGAGAGCTGGCAGACCTGTGTGAGCCAGGGGTTAGAAGCTGGATTTCATTCTTTGCCTCTGACTCTTCAGGCATCCTCAGGCCTCTCTCACATCTCTGAATTCACTGACTTCATTTACCATTCACAGGGGTACCATTTGTCATTCACATTTACTTCCCATCACATGGGAAAAAGATATTTAGCAGCACTGTGCAACGACATGACAATCCCATAGAACATTTTTCAAACCTAACATGAAATATACAAATGAAAGGGAAAACATTAATATTCAGTTCTAATAGTCTGATTCTTCTGCAGAACACAAAGTTGTCACCTACAAGGTTGGTTTTGTACAGTTCATCACAGTCTGTTTGCTTTTTTCAAATTGTTCATCAGTGTTTGGATAGAGGAAATTCATGTCTATCACTGTGGGATTAATACTGTAAGATTTCCTAAAAGAGAGCTGCACCAAAGAGAATCCTCTCAGGTATGAGCATACAAATTTCATGCATCCAAACAACTCACTTTTTTAAATGTCCTATTTTGAGTCTGCCATTGGTGGTGTGATCCATCCTAGGGCTGTTGAATTTTTCTGCTCCTGGATTTTCTGGAAGTAGAAAACCTTTACTTTTTAAAACTAGCAAAAAAGAAACAATTCTATTTGTAAATCCTCAAATGACAGAAGATCAATATGAAATCTGCAGAAGTACAATCTTTCACAATTTTAAAACAAGCCTTTTTTAAGAAGGAGTTCAAAGTGTGCCTCCCAGAACAGCTATTAAAACAAACACATTTCAGCTCCGAGATGAAAGTCCATGATTTTTGCCAAGTTTTCCCAGGATTTATTCTGCAGTTTGCATTGTGCAACAATGAGTGACTCTGAGCATCACATTTCTCATTGCAGCAGCCTCCAGCGGTGGGAATCAGACCAGACACAATCTGTTCAGTCACATCTTCAAAGCAGGAGTCACAACAAACACGCAAAATTCCCACTTCACATGGAACAAGCTGGAGCACTTACATTAACCATTACTGTGGGCATTTAAGTAGATTTGACAAAAGCTACAAGAGAGTTACCAATTGGTACCTAAATACCCCCAATCCGAGTTCTCATTGCACAGCTTACATGAAATGTGACCCTAATAATGGCCCCCCTGCTTGTTATGGCAGTGGTGCCCACTGCTTCCCCCAGCTGGAGCCAGACCTTGCAGATCACAGTTATTACCACAAACACCACTTTTTGCTCTGTGTAGACACTGCCAGCAGTGCAGACGAGGTGGTCTTGTGCTGAAGGAGGTCTCCAAGCACTGCTAAAGATAAAAAATAGAATGTTTAGTCCTTGGATAAAGTCACGTAGCAGCCAACCAAAGGGACAGAGCAGCAGAAAAGAGCTATTAAAAGATAATTGCCTAATTAATTAATTGAAGACTTCTCTAACATATGAAGACATGAAATTGAAGACTTGAAGGTGCCATTGAAGATCTGTAACTGCTGTGGCTTTGCAGCTATGAAAGCAAAGCATTTCATATCTTCATGAAGGAGCACATCCTCCTTCTCTTCTTGCCGGCTGCTGGAGTTCTCAGCTCCCAGGAGGCCCTGCCTGTGCTCACCCCCGGGAGCTGGCAATGAGCTCTGCCAGTTTCAATATTAGTCAAGCATGATGTTCAAAACCACATAAGGCATGTACAGGCCCAAATTCCATTAATTGTAGAAGGAACTGAATGCTCCAAAACCTTAGAGACCATCAAGCATTTTACCCTCATTTTCCTGTCTTAGATTTCCTTTAAAGGAAAGCTTTTGGTAAGAGATGCCATGGGGAAAGCACTGATTTGCAGCTCTTGATGAAGAGAAGCTACAAATCAGTAACTTCTGATTACCACAAGTAATGAGTAAATGAGTTTTCTTTGTGGTTTCTTAGTCCTGTTTGTAGAGGCGATTTTTGTATCACTTCAAAGCTCTCCATTGGAGGTGACAGCTGCAAGGTGGGATGAAGAAAGACGATCTGTGCAAAAATGTGCTGGCAGAAGCTAAAGCCTGAAAGTTTTAAATCACTTGCTTATGACAAGAAGAAGGACTCTGTGGCTAAGGTTTACTGACTCTGACACAGCAGTTTATCACTCCTGGCCATTCTCTCTCTCTGCTTGCTTCTACCAGGTAAAGTGCTACTAGAAATGAAACAAATGACAGCACAAGCTCACACACATATTTTATTACTGATGGACCCAAGGCGCTACCACAACCTTCAGATGTTTATCCCGATGATTCAAGGAACACAAACATTCAAGCCTCAGATTTTACTTCACCTTGTTCTAAAGATGGGGATTAGCCAAGTAAGCATCATTTGCCAGGCCAGTCATATGAGATTTCACAGGCATTTAGTCAGACTGTGATACTTTTGTCAGTCCCACTGTGAATGCAGAGAGATGACTCCTACATAAAGCAGGTCTTCCTGAATGGCTGTGTAGTCTGGCACACACAGAGACTCACTGGAGGGCTCCTGCATACACCTCTGCACAAATAAGTCTGAAGTACAATTCTCTGCTCAGCAGTGCTGTGCCTCCCTTCCAACCCTGTGGTCCCTCTCCAGGGTAATATTCACTCTGCCTGCAGGGGTAGAGCACCTTATTGGTGCCAGCAATCACAAGAGCCTTGCTAGAGGACACAGGTTCCACAGGATTCAGTTAGGTGGTTTTTAATATTCTACAGGAGAGCAAACTTGGGATGTGGTTCGAAGCATTTCTTAACCTTAGCAGAGAGGTATTGTAAGGGCAGTAACCTCCTCCTGTCACCATCCTTATCCAGGTGACAAGAAATCTGCTGCTATGTCTTTCCTCCCAGGCTCATTTCCCTTGCTGCTTTCAGACAGTTTCATACACGAGAAAAATTGAAAGAAAAAAATTTAAAATGCCATTCTTAAAACATCTAAACATCTAAACAGGGATTTGCCACAGAACAGAGTAACAAGAAAACTCCGTCTTTCTGCCACACAAGCTCTTTCTCAGGAAAAAGAGTTCAAGGTTCCAGGGTTCACCTTCATTGTCCTGTGTGGTTTTCAGAGTTCTCTGCGTGAACAATTACAGTCATTGAACATGTCAGTTCAATGGTCAAGACTTGAAGTAACGTAAGAGCCTAATTCCTGAGTGAGTAGGGAGAAAAATCTCTTTTAGGCTTTTAGGACAGTATTAAGATCAGCAGGAGGGATGCACTCAGTGCTGTGGCCTGGCACCAGGCAGAGATGAGAGCCTGCAACCCACACTGACAATCTGCTCTTGGGAAGGAGGACAGACACTGCTGCAGCCTGATGGGACAGAGGGAAATAAAAGGTTGAAACAACAACAGGTTTCTCAATTCTAACTTAAATTTTTGAAGGAAAAGTCCTAATTTTAAAAGTCCTAATTTCTTCCCCAAATCTGGCAGCAGCTTTATGAAACCAAAAGTGTAACATAGCCCAAATTTATGGGGTCAGAGTATACCCGGGCAAGGAGGGATTAGGAGGGACTCTCTGTTCCTGCACACACACAAATACCACATGCGGGGCACATCCACACTCCCCAAATCTCACCGTGGAGCAGGAGCTGATTCCTGTTATGTTTTCTTCAATTGGCTGAGTCTCACTGCCTACCACTACTTATTTCTTTCTCTGTTGTAGAAGTGAGGAATATTACTGACATTTGCTTAAAAATTATCCCGCAGTGGGAAAACATCCTGAAACAGTGTCATCCAGTGCCCCCCAACTAAAAGGCAGCCTGTGAGCAGAATTGACCATCAGAAAAAAATGAACTTTACAACATAATTCAGTATCAGAAACAGTAAACAATAAGTTTCACATCTATATAGACCACCAAAAGACCTATTCCATACTAAATGTCTCTTTCACATATGCTGGTGCACATCCCAACATCTAATCCAAATGATCATCTGCAGAGCAGGAATAGCAGCTAAAAAAGAAGAGAGGGAGATACAGTTCTAAAATATCAAGTGGGATATCGAAGTAGAGATCTCCTGCACACATCCTTATGAAAGCAAAGAGATAATCCAGTTAATGTGAATTGGAAACCCAGTGCAGCGTGGTCAGAGGAAATGCCTGTCAGTGTACAGGAGCAATTCATGCAAACACTAATGAGCCTTTGAAACTCGTTGATGCTGCACCGCTGAGGGATGCAGGAGATCACACAATAAAAGCTATCCTGCATTTCAGCCTGTGCTCTCAGGCATGAATGTGGAGATTTGGAAATTAATTTTTAAGGTGAGTTATTTAACTGTGAGGGTTTTTTGACTTACGTCTTAGCCCATGCCCCACTTCAGGGGCAGTCTGACACAGACATGGTTTCCTTACAGCAGGACAAATCCTGCATTTTGACACTCCACAGGAAATAAAGAGTCATGGTAAGGGTTGTGTTTATTAGCTTTACAATATCACAGATAAATTGCTTTATTTCAGCTCTGCTGAGCAAATGAAACTCCTGGGTTCTTCCCTTCTTGAAACCTAATTCCCCCAACCACTTTGGAGAGGTACTCTGCAGAATTAAAATCCTCCCCAGGGAGATTTTCAGGTACAGTAACACCGTTTAAAGATCCCTGCCAGGCTGGGATCCTTCTGGATCTATCTGGATCTGGAACTATTTAAAACAAGTGGAGTGGAGAGGCTGAAGTGAGGGAAATGTGAGAGTTGTGCAAGTGTGCAAGTACATGATAACCTTTCTGAGAAACAAAGACTGTGGTGATTACCTGAGTCAAGAATCAATTTCTAATGCAGCTGAAATGGCAAGCTTGCTTTTTAATTTGTGATAAGAAGAAACAAAGCTATAATAAAACTCTGATAACAATTTTATTATAGGTTCTGTAAGAAATTCACTAATAAAAGTGTATTAAAAACACATTATTAAAGTTTTGTGGTAGAGATTGAAGAGACTGAATCCAAGAGCTGGAGCAAAGTCTACCACATTTTTATGAACTCATAAAATGTTTCACAGGATCTCATGAGCAAGACCCTGCAAATTTGGAGCCTGAAGCAAATTTTTTTACAGTTCACATATATAAAAACAGAACCAAAGGTTTTTAATGGCAGTGTTGACACATTGTTAACTCACCGTGAAGCTAAAAATGTTAAAAACAAAGAGGGGAAAGAAATGAAAGAATTTCTGGGTTACTCTGAGTACATCTGTGTTTTCTGTTATTTTACCTGGGAGCCAAACCATTAATTGAAACAAAGGCAAATAGTAAATCACTGCTGAAATCCTCCTTCATGTCAGTGGAAATTAATAGTGCTCTTCACAAACACCTTTGGATGAGACAAAGTTATAACCTGACTGAGCTGCTCCCAGCATTCTGTTGTTACTATTTGTTCCTGTGCAATGACACACTCCTTTTTTTCCTGACTGGAAAGGCAAGAAATTGGTGTTTTTTAGATGCTAGTTATGTAGCATTTCTTTAAAAAGTAAAAATTTTAAAAAAGCGCCAAAACCAGAAAGGGGATACAGATCCTATAGAGGAGGAAGACAGAGAAATCTACCTAATAATTAACTTAATTTTCATTTACCTAGAGTTTTGTTAGTTTTCCTTTACAAATATTATGTGTAGGAAAACAACTGTTGTGAAATGAAATACATTAAAGTGGTGTTGTCCTGGGTTTCAGTGTATTCCATTACCATCCTCATGAGCTGCTGAAATCAGGTGGGGCAGTGTTTCCTTGCCTCCTCCCCCCAGACTATCTTGCTGTTAATGGCCCATCATTGTCCTGCTGCATGACTCAGAGATAACTCTCTCCGGACCATCTTCTGTTAACGAGCCTAATCAACACTTGGCCTCATGACTCATTACCCCATTGTGAGATGCTCCACCCAGAGGGAGGAACCAAGCATCCCATCCTGGATATAATCTGAGACTCTGAACACCAGAGAGAGCCTTTTCCACTGGATTTCCAGAGGACAGGAGCTACACAGCCACCACTGGACCTTCTGAGGAAGAGCAGACCCTTTTTTCTACAGGATCACCACTTCAGAGGACTGCAGCCACCATTCCACCAGACTGCTACCACCACCCTGCCTAACAGGGACTCAGGTTGTATCTTGACTCTGTCAGTTTGAACCAGTGTTTTCTTTTAGTTTTTTCCTTTTCTTTAATTTTCCCATTAAATTGTTATTCTGACTTGGTTCCTCTGACTGGTTTGTTTTCAAACTAGTATAGGTGTCAATCCTCTTTTTTTCACAGACAATCATGATGGGGTTATTGTGCCAAGAAGATAGAGAACTGATTGAATTGGGACCATTTAAACAAAAAAAATTCACTTTTACCTCCTTCATCAGTCTTCATGTATTGTGCCTTGCATGAGCTAATAAGAGATTCATTGCAGCCATGCTGTAACTGATTGCTGAACCTTTGCATATTTTCCCAATGTGTATGAAGATGTAGCACTGAGGCTCTCAGGATTAACAGATCCATGCTTTGAATTACTTCTCATTTCCATTCAAAGTCCATGCAATTCTTTACAAGGGCTCTCCAAAAGAAGTTCTGGAGGAAACAAAGCCATAATATTCACAGTAAATTAAAACTCAGCAGGGCTGAATTCATACGTGGTGAAGAAAGGAAATACAATAAGAAAACTGGTTTAGCTTTTACATTTTTAAACAAGCAGAGCAATCATGGCCTTACAGGGATCATAATTCTCACAGCAACACAAAATTAAGTGTCTCAAAGGCTGCCCATGTCTGGCTAGTTTGTCTAAGGATGTCCTGGAGATCTAAAGCATAGAGATTCCACAGTTCTGTTCCAGTTCCCAACAGGAGCAAAATAGTGGAATCATGTAGGTTGAGAGGAACCCCCCCTGCCTTGACATAGGGCCAGCTTAGGACAGGCAGCTCAGACCTTGTCCAGTCTGGTGTTTGACCCCTCCACAGGCAGAGATCCACCAGCCTTACTCTGCCCTTGCTGCAGGATTTCACTGCCCTTACTGGGGATGTTTTCCCTGGTACCTGATAGGAATTTCCCTTGTTGCACCTTGTGTCCCTTGCCTCTGTTGTCACTGAAATTTTAGAGCATATCAAGATTGCCTTGGTGTATCTGGTATACTAAAAAAAAAAAAAATCCCTGGATTTTCCATATAATTTCTTATTCTGTACCTTACTTTTATCCTGGTCTGTTGTTGTCTTTTAGAAACCACTTATCCAGAGTGGCTTTAGAGGACACAGCTGGAGAAGTCCAGCTGAGGAAACAATCCAGTACCTTTCTCAGGCATTTGAAAGAGAAAGTGAGAATAATTGCAGTAGGACTTGAGAAATTTGAGTAAATATCTGATGCCTCTCTGAATTCATTAAATGCCAGTCTCTACTATGAGTTAGGTTTTTAAATTACCTGGAGTCCAAGCCCAAGTTCTTCAGCTGGCTGTGGTAATTGATTTATCTAACACATGGTATGTAATTGGCCTGCAGTTTGCTCTCAGCTCATCTCTGTGGGTAAACCTCTGTGATTCTGATGACTGGGAATAATCTTGAAATTCCTTCCCAAAGAAGCAGAATCCCCTACACACTGACACCACTACACTGACAGCCCTTTAAACCACTCTGTTCTGCTGTCTAAGGAGGTTTGCACATCATGCCTGGCTTCACTGTCCTGCTCCCAGCTCCGCACTGCTCCGTGCAGTTCCCTTAACTCCTGCACTACCCCAGCATCTCCAGCATGTTGGACCAGCCCTCTCTTCCAGCAGTTCCTGGTGTCAGCCATCAATAATATTCTAGGAGTGGGATAAAGGGTGAGGATTTTATGAGTATTTTCCCTTTGGCTTGATTCCTTTCTGAATAAAACCCTAATCTTAGATAAATTTTAGCCAGGGAGACAAAGTTTTCCCAAGCAAGAGGAGACACAGAAGAAGAGAAGAGGAGGAAGAGAGGTCCTCATGTAGCTCTTCATGGCCCAACATTACTTTTTTTGCAAAGGTGGAAAGATATAGTCCAGTTACTTCATTATTTCTCCTGCCCAGAAGTTTCAATCAGGTGTTATGTTCTTATTTTCTGAACTGGTGTCATTTAATGGTGTCTCAAATTGTTAAGCAGTTTCTGAATCCTTTCTTCTGATGGATGAGGCAATTCTGTCTTTACATAATTCAGAGGAGCCACATGAGACTTAATTAATATTTATAAAGCATTCAGGATGCTCAGTTGAAAAGGGTGATGATATAAAAGCTCTGTAAAAACACTCACAATTTTTCAAATTCTCTGATGTTGCAGGTCAAATTAAAGACTCATTTCCCCCCCTCATTTTCTAGCAGCAATTGTGTCCCCTATGGGTTGTGTGGAAACAGTCAGTGCCAGAAGCCAGTAACAGAGGGAATTTAAAAGGAGTGGATGATCTATCTATAATTGTAATGGATGGCAGGCCACGGAGCAAAACCAACGAAATGTTGTTTCCTGTGAATCCATGTCCTGTCTCCTCTAACCACCACCTCATCAGACATCCTCCCACAGCCCTTTGACGTCTGCCACAGGCACACAGTGGATCAGCAGAAGCTGATCCAAGGGCACCAAGGGCTGGTCAGCGTGAGTAGTTCAGTCTCCCAGCTGTGGCACCCAGAAAGGGCAACCGAGCTGAACTGCGTCGTGATGACAGGAGAGCTTGTTAGGACATCTGCAATCACCCTGGCTTGTGCAAGTTGGTTGAAAATCGTCTGGAAAAGAAGACAGACATCCCAGCTGTCTGAAGAACCTCATTTCTTAGAACTGCAAAGCACAGCCACAAGCAGATCAGGCCGGACTGAGGCTCTTGAGGCCTCTCAATGATGTCAGGCTTCTACCTCTGCCTCACTTGCAAACAGCTCTTGGTGCCAGCAGAGAAATAAAGCACTGTTTAACTGAGGCTGGAGCAGAGTGGAAACGGTCCCATCCTGCTGCAGGGCAGTACCAAAGAGATGTGGTGGGGATCACAGCGACAACAGCAAAGGCACCGGACTGGAAAGGATGTGTTACAGCTGGCAAACACAAGCACCAGGCAGAGAAACATCACAGCCCACAGGGAAACGTGTGTTTATTTTTCAGGTCACAGAGGAAAATTATGGAGAAAGAGAGTGTGTTCTGTGTGTTTGCATCTCCACTCAGCTGTGCTGAAAGAGGGAAACCATCAAGCCCATAGATTTGTCTAATGTAGGATGATTTAATGGCATATGGCATAATTCAGCAAGTAACCTGAGGCTATCTGCCCCCACAGCAGCCTGTGTTGACAGCCTCCAGTCCCTCAGGAAAGGCTTCCTGGGGCTCCTCAGGGCTCCTTGGGATGTGGCTGCCTGTCCCCACAGCCACCTGCTCTTGTTTGATCCAAGAGCTGCTCTCACCCCTTGTGAGGAGACAAGGGGTGGCATGAGCTGCTTCCAAGACAGAAAGGCAGAAGTTGGTTTATTACTTATAATACAATGCCTGCAGCTGCTTCCTGCAGACATTTAAATGATCTTGTCCCTGTTCTGTATCAAGTCAAGGGATCACTGGACCAAGCTCCCCAACCACGGTGCCTCGGCAGCACACTCTGATTGAAGTGTGGGGCACATGTGGGCCCATCTTGCCTTTGCTTTCCTCCCCTGGTTTCTGTCCCCAGCATGTTTCTGTCCATAAGCGTGCTGACAGTGACCAACAGTGCTTTGCAGGGAGCTGAGCTGGGACTTCGGTATGCCTGAAAAATAATCCTTAAGAAAAAGGGATGGAGGGGGTGAAGGTGCAGAGTTTCATTCAGCTGTGCTCCCAGCAAAACCTCAAGCCAGCTGCCTTGGAACAGGGGGCACAGCACTGGGGAGGAACTGAGGAGGGAAAGGGAAGGGGAAAGAGCAGGATTTGTTGTGATCAACACTCTTGTCAAGACATGCACATGAGTGACCTTTCCTGAGGTCACAAAGCCACCTGGACACTGGGACAAAGATGCTCAGCAGGGCCCCGGTCATCTCCCTGTCCAGCCCACACCCACGAGCGGTGCAGTGGTGAACAGCACTGTCTCCCCTACCCTGAAGGATTTCCTAAACTCAGTGGACTCCTCAGTTTTTACTGAGGGCATGTTCAAACCTGCTTTGCACTAGAGGGGCCAACAGAAGGATTTTAAGTAAAAAACTTCTGTGTGCTGATGAATTAGCATGCTCACTGGTGTTTTAATGACTTCTTTCTGGGATACTTGAGGTCAAGAAGGTTATCTTCACAAGGAAAAGCCTGCAGAATATTTTAAAATTGAATTAGTGCTTGTAATGCTTTGCAGAATATTTATGATGTGATACTGTGATAACACCTTGTACCAATACTCAGACAAAGTCCTAGAGCTGTCCTGCAGCATCAGAGGAAGGTTTATATCTAAAGGGGGATGTCTCGGTTTTGGAGACAAAATTTCAGGAGGAAACACTCTGGAGTGAGTGTCTCCTCCAAAGGGAAAAGGGCCTCCCCTTTTCCTCCACCAATAAGACAAGTGGGTCACAGCAAGTGAAAGTGGGAAAAAACAAACTGTTTATTAACACCAAACAAAACAGGGTAGAACAGAAAAAAAAAAACCCTCAAAATACAACAAATTCCCAAAGGGGGAACAGACATGCAGGCTCAGACCAGCCAGGGCCACCCCACGGGCCCGCTGGGGCCACCCCTGCAGGCTTCCTGGACCGGCAAGGAGGGAAGGGAGGCGGGGAGGGAAGGGGAGGGAAGGGGAAAAAGAACAAGAAAAAAACCAACAGAACCTTTCCTGCTAGCTGGAACACAAAAGAAACCCAAAGAGCAGCACAGCGCTCCCGGCGCGCTCCCTGCCGAGCCCTGCCGAGCCCCAGAGTAAAGGCACAGCGTCCTTGGGCATCGAGCGGATGGTTAAGGAATAAAGTGGCTTCATAACATCAGCCCAGGACAGGGGATAAGCTGAGCTGGCAGCCCTGCCAGTCCCTCTCCTTTCCACCTACCATGCAGAAGATCCAATTCTCTGCCTCTCAAAGCTATAAAACCTGCCCCGTTGGTTTACATGGGGCAGGGGGAGGGGGTCTGATACAGATCTTCGACCCAGAACTCTGGCCTTGCATCTGGGACACTTCCAAACTTGAGCCATGCTCTGGTCAGGTCTTGGAGCAATAGTTTCTAAAAATGCCTGTCTGGACCAGAGAGTGCAGGAAGAAGATGAGTGAAGAGCTTCTCTCCTGATGCACATTTTCACTTGAAGATGAGTAAACCCACATGGTCCTTCAAGGTGGTGGTGGTTGTGTCAGGTGTCAAACACTGCCTGACTCCTGCAACTATAAAAATCAATCACAGCAACGGATAAAACCAACTCCAAATGAAGTGCTTCCTATGTCTGCCCAGCTGGCTGCCCAGGAAGTGGTGTTTTGTTTCTAAGGGACAGGCCGGGGGCTGAGGTTTGGGAATGGTGGTGCCCAGTCCCTCAATGGGAATCGCAGCTGTAGATGAAACTCCACCACCATCTGCTGGACACACTGGGGATGGAGCTGGGCTCGTCTGTGTTTTTCTATGAGCAAAATAACAACACTTCTCTAGAGAAAAAAGTTTAAAAAAAATGCTGGGAGCAAAGTCCTTAGTCCCCTGTTTTACAGCCATCAGGATTTTTTTCTGGCCATGGATGAAAGTGGCAACTACATATCTCCTTTGGAAAGTCTGGTTTCATTTAATTTTATTGTAGCTGTGATATATCTCAGATACAATTCGTACGAGTACAGCCAGAACGCTAAAGCAGGCAGACGGTGGGGGAAGAATGTTTTCTCAGGCAATTTAAACAGAACCCCTTATGTTGTTTACACAGCAGGGAACAGGCAGACTCCAGGTTAAGCGCTTGTGTGAGAATGAGTTGGGAGACAGAAATCACTATACCAGGGCAGGCAGAGGACATTGCTGTAGTCAGAGAGCAAGAACAGGGGGAACTGAAGAAAGTGAGAGACTGTACTGAAGAAGAAAATCACCCTGAGCTAGTTGGAGCAGGAGTCTCACTGTGCCAGTTATCTCCAGGAGGTCCTGCATACCCAAAATTTCCTGCACAAACCCACCTTCCAGCTTTGCTGAGTCTGCAGCAGGGCAGGATGCACCAGGCTACTGCAGCAGCAACCTCTCAGGCCTGCTGCATCGTTTAGATCTGATTCTTTAATAAATGAAGAAGTGAGGCTTTAATAAGAGATAAGGGAGCCTTGGACTGCCATGCTCAGACTAATCTTTTAATGGTTGAAAATTATAGACAAGCTGCTCCAATTTCTTATCTAGCATTTTGCTTTGAATTATTAATAACCAATTTGTACTTAAGTTACTTAGTTCAGAAAATTAACTACATGTGTCACTGATTCCAACATTTTTTATTTTTACTGCTTCTGCATCGACAAAGGGATAACTTCTTATAAACCAATTAAAAGACAAAAACACACACACAACCTCCTGCCCTGGTGTGCTCTCCCAGCTCTCTGGAATATATCCAGAAATACCAGCTTCTAATATGTCTACGCTTCTTTGCTTCAGACTTCTGTAAACTACAACTTAGGTTAATGATTACATTAGGATAGAATTCTCCTAATACCTAAACCAGTTTTCCTAGGCTCTTGGACAAAAAGAAACATTTTGGGGTAAAAGGGACAGATTCTGCAGTTTTGAGGGAAGAATGCAGGAGTTTTAAAGCCCAGTACCAAAAGTAATTCACATTATATCTAACTACTGCAAAAATGTAAACACAAAACGTGTCTAAACTTCCTCCTCTCCTAGAAAAGGGAATATTCATTTTATTACATGCAATGGTTTCTTTTGGGGGATTAAAAAACATTTTTTCAAGGATAAACTAAGGAAACTGGAGGCTATAAATGGCCAGCCAGCCAGCAAGACAAAGGGAGAGACTTGCAGGCAAAGGTGCTGAACTACAATACTTTAGTTTAACAAAGGGGAAATATCAACACAGAAAAAGCCTTTTACTGCCTTCCAACAGGTAGTAGTTTAATTTGCCTTCTCCATCTTGCAGAGACAAGAGGAAACCTGATTTAAAAAGAGCTGAACACCATGGCTAAAATTAGGCTTCAGCTAAATTAAAAAAAAAAACATACATTAGCATGGTCATAAGGTGAGCCCCTGAAACTTTACATAGCTATGCAAAATGTTTAACTGGGGAACAAAACCAATCCCTCAGCCTCGTCCAAAGAGGGACACCAAGTCAAAGGTGTGACACTGGTTTTACAGACACGCTACAGTCAGGAGATAACAAGCCATCCCAGGTACCAATCACACAGCAGCCCTCACACAGCACAGAGCTCTCTGAAAGAGGCTGCTTAAGTACTTTTGGGGGGATCCTGGAAACTCTTCCAACAAAAATGCATTAAAGTAGTGCCATTGTCAATTCTGTGCCATTTATAAATGTTGTTTTCTTTGGGAAGATACAATCACTGGAACCTGAACTCCTGAGATAATACTACAATCAAGCCAGCAGTAAACCCGAAGCTCAGGAAATATCACTTGGCTTTCAGTATTTCCAGAGCAGTGCCAGAGTTAAACTGTAAACTGTTAACAGATTACAGGGTTAATTTGTAATTTATTATTGTTATCTGCCAGGAACCCTCTGGAAGATGAAAATGCCAGGGGCAGGATTCCTCACCCCTTTTCCAGTCACCAGGGATTTTACTACTGGCAAAAGTAGGAGACTCCTACACCTCTCTCTATGAAAATGCTCACACAACACAATAAGACAATGCAGAGCCACAGTGATTCCCCAGTCCTTTCCTGCTCCCTGCTGGCACTCCATCTGGTTTTCGACCAACAGAGACACTAAGCAAACATTTTTACAGAACAACCTTAATAAAGCCCTCATACATTTTACTCCTCAGGATTACAGGACTACAGGAACAAGAAGTATAATTCATACTACAGCTGCTCCTGATCTCAAACACAGAATCAGCCAGACCACCAGCCAAAGCAGCCAGACCCAGCTGTTTCTGTACAAACACATTCCCACTTTGCCCAGGAAAGATGCCCAGAAGGCAGAGTTTCACTTGTCTGTTCTGCTCACCACCACACAGCTAGGTCCAACCAACAGGGACAGGAACCCAGTGTTCCCCAGGAAAGGAAACATTAGCCCTCCCAGGCCATCTATCTAAGCACTTCTCTTTGCTCACAGTAAAAAAGATTTTACATTATCTACCCTGTTTTTTTTCCACTGCAACTGAAGACTAAATTCACTACTTTTATCCCATAGGTACTCCCATAGCCAAGGAATAACCCAGATTCTTCTCCATGCAGGGAGCTGAGGGGAAGCCTTTTATTTTTCCCTTCCACCTTGCCCGCAGCATCCTTCAAACAGAACTCCTCAAACAGGCCACGGTATCCCAGCTGAGACCTCATGGACTGGAAAGTTTTCCCCTGTGTTTGTCATTCATGTGCAGGAGTAAGGGTATCATTACATGACACCTGCCCTTTCCACAGCAGCAGGACCCTTCTGAGCCACATTCTGCTTGTGGTCTGCCAGTAAATTGGGAGTTTTCTCCCAAGAATTGCTACACAGCTGGTTTATTTCCTCTCCTGTGTACATCCTCTCCTGCCTGTACATCAGTTGGTCTCTCAGATGTAATACACTGTACTTCCCTGGTTGGAACTGCTTTCTTCTTTTTGCCTTCAGATCTTTCAAAAATGTGTCATTACCACTGGGGTCATGATGACCCCCACTGGACTACCTGGCTCTCCTAGATCTTGGTACCTACAAATGTGAAATGCAATCTCTTTTCTGTTCCCCACTTTAGGCCACTAATGAAGATACTGAACAGACAAGACTCAAACTAGATGGAGAATCGTGTCCAGTTCTAATAGTAATCCTTCGACTCCAAAATTCTTTCATTCTGACTGTGGCTTGTGTTTCAATGAGAGGAAGAAAAACCACTTTATACCTGTACACACAGTTTTCCTCAAACTACTCCCAAATGAAAATAGAAAACAGCATGAGAAGTGACACATGTCTAAAGCCGTGCATGGGTTCAGTGAACTTTTGGGCCTAATTTACACAAACTGATCTCCTATCTGCATTTCCTCACCTCTCAGGGACTGTGGCTCTGGAAAACATTTGAGACCCAGACATTGCAAATACTATCAGTTTAACAACCAATATTATTACTGTGCTGGAGAACAACCTTTTCATGCAAATTACTCATTGCAATTATACTTTGTATCTTTTACTGAAATTTTGCATTGAATAATTACATGTACATAGATTCGTATAACTAATAGTTACTCAGTAATTAATTAAATAGCTCTTGTTTCTGTAACTGTGAATGCTTTATGACAGATGAAAGCTGAAAGTCTTTTTGGGGATTTATGGTTTCTCAGGCCTGAACTCTGGCACAACACACGGTGATGAACATTTCCTACATGTTTCTTCAGAAAAGACAGAAAGTCCCTTATTCTAAAAATAACCTCAACTATGATAATACCTTTTGGATAATTACATTAACAGGTTGGCCAACTTACAGGAGAATAAATAAGGACAATAATTCTCACCCAGCACTGAAAAACACAAGGAACATCTATAAATAAAGACTGAAAAGAAAATGTTTCAAGCAGCAACTCAGATCAATGTGGATCTTACCTTCAAAACACAGAGCTACTGAAAACACGATGTACCATGAGAGAACAAAGAAGAGACCTCAAAGCAATGATCCTTCTAAATAAGCCTGACAAACTTTTATTATATAAAAACTGAATTAAGCAAAAACTAGAGATAAGTGTTTTATCTGACATTTGGGATTTCAAAAGACTGAGAAATAGGAAGACATTTACAGAAATAACATATAAGGTCATCACCAACAAGAATTGGGTTTAATTCAAGCTATTGACAATAATTGAATTCTAAGTTTCCTGCTTCAGCCTAGAGTTGTCAATTAATTGAGCCTTGCTTGCATGTGAACATTGCTAGAGGCCTCTTAAAGAATCAGCTGATTATAACTTTTTTTCCTGAAGAGTGAATCAGCATCCCTCCTTCTCAATTTAGGTAATGATCATCTATGCAGGTTTTATCATATTAAAGCCCCATTCTAATTAATTCACATTTGCCAGATGCTGTCACAATTGCTGACGGGTGCTTACTGGACTCCAGGTCAGCTTGAAATCACCACAAGAAGGGAAGTCTGCAGCATCAGAGCCATCCCAGGCTCCTGAATGACACACACACCCATGAGAGAGAGAAACTGCAAAAGAACTTCATGTACATGGGGATGGGGAACACAGAGGAAAAATGGCACTTCCACTTTGCAGCAAAACAGTGGCTCAGGAGTTGGGATGTCACCTCAACCTGCTTTTTAAGTGCCTCTGCTGCAGCACATACACTGGTAGAGATACATCTACAACAGAAGACTTTAATGCTTTAATTTCAGAAACTACCTGCAGTGGGACGAAGTTATTGAATGAATTCTCTTAGCAAGTTACTAAAAAAACACAACAACAACAACAATCAAAATAACACTAGAAGAGCTTGTTAAATGTCATATTAGCAAACAGTTTCATTTATTAAAATGACTCCAGTACACCTCTGTGCTTCTACAACAGACACGCATTACACATAACAGGTAAAACACAGTAACATTCTCCAACCAGCAGTTCCAAGCTCATTAGCTCAGGAACACAAAACCAACAGTATCTTTACATCACCTCCCAGCTCAATCTTCTTCCAGGTGGTGCTAGGGGCACTTCTCTGAGGGGCAGGTAGGCAGTTGAATGCAAGTGTGTGTCTGTGGTTGCTGCTCAGAGATGGTGAGTACAGCCCTGTGCTGCCCAGAGCAGGCAGGTTAGCCCCGACACTGTCAGGGTCAGTACAAAGTCAGGACTAGGGGCAGTGAGGACGTGGATCACTGCAGCCGCATGGGGAGTGCAATCCTCCATTTATCACCACCCTAAAAACGGGACATCTACAGGATGTGCATGGAAAGGTTAAGTTCCTCATAGCATGAAAGACACTGGCCCAGAAAGATTTGCACACCTGAGTATTATGCTCACAAGAATGACAAGGCTCATGAAAGTCTTTATAAAGTCTTAAAATACAGTTGTGGTAATTCAGGGCCAGTCCTTCCTCCTTTACTGGTTTAACTTTACTGAAATCAACTCGACCTGGAATTCTAACAGCAAAAGAAACATGAGAAGTTAATAAGATCAGAAGACACTGAAGGTGTAAATACAGTGCAAGTGTTGGTTTTAGTTTTTTTGACTGTTACAGCCTGATAATTTTACATTCTGTGCTTTAATTTCAGGGGAAAGCATAGATGTGTGTCAGAACATACACACTAGCATATATACACATATACATACACACTTGCTGCAGAATGCAAAGGCTTCCAGTGGCATATGATTCATAGTACCAATCTCTCACATGCAGGTTATTTTTTCATACAAAACCAAGACAGTTTTAGAGGTGCCCCCTCCCCCTGCATATGTAAGTATTCATTAATGTGTATTCACATGCATTATTACCCACTCATTGATTTATGTTAACCAGATTTAGATTTTTAATTTTTTTTTTTAATGTAAGCCATAAATTACTTTAGTTGCAACACCTAGCCAGAACACTCCAGTGACCACAGCACTCCTGGGTTTTATGGTAACTAATACCTCAGTTGGCAAAACATTCTTAATAAAATGACTCAAGTTTTGTTTGCTTCATATTGCTTCATTTTAAAAAAAAAATTTATGTATAATCTTTGCTGTTAGTACACTTCAGATTTACTGAAGTGCAGTAAACTATGAGAGCTCATTATTCAGAAGCACCTAGACTTTCTTGATATTAAATGGAAGCCATCAGCAACAAACATTGTATGGAGAATTCATCAGGTGGACAAACAGTGCACATCAGTGAGTATGAGATGAAACTGTTTTCTAAACAGCTGGTAGCCTTCACAAAATAAACTATGTGTGATGTAGTCACTGTCCTGCTGAGACAGCAGGACATAAGAACACAAGTGACTCTAGGGTCAGTGTTTATCCATATTAATGTAGCTTTGGTTCAGAAATTCTTTAAGTGTTGTAGAGCACCTGGTTTAGTGACAAAACACATGCATCTCACAGTGCTAACAGTAGAATGCTAATAAACTATAAACTGCAGGTTTCAAATATTAATAGCATTTAATAAAAAAATTTACAGAAATATTTTTGTTGACAAATGTGCAGTACAAATGCAAGCTCCTTGGCCACAAACTCTAATTGTGTGCATCAGTTTTGTGCTGGCATAACAGTGCAAGTGCTGGGATTCAAGTATGCTTTTCCATGTTTGTGCTAAGCAACAAAGATTACATGATGAAGTTTGGGAGATTTTCTGCTCAAAAGGCCAGGATGTGAGAATCAAGCAAAGCAATGCAGCAAAGGAAATGCTTAATTTCCCTCATCTAGAAGGCATAAAGGAGGGAAAACACATTTCACAAGCAAACCAGCTTCACATTCCACCAAGTTATTGCTTCAGCTAAATCAGCTGTACTAAAATACAGGACTACAGGTTGCAATCTAAACTGCCCTCACATGAAGAGAAGATGAAATCTGCAGTTCAAGTTCTCCATGCAAAAGGATCAAATTGCAACATCAGAGTCCTGTTTCCTAGGGCAGAAATTATTTGTCATTCAGTTTTGCCTATGAATTAATTTTTTTTGTCAGTTAGATCACAGTCAAAAGTACATTGTTTATATTTCTGTGTTTCTAGAGGTACTACTTCATGCCAATTTAGGTCTGCTCAACAACAGAATACAATATGAACACTTGTTTCCAAAGAACTGACAAAGCTGAACTGACAAAGTTATTGCTGAAATTTTTAGGGCCAAAATTAAAACCTATTTTGCCAAATCAAGCCTTTACTCCACTTAAAAAAAATCTGACATCCTATTAATTAAAAAAACAAAAGAAAACACTCCCCCCCTGAACTTAATAGGTATTCTTTTTTCAATTAAATAATAATCTAAGATTTTACAAGATATTCACATTCAGGCAACTGTCACCTGACTTTCATCTGGCTGAATGACAGATGCCATAATAAAAACAAGAACACTACTCTCACATTCTTCCTGACAGCAGTGATTAGTGCAATTTACCACTGCACTACACAGTTTTAATAGTGCAAGGTGTGCCTGCTGACATTTCTCACAATCACCTGCTACATGATCGTTATCCTCAGATGTCTGTACCTGTAATTTTCATTAGAATTTTGGCATTTATGTTAATATTTATGAAAAACTATGGCTTTATCCATGAAGTATATAGCCTGCCTAAGCAAAATTTTTAAACCATTTATTTAAAACAATAAAACTGAATTGGAATGAAAGTTACTTGGTTAAGCCATAAGCTGTGTTGCCACTAAACTCAAGATCTCAGGGTTAGCTACAGAACACCAATTTGTGTATTTGTGCATCTGTTACAGTCTTTAAAAGTTCATTTAAAATGTAACACTGATAAAAGTCACTCTTTTTTTACATCTAATTCTAATAATTTATCTTTTTTTTGCAACATGTTTAATTACTTGTATCCAAAGTGTCATCTGAGTATCACTGTATTACAACAAGACTGGGACTGTAAGAAACCCATAAATGCACACATAAGAAGGCACTTGTCTTCCAGTAGTTCAAGTCAGAGAAGGCCTTACCCAGACAGTGGCACCTTACACTTTGAAGGATTTGCTAATGTCCCCAGGCTTTGCCACAGTCTCAAAAGCTGTCCTCGTGTCCCTGGACAAAGGTGCAATGTGTGGTCTATAATACCATGAAGCTCATGACGAATTCCAGTAGTTTCTGCCTATTGCGCTGAGGTAGGAATGTAGTGCTGAGTTCCAAAATGATGTCTTTCCTTTGCTTAGTCTGCTTGAAAACCTAAAGCACAGCATGAACACATGTAAGCATCAGCATGTTACAGGAATCTCCTTTCTTCTGAGATTAAAATGTTACGGTCTATACTAAGTTTTCCCTCGTTTACAAGATTTTTTCTTTTCATTTCTTGAAGGCTTAGATGGCAATGCCTTTAGGTGTTACTAGAATTCACTCAAGTGTTGAAGCCCTTCAAGGGTTATGGAAGAAAAGAAATTGAGAAATAAGTACAGTGCGTGATAAACAGCCAAAACTCAACAGTGAAGGATAAAACAAGCAATCAAAGGCACTTACAAAAGTGTAAGCACTTTAAAAAAAAGAACTCATATGCTATGCTACAATAGATGCTCAGCAGACATTATCTAGCTCTACTTTTCATGCTAGTTTATCCTGCTGTTGGGAAATGATGGCTTCAAAATGTGCTTTCCTCAGAGCTATTAAGAGTCTACAGGAAGATAACTTTACTAGGCCAACTATTTTGGATTATTCAATATATCAGAATTTAAAGGCAAAGACTTCAAAACTCATATCTAGCAACATTTTGCCTAAATGTCAAAACTTTCAAAATTATAATGCTATATCTTATCTGGCATTCAGGAAGCCATGCCATTCTGATGAAAGAAAAACACTTCACTTGCAACATCTACATGGGTGATTTAAAATACTGGTGGTAAAGTACAAAATTGAGTGTTTATCTTAAAGAACACCTGCATCCTCATGGTGAGCACTGAAGGTGTATAAGGATGGTTCTTCTGGAGCATCAGTCACTGCTAAGCCAAAATTCAGTAACTAATGCCTTTTAAAGATTTAGGTAGACTTCAAAATTAAATTTAGCTGTTACTGAGCACAGAACATGCTCTCAGCCTTTCAATATTGTCCAATAGGGACACGGAGTAAAACAGAGGAACTCCATTTGCTGTGAATAAAAACGTCTAGTCACCCAGCTATCCAGACAGGCCTTCCCAGGGGCAAGAAGTGCCCTGTTCTACAGCTTGTGCTCTCTTTTACAGCCCTCAGCCTGAAGGAAACCAAAATGCTCCAAACCCACAATACATTTCTGCAGATACATTCACTGATTTTAAACTGACACTGAATAGATTCATTGAAATGTCCAAATTGTGCTCATTATTGAAACAAAACTTAACAGTCACCAGATTTGAGCACCAAACACTTACTCCAATTTCCTTGAAGACTTTCACTGCATTTTTCACATGACTGTAGGTAGCACTCTCAGCTGCAAGAAAGAAAACCCAGAGATAAACAAACTGCAGTTCAATTGGGGCTACCGTGTGGTAGAAAGAACGGAATGAATCAAACCCAGTTCCAAAACCAGTTCAACATACCATACACAGCAACATTCCTCTCTGTCCTGTTTATTAAGTGCCTGTGTAGCTTCTGAATATATTCAGATTCAAAAACAGGACCACTAAAATTGTGCACAAAGATGACAGCAGAGCTGTATGCTTCCAGTAAAGGTGCCAGTAACCTCTGCAGGAAAGTGATGTACTGCTGGTGCTCTTGAGACTGGCTAACCTAAGAAAAGGCAACAAAAAGTTCAGTCACAGAGACCAGTGGAAACCAGAAATGACCTGCAAGGCAGAACATGGCAAAACAGCATCCAAAAGAAAAACAAAAGCTCAAAAACTTGTACAAAAACAAGTGTGGTGGCACAGCACAATATGAGAGCATAACAAGAAAAGAGGTTTATCATGAGGGACAAAACAGGCACTCAACTTCACAGACCAGTGCTATTTTTTCCTCCTCCATGGTATTATACTATTTTTCCAAAATAAAATTAAAGACATCATGCTGTTCTGCAGCCAGCAGAAGGGCTGCCCTACATTCACAGAGCTGGACAGAAGTTTTCAAGTGTTAACAAGTATCCTACAGAGTGTTTGTGTAAGCTCTGAGAAAACTAGTAAAGTATCTAAAATCAACATCAGCAACCTATGAAGTGAAATATAGGCTGAATATAAAGTCAGATGTGCCCCTTTCAGAGTGCATGTTAAGAATAAAACCAAGATACTTGAGTCTTTATCAGTTTTCAGGACCCTAACCATTGCTCTTCCCTGTAAAGATTATTTGATATTTCTTCAGCTGTTTTCCTCATGGGAAGCAGACAAAGGTATTTTATGGACTGTACAAAAATACTACAAACTAAGATTGCAAACCAAGAAAAATACCCAAACAAAAAAAAAATACCAGTACCTGTTCTGAAAAAGCAATTTGTATCTCTCACAAGAGGGTTTAACATTATTAGCCTAAGGAAAATATTACCTTCAGGTAGCAATCTCTCTGTTCCTCTCCAAAATCACTGTCTTCATCTTCCTCGTCACTTCTCCAAGATAACGGCTCAGGGAGTTTTTTATTCCACTGATGTTCTGTAAGACTGGGGCTAACATCCTCCTGATCATCCTGCTTAAATTTCAAAGACAAGGTGGTAAATAGGTACAACTTCAAATCCAGGCAAGCAATAGGTTTATTTTATAATCTCATCTGACTTATCAATGCATTTATTAACCAGTATTTAATGGAAGCAGGTGAGACTCAATTATAGAAAGCATTGAGAAACGGAGAGAAAAGAGACATTTGGTGAAAAAGACTTTTTTCCTTGGTTCCTCCTGGGTGACAAGGTTTGTTTAGCATGCACAAAAAGAAGTATATGAAGCAAAGATATGCAGAATCAGCTGCCTCTGCTCCTAAGGTCTTCCTTGCACTGCACACCTCTGGCAAACTGCACCACACAGTGACTCCCCTGCAGCCCCAAAACTGCAAGCTGGGGAGTTTTACAGTAATTCTGAGATCAATGCAAAGGAATTAATGAATGACAAAAGGTCTGGACTCCTGACTCCTGTATAGCAGAAAGTAAAAATCCATGTAGCTATGCTACGTTTGAAAGGGCTTCAAAAATAAAATAAATCCCAAGTTTCAAGACAATACAAAAATACTTGTCTTCCTAAGTGGCCTTATTGGTAAAATGAAATTATATACAGAGTCATGAAGCATCACAGGCTGACTGTACCCTATGCATAGAGGAATGAAGCAGTCTCAGTCCTGGGCACGTTGTTACAAGCTTTCAGTATATATTTAGAACAAGTCTCACAACTAAGGAGCATGAACTACTCATACAGTACAGAACTCCTACAGCATCTCTGCCATTTTACCTCAGCCACCAGAAGAATGCCATACTGGATCAGCCTTTCCACAGATTCATGGCAAACTTGGTAGATCACCTGGCAAGGCTGCACAACATAAAAGGAATGCAATGAAAAAATCACATCCATTACACCCATTATAGCAACATCATTCCCTGTTCAGTATGAGCCTTTTAGATATAGCAGTATTATTCCTTTTATGCAAGTTGTTAAACTTTTATCAGCATAATCCCAATGCACCACTCTTGTGTTTACCCTGGCAGACATTAAAAAAAATTATAGTGAAATAGGATATTTAAAACATGTCCAAGATTTTTCCGAAATGCATTACCACTGGTAGAAAGCCACATAAAATATTCTCCCCTTTTAACAGCCTCTAACCAAATTTTAGTTTGTTAACAATTCTGGAATAAAATAATCATAAAATTAAAATTATTGAAACTCGTAACAGTGACCTATTTGGAACTTAAAGGAAACTACACTTTCAAGAAATTCTCTTATGTGTTTTGAAACTGAATAAACAAAAACAACCTCTTTTACATTATTCATTACCATTTAGGAAATATTTTCTTAGTTAAAAAAATAATCATCTATTACTAACTCTGAAAACAGAAGGATAATAGTACTAAAGAACTCCACTATATGAGCTAACATTACTGCCCAGACAAAAATATTAAATTTGGTTTATGCATCCGTAAAAATGCACCAGCCAAATATGAGTACAAATTTAAAAACTAATTCAAGAATCTCTAGAACTTTAATTAACTTCTACACATAAGAGAAAAGAACATCCAGCACTTAAAATTGAAAGTATGCAGTGTCTGAAAAATAAGGTAACATCAGCTCTTGTCAGTGTTTTCTAACACAACAAAAACTGAAGTCAAGCCATGTTTAAAACTGCTACTAAGTACTAGGTGTGGCACAATGAGTACTGCACTCCTATGCAAATAAGGGATATCTTTAGAATATGGAGCCTTGCTTCCCAACATAATTTCAATCATCTGTGCATACTCATAGTAGCTGGGTACTCACAAAGACTTTTGCTTCTTTAGGTTAAAATACCCCATAAAATAAATAGTTTGGGCAGAATGCAAATACAGCTGTGATAATCCAATTACATGAGTGACACAAAATACATTAGAGAAGCTGTTCTCTCAGCTTCCCACAACTCGAGGTGGGCTCCTTAATGCTGCCTTTCTCAGGAAAGGCCTAAAGCACAGCAGAAATATTCCAGCTCCAGCCCAGCATTGCCCACTTCAGCACCTGCAGGAGCAGCAGGGGGCACTCAGTGTGTGATATCCATTGGTACCCACCACCCTCAGACTGCACTGGCAGTGAACAGATCAGAGCTGGGACACTTGCAGAAAGCGTCCTGTAATTTTTAAGGAACAAGCAGGAAAAAAACTGGGCAATTAATGCAATTACTTACCAAAGATACAGTGAATTCATTAGAAAGCAAGTAGCACAAGCTGGCAGCTTTTCGGACCAGGTGTTCTTGACTGATCAAACTGGGAGAAGCACCACTGGTACCATTTCTGTACCTCCTGCTCTGAATCGCGTGAAGGCTGCAGGCTGGAGCAGGAACAAACACAGGCAAAGTTTAATTTTCCAAAGAGCTTTATGGCAAATAAAACACCAAACTTCTGGTTTGTCTACTTCTGGGGCTAAAAGCAGTCAAATATTACACATGCCACTCAAGAATAAAGACAGAATTCACCACTATTTTGTGTCCAGTAATGTCAGATCAAAACAAAATCTCATTAAAATACTGCTCATCAAAGCACAGGTTTTGCCATGTTGGCACAGACCTCTGATAGTGCTTTGCCTATGGCAGTGACCAGTACACAAATACTTCCAAGAAAGATAAAGGATAAGGGGAAAAAAGAATGGAAACGTTCCACAAACAAAATATAAGTTTGCTTTAAAATTGTTTGTTAAGGTAAACATGGGCTGAAACAGGAAGTGAAAAAATATATTAAAGTAAATAACACAAGAAGCTGATGAGGTTTTCTGTGCAGATACTTTGACTTTGAGGGTTACAAGAAAGTCTTTTCTTGATAAACCCCAAAACATACCAATAACAGCCTCTTTAATGAATACATGAAGTATTCCATTGCTGTAGAAGTTGAGTTCAAAGACAGCAGGTATTGTGATGCTGGGAGTGATGAAGAACTCATTGTTTCTGCTCGTGTTTGTGATATTTACACAGTTCCCCAACAAGTGGATGGCATGCATGACAACATCATCCGAGTTCCCTGAAAATCCCAAGTCAAAGTCACGGGCTAGGACCTCCTCCTTCATGGAGAAGAAATCTTCCACCAGCCTGGAAAGATCAGTTCCCTAGAAATAAACACAGAATCACAAAGTTAAACAATTTTTCTGCATAGGAGACTACCAGTAAACTACATAATCAGGTATACATCAAACACAATACACTAACTATCAACAACCCCAAGCACAACAGTCATAGCAGAAAAACTGATTTTCACTGAGGTTTTGATGAGTAGTTCCACATGTTTTGAATTACATGCAATCATATTTTACAGCCATGCAACTATTTGGGGATGCAAGATTTTTGTTTGCTTCTTGATTTATTTCACAGCCTGCAGAGACTTGAATACCTCAAGACCATGCCAGAGGTACCACATTTCTGTTACCTATGCTATAAAGTGAATGATCAATTAGATGGGAACATTGCACTTAACAGAACTGAACAATTGGTGTGGAACATGAGGAAAAGCCTTTCCTCAGGAACCTCCTTTTCTTGTTTTCTGTCAAGATGGATTCAGATCACATTGTAAAATGCTTCTTTGATTCCACTATTTTAGGAAATTGGAAAGACTGGACTGAAGAGAACGGTGACACTTCCTCCACAAGCAGGATTATACAACTGACCAATATTTTTCCATTTATTCTCAACTTGCATGCAATAAAAGCTTCAGATTAGAAGGAGAAGGAATTTTAGAAAAAATGCAAAACAAACTTGTAGGAGAAAAAAATTCCTTCCAAGTCTCATGCACAAGACTTCAGGTAAACATTAGTATCATTCTGCCATTGTGATAAAATATTTTAGTACTGAGGAACAGCAAAATCAATTTGGAAATTAATGGAACAGTTTCTAGAGTATTCAATAGTGAATGTGTTTTGAGATCTAAAAAACAATCCTAACACAATAAATGAAACCCATGTAATCTTTTAGAAAGGCATAACATTTTGAATTACAAAGATCTATTTCCACATAAGCATTTATTATCATCCCATCAATATCAATGCTTGTGTTCAAGCACCCACTGCTAACTAAAATATCAGCACTCAGACTACCTCAAATCCACTTTAATTTAAAATTAAATTAAATTTTAATCTTTCTTCTTTTATCAGTATAATACAATAGTAAAATCCATACTGGTTTTTTTTGATAAGTTATCAAGGCCAAAGCAATGTTTGGCTATTTAAGCAGCACAGAAGCCTTACCTCCCTGTGTCTGTACAGCAACAAACAGGCAACAATGTGGGTAGACATCACAGCACAGGACTTGTTAGCAGCTAGAGGTGAACAAGATAAACTTGTTAAGGCCCTGAGACACTCAGAACAGCATTACAAATGAAAGAGCACCCACTATTTAAAAAATAATAACAGTGATGTGGGCACGGAACTGAACCCACCAAATGAAATACAAAGTCTATCATGTCTATCAAGAAACAATATTAAAGTAATCAGATTAAATTCAGTAAGAAGGCCAAATAAAGCTTAAATACTTACTTTCTGTGTATCTCTTGTACCACAAGCTACAGAGCTACTGACTGAAGCATATATCACATAACCTATAAAACCTGGCAACACTGGTCCATGCAGCTAGATGAGTTCATGTATGACCTTAAATAAAGCCATTAAGACACTCCAATAACTACTTGCATGAAGAGGTAAGAAATGAGTGTATCAATATGACAATCAAGCACTTCAGAGTACATAAAGTTTAGTGTACTAGTCCAACAAACAGAACAAAAATCTTCTTCTTGATCAGACAAAGAGTTTATTAAACTTTGAAGAGGAAGGAGAAAGACAAAGGATGGAGAATTGTCAAGATCATGTAAGTCATGAGATGATCACCTGAATGGAGACAATTAAGGAAGTATGACATTACCATGCAGACAATTCATGCAGTCAGCAAAACAAAACAGGCAGCTGACAGCAACCTGGGCCAGTGGAAGGTGTCCCTGCCCATGCCAGGGGGGTTGAAACAAGATGATCTTTAAGGTCCCTTCCTATCCACACCACTCTATGATTCTGTGGTAGTGATACCCTTCAACACTTACTGAACAAAATGTGCTCAGCCAAGTTGGATATCAGCTCTCTTCTGAAGGGTTCACTGGTGATATCCCTGGAGTTGGGCAGTGAGGCCTCTGCACCTTCATCCACGGTATCGTTGGGTCTGAATACAGAATAAAAATTGACAAGATGACGTTTAGATTTTTATCAAAATGTAAAATAATCTAAATTGATTTTTTATATATATACTAACTGGACTACAGCACAAAATACCATTATAGTCTGGTAAGGGCAGAAAAATGTTATCAGGGAAAAAGCTCTACCGACTTTTCCAGATTATTTCTTTGCACTAAACAACAATCCATAGTAAGACTACCATAAGAAAAATTGCAACCATTTTCTATGGCTCACAACTCACAACTTTGCTGCAATACCAACTGCTCGCTTTCCTTCAACAAATACAGACAACAGTAGAATAAGCAAATCTACCTAAAAGACAGAGCCCAGTCTCTCTACAAAGTAGAAATGGTCTTTTGTATGGACTTAGAACTTTCTAAAGGTACAGGACTGACTTTGTCTCTACCAGGTTTGTGTAAGTCCTGAAAAGACCAACTAAAATGTGTATTTATATAACAAATGCAGAGCTAACCCTTGAGCAGTTTTTCAGTTCTGAGTGACAGTCACCTCCTTGAAAACAAGGAGTACTCACTCCCAGGTCCTATTTGCTTTGGAATTATTCCAAAAATCTTGCAAAATGTTTGTAAGGTTTAAAAAAATCCTTCACTTACATTAAGCATGTATTTTTTTTCCCTGAGTTATTCCATAAAATTTATAAACAAACCAACAGAAGTCACTAAAATTTAAAAAAAAAGTTGAAAACTCTCCTTGAATTTATTTAAACAGAGCTCATCAGGAAGAATGTAACTCTTATAATAAATTGCATAGTTGTAATTGCCTAAGTTTTGCACTTTTCTATAAACAATTAGATTATCCATGGGCAGTTCAAGCTCTGCTTGGAATGTAATGCAGAACATTAAAAAGACAAACAAACAAATCCCAACCTGTCCTGCCTTTCAACAACATCCAAAAAAAATCTCTACCTTGAGGGAAGTATAGCTGGTAACAAAGCTTGTTCCAAAGAAAGAGGAGCAGGCACAGGTTTTTGGCTTTGGCTGTTTACATATTCCTGTTAAAAAAAGACTTGTTATTTTTTGTACCTTTTCCACCCTATTCTTGCATTCAATTGATAATGCTATTACAGATAAAAGGCAATTACTCAAAAATGAAACCATGATCAAAAATAGCTCACACCAAAAAAGCAGTAATAAGGTCAGAGATATTAAAAGTTTTCAACAGCTTATTCACTTTTGACTTTATGTTATGCACAAAGCAGACTTCCCACAGCAAGGAATCTGTACTTCATGAAAAAACTTGCAATGAAAACAACACATAACCCCTGTCAGCACCCTGCTGTGAACAACTCCTTTGAGATGAGCTGCTCCAGGATTAAATTAATGAGAACTGCCTCATTAACATGAGTGAGAGCAAAGCCTAGCACCCATTCAAAACCAACGTGGAGACTGTAATTACTGCTTGCAAATGCCAGCATAGAGAACTTCTCCAGGGGTAAACACGAGTGTACAAAACTCCAGTTTCAAGACACAAACTAAAGCCCCCAGGAAGCAGGCAGGGTACTGCATGCTTGGAATTCCTGAATCCCAAATTTCTCTAAAGCCAAACTCCTCTCCTTATAGGTTAAAATTTACATTATTCTGTTTTCAGGACACTGTGTTCCCTCAGTTTTTGTAAAGAATGGGAAACTAACGAGCCACTTAACCTGCTGGTCAGGAAAACAGTCCCCTCCCAGGAAAGCTGCTTAAAAGACTTTTCACAGCCTCTTTCACACACTCTTCTGCTTCCAAGCCTGTGCTCATAGTACTGCAGACAAATTAACCCTCAAAGCTCATCTGCTTTAGAAAAACCTGCAGTGACACAACTAAAGTTACACTTGTGCAAATCTGAACTAAGGCACACTCTAATGATTTATGTAATTTATCACCATTCTAGAGCACAATAAGGAACACAGGTATAAATGAGATCTGCCAGAAGCTGCTGGGAAGGTATAGAGTGATTAGCATTTCATTAGATTCAGAGGGCAGATAACCTCCTTTTCCTTACACCGATCCAAGAAGAGTTGCTAACTCCCAAGAATAGTCCAAGCCTTCTCCTTTGGAAGTGAATTAGTATCTTTCCCTACTACACTAATTATTATGCAGTGCAGCCGGTCACAATAATTTCATGCGGTGGTAACTGAACCCTCCAAAGCTCTCTAACCTACTGCTTTTTCTGAGAGAAGTAGGGCAGAAAGAAGAACACCTAATTAATTTGAATAATGTTCTAGTAAGTTGCTGTTACAGTGCTTAATCTTATTAAAGTTACACTAAAAATAAGGTATACTGTGGCAGAATACATATTAGTGAAATCTGTACCAGCAGATTCTGCAAAGAGATCAGAGAAAATTTAAAGTGAATGCAGATACTGCCACATGACCCCATTCTCTGAGAAGCTACAGATCAGTATGTGGTGAAGTAGTGTAGGTAATAGCTGTGAACTAATAATGAATGATGACTTTCAAAGAATATACAGATTTTTATGATATACTGCTCATGACACTTTTATAGCTACTAATTTTCTTAGCAATTTTAAAAATCCAGCGAGATAAATGCCCTTCCTCAACCATAGCGTGTGTCATTAAATTACTTAAACTGGAAAACAGTATTCATCTTCCTTCAAATGTCTCTACAACATAAAGAATTAATACAAGGCATAAAGATCATTTTAAAGATTGCTTGTTAAACAAAGAACACCACAAGTAAGAATACTCAGACCATTTCAAAACTAATATATCAACTCTGAGACTATATCAGCTGAGTCCAAAGACTCACACATTCATCAAAAACAGGGATACTTTTGTTCTGCCAGAATGGACGGCAGCAGATAATGCTAGTGATCATAACCCACAAAAGAGAAAATCTTAATAAATGTGTCCCACTACTGAAACACCAAAACCATCAAACTTTCAAAAAGGCCTTCAAGATACCAAACTTACTTTTAAGGAAAATGGTTGTGCAAAATCTACTCTGACACACCCATAATTCTTCCGCAGCATTCTGAAGACTCCTCTAGCTATACTCCAAAGACTTTCATTCTTCTTAGGGTTGCCCTAGAAAACATAGGTGGTTGTTTTGCTTTTTTCCCACTTTGCAATTAGAAGGTTACGTTTAAAATTAAAATGCATGCAACAGCAGACAAAGCAAGGCCGAAGCTTTTGACACACTTTGTAACTTCAAGTACATCTAGAGAACTATTTTCCTCCATAGATATCCCCTTGAACATATTATTTGTCATGAATTTGCATTTAGAAGTGTGTCACCTGTGCCTCAGCACTCCTTGTCAGAGAGGTTTTGTGATTCATGCCTCAACACTAACCCCAGGTCCATGGGACAGAGGACTAGCATAACATTTAACTATGTAACACATTTTCCTGCACATAAGCAGAAAATCCCCCAGGCAAAACAAGTCATTTGATTGCTCTTACCAGCTGTTCACTGTTATAGTGACCTTCAATTATGCGATCATAGGAGATTCCCACAGGTATAATTAGGACATCAGGAGTAGCATTTGAGAAGAGAGCATCCACCACCACGGACAGAAGACCTGCTCTAGCTCCAGATGTCTTTCCACTTCGAGACCGTGTGCCTTCCAAGAATATTTCTAGAAACTGCTGCTGTCTCAACAATTCTTCTATGTGCTGAATACAAAAAGATGGCAAAAGAGAAAAAATAAGTTTAAATTAAGTCTAATTATATTGGCATTTATATATATTTAATAAAATATTATTATATTTCAAATATATTGTCAGAAACCTTTCCTTTCAAAATCATTGGAAGATCACGACTCGGCATGAATACTTGTGGGAAAAAAACCCAGTAATTAATTAACGCCTGACACAAACCCAGACCTATCTGCAACTGAATTTGCATCAATATACAAGCAGTATAATGACATTTGTTCAAAAAGCATCTCTAACAACAGTTGATGCAGTTGATTTACATTCATCTCTCCTTCTGGTTCCCCAGAACACCCCATCTTCCAAGATGTAAATACAGCTACTACACTGAATGGCACAAAAGATTACATCAACCCATCATGAACAGAGACTTCCACTGTGTTAACTGAATCAGGGTAGAGATTCCTCACAACACAAGACATCAGAGAAACAAGCATAAGTTAACTCGGAGAGTATTAACTCCACATTCTTTAATAAGGATTATGCAAGGTGGAAATCTGCTCATCCTCAAAGGGGCTGAGCATGCAATTTTCTTTATACTATCAATTCAAAACTTCATACAAAAACAAATCCCCTTTTTGCATCATGAAATTTCAGACAAATTTAAAGCAATAAATACAGAGTGATAAAACTCACTTTCCCACTTGCCACCCAAGTGAAACACTACCCACAGAAAGAAAGACAAGAAATACACACCACGTAGAGCAAAGCTCTGTACAGGAAATCCTTACGACCATCAGGATTCTGATCCAGCTTCCGTCGAATGAAAAATCCTCCCAGCTTGCGGATCAACGTGCTACACACCAAAGAAGGATCATACTCACTGATTTCAGTTTGCAGAAAACTACTACACATCCACAAAAAATTCCTTGCACACAACAAGGATTCAAATAACTGAAATTCTTAAAGACTAAACTGTATTACACTACTTGCACATGATGGGACTACACAAATATTTCTCTGTTTCACTTATGAACAGGCTTTTTTACCCTGTGTTGCTCCATTTTACTGCCTTGACAGACCACTGACCAGGAGATTCTTGCACACTGAGATGCTGGTGACCCATGTAAGAGTTAACCTGAGCTGGCCCCAATCTGTGCACAGACAGCATGGCCTCCATGCCCATCGTGTGCTGCACACTCCCCTCAGCTGCAGCATCATCTCAGCCAGCTAATTTTAACAGAGCAATCTGCAGGCAGCTCCCACTTGGCACCAGCAATTACACCACCTGCATGGTCCTGCATTTATCTCACAGTGCAGCAAGAAGTTCTCATGACAACATCCCTTCTGCTTGACAGAAGCAACGATGAATAAAGTTGTTTTCTTGCAAGAAAACCCTTTACTGGCTCAAAAGACCAAACGTGGCTGCCTCTTTCTGCAGACAGGGTGCTGTGTATGGATCATGGGCCTGCTGAATGCTGCAGAACTCAGGGTTCCCAGTGCCTAAAGTAACGTTAGATTATCTATGCTAAACTCTCTTTCTTTATTCTGCTGGCCCTAAGAACTAGCATTTTAATTGATAATTTGTATGAATGCTTTTTTCACTGGGATTATTACAGACCTGCACTTACTCATGTGAAATACTCTCAAAGTCCCTTCTTTCCTTATAATTTCCTATAATATCCAGTGGTTTTTTAGGTATCAAATATGCCCAAATTCTGTCTCAATGGCAAAATATTACCTAAGATACCTCATGTCCTTCAACCACCAGAAATATTATTTAAACACAGACTCAAGTGGAATACTTTTCACGAAGTATTATTCACCCAGTACTGTTGCTGCTCATTAGCCAGCTCACTAAACTGCATGAAGAGCTGTCCATTCACAACTCTTTTTCCCATATCATCTTTCCTTAGTCACCTACTCACTTTGAGACTCCAAGAAAGGAATATCCTTTCTGCTTAGCCTACTAAGGTTGTAACAGATCTTCTCAGAAGGATGTTGTGATGCTCCCTCTCTGAACATGTTACAGGAACTGAAGAAGTTCTACATGATGGCCCAATAACAGCCAGGTAATTTTACGCTTGGACATTTTGTGCAGTAGGTCAGATCCCACCACTTCAGTCTTTTTTCAAATAAGGAGAGGTTATTACCTGAAAATGGGGATGTTGAGATTGTTCCCTGCAGCAATGTAGGGTGCTTTGATGTTATGGCAGAAAAGAATGAATGTAAGAAGCAGGTAGTCAATGTGGGACTTGTGAACCGGCAAAAAGATAAGAGGCAAATTCATCTGTGGTGGGGAGAGAAGGGAAAAAGAAACAAGTCAGTTGGTAAGAAAGATGAAATATTACTCCTTTTCTTAAATCCACTGTTGAGATTGCTAGCACCATCTTATCTAAACTGATGGTATTTTCCAGTTACTATAATTGAGTTTGTTCACTCCTGGTTTTCCTTCAGCTGGGACAAGGAGAACCTTTTAGGCAACTTGTCTTTAGCCAAGTAAAAACAAGTCTTTAGTCTTAGTTTTCATGGACTGTAGTTTTCAGTTGTATCCATTACATTAACAATGATTAATACTCCCAGTTTCTTCAGACTCACAGTGTTGAGACACCAATCAAACAATTAAAGGGATGTGGAAAAATTCTCACTGTCACCAAAGTACTGGTATTTCTATTAGATATTAGCAAGGATTTATGAATAGTGCATTTCCCAAACACAGCATTCAAAAAACAACAGAAAATAATAGGAACTTTTAAAATTTGTTTCATTTATCTAATCAGTATTTCTAAGGTAAATCCTGCAAGAAGAGTAAATTCATTTGAGTGTAAAGAAAATGGTAGCATTTATGAGTTTGTTTGACAAATTTCAATAAATATTGAGGAACTGGAAACAGACGGCTAGTAAGAAAGAGAAAAAGTTTTTTCTTAAAGGTTTTTACTCTAAATCAAGGTAAAAGTGAAAAATCCTGACTAGGTCCACTAATTTATTACTGGCTATCTCAGCTCAAAAAACTGGAAATGATGTTGGATGCAGGTTACTTGAGATAATCATTCAGCCTGACAGTTAAAATTTGATCCTGAATCAAAGGTAAACCCAGAGTTCACTTAGTATTTTAGGTTATGTAACTCTAAGAGCATTATATTTAATTAAGAACACTATTTCACAGGTGCACATCAGTTCTACCTACAATCTCATTTCATACAGACTTAGCAGAACTCTCACAAAAAGAGAAGTGCTGCAAACATTATCAGAAACTACTTCAGAAATCTACCTTACTGGATTTTTTCCCACCCTCCCTTACCTCTGTTGCTGCTTTGACCATTTCTATTTGACCTCTGTGGATCTGGATATTCCAGAAAAAGCTGTTAAACAACTTCAGTAACACCCAGCCAGTCAACCTAAGGGAAAACAAACACAACTCAAAAAGCTTCATTTATTTCTGCTTCTGCTTCTGTTTTATATTGCTTCTGTAAGACTAAAGGCAAAGTCTTTTAATCTGATAACTTATATTTAAACAAAATTACTGTAAAATCCAATTGCCAAACAAGGTTTTCCCTATGGTTAGTAGCCATATTTCAGCCTCCTGCAGTTATGAGATGAATCTTGTTATCAACCTCAGTGAAGTCTGTGAACTAGGAACATGACAGAGACAAAATCATCCTTAGTAGTAAATGCAGACACCACAGGAGAAGATGCTATCTAAAATTAGACTCTCTCTGAGATATTTATATCTACAAACTGTAGTATTGAATAGGCAACTGGAAAAAGTGTCTTTCAGTCTGTGATGCTGCAGACAGCTGCTCTTGCCCATATGAGCCTGAAACAACAAATGATGCCATACTGGTCTAAGCATTAGCACCAAAACTAGTTTGAGAAAAGAAAAAGTTTGTGTTTAATCTTATAAGATTTATTCCTTGGAAAGGCAGAGGGTTTCTGCTGCATCTGAAAATGAAGAATAATTACTATTTTATTAAGTAATATTAGAAAGTGGATTTTTATGAAAAATGCATTTTTAGAGTAATTATTATTTCTGCATAATGTGTTACAAGATCTGTTGGTATTATACAGAAAGAGCTTGTCCATCCTTCCACTCACTGACAATATTGATGAGACATTGTTCTTACCTGATTAAAGCAGGTGACACATTTGCTACCATTTCCTGGAGAATTTTCCTAGCTTTTTTCTTCACTTTGTTGATAGCTTTAGGATCCGTCTGAACAAAACTACCTGGAGTACTTGGTTCAGAAGCTTCATCTACAATGGCCTTCTGGACTCTAACATTAAAAAGTAAAGTTTATGAGACAGTCCCACAACAGAAGAGTCCAAGACACACACAACAATAGCTTGGAATGAGCTATGTATTACTACAGGAGGAACTGGCAAACATAAAAAGCATCCACACTGAACAATTGTGTACTCCAAATGCATTAAATTTAATTCAGTTTTCTAAGCTCTAATGTAACAGGCAGATGATGGTTGAATGAGCTCAAAGGTGAGCATATAAAACAGTATGTACACAGTTCACAAGTACCAATATTAACTGACTGCCAATTTTCCTAAATGGTTAATAAAATTAAAAATCCAGGGAGAACAGGTGCAATCTCATCTTTGTTAATGTTTTCTTTTTCCTGCCATAGCAATTTCATTGACCTCATTAGACAGATTTACGCAGCTGCTCTTTTGAACTTCTACAGTATTGTTCCTCTTGAATTCTCAGTTTTACCAAGTCTTACAAAATTTTTAAGGACTATTTTCCCCATTTAAAACATACCCAGGAGACAGTAAGTGGTTTAACACACCATGACTGTGGCACAACACAATCTGTTTTACTTTTCAAAAGCAACACTATCATCTTCAGATGGGACACAAGCATTAAAAATTCAGGAGAATTAGGAATGTTAATGTAGGCAGATTGTGCCCTCTGACAAAAGTAGCCTCGAGGAGTGAGCATGTGGTTGAATTTCTTTGTGTCCAAGGAAAACTGATACCTTAACAGCTGATCAGGGGCTCAAGATGCCATTTAAAATGAGGCATATGAAACAGAAAACAAGCTCCACAAAGTTAAGGGCGGATACTCCATTCCAAAGCCTTTTTCCATTTTTTGCTGCACTCTCCTGGTGTATACTCAGGGTACTCCAAAATGCTGCTCTCCTATTATTTCTGAACACTGACAATTTCTGATGACTGCAGAATGACTTCAGTGGTAATGATTTACATGAATTAGACAAACAGAAGTTTGAAGAGCTCTCATTTAGCAATTTATTTTTGTGTGTACTGTCTGCTGCTCCCCCACTACACTGTTCATTTAGAGACTTGTAATTCTTAAACTCCCCTTTTACTATTCCAACTGAAATTGCAAGCTACAGTCCTGAAAGGCTGTGCTAAAGAGACTGTATCTTCTAATATTTTTAACAGTCTGATATTCAAAACTTGCAGTTTCTAAATTAAGTCACATTTTAATGTACTAGTAATTTAAAAAACATTAAATTTTGCATCATCTTACCTGCTATTATTCAGCACATTTTCTGTCAGATTCTTGGCAAACATACCCTTATGAACATCCCTCTCTTGCACAAAAAGGACATAACAAAAGCGTCTCGCAAGCCACCCTCTGTACCTACAAAAGCATGAAGGGTATTTCAGTGTGATCCTCAAAATATTTCGCTGCCAAAAAAGTAGCATTAAAAACAACTAAAAATACAATTAAGACACAAAAGTAAGTAGAGTTTTATGAATGGCTGTCTAAAAGTTTCTGTATCTTCTAGTAAATCGCCAGTATCTTCGTGTTATGGATGAAACAACTGATGCATAGCACAAAACATCTGAGACAATTGGGGTCTGCATCCTTCAATTCAGGGTGATACTGCCTGAAAACATCCACAGAATCACAAGGAAGTAGCAACCAAACCAGCATATACATTTTGTCTGTCTACTGGAACTGACTCCCCAGCTCAACGAGGCCAAATGAAGTAACAGTGTTGATTTCCAATTTGGTGCCCCTTTCCACCGAGGAAAGTAAATGCCCAGCAAAGAGGTTTGTCAACTTCTTCAAGGAACACCGAGTCCTCTTGGGAAAGCTGCTCGCGTAAGCGCAGGGTAAACTCTCACAAACACTTTTGAAAATATGTTTGCATTAGCCACCAAAACTAAATCCACTTTTTTTGTTAGCTTTTCTTCCTCTACAGTGTTTTCAAACACCCAGTCCTATGTGTCTTCTCCATACCTTCTCCTAACAAAGTTTTAGCAAGAGTAGAACCACTAAATAATCAGTAAATCTCACTATAAATTCAAGTGTTTAAGGTAACTTATGCAGACAGTCTCTTCTTTTTAAATTAACCCTGTCCTCTACTCTAAATCATATAAGCAGCAATCACCTGAGAAAATATTACTTGGAATATCAAACATCACAGAAGATGCATGTGACACAAGACAGGTTTACATCCCATCCCCAGCAGTGGATATTCATTACTCTTCTTCTCACCTCCCTCATTTACCAGGTCAGGAGTGGACATGCCACCACTTACACAAACCAAACACCTGGGACCCCCAAACAGCAGAGCTGATGCGACTGGACAGAATTAACAGCTGGATGAAAAATGAAATCCTGGCCATTCCTAAGCCCAGAGCAGCTAAGTATTATGTAAAACCCCTGTCCTGAGGTCTGCTGGTGCAATGGCTGGCTGCTGCTCCAGCGAGTGTCCCAAACTGAACCGTGGGTGACAAAGCTCATGGTGGTTTCCATGCTGGAGCGCCGCCAGCGTCTCATCCCTTGTCATCACTCACGTTACTGATCCTGGTGGTTAAAGCTCCCTACCACATTTCAGTAAATTTATACATGTGTTAAAAACAGCGAGGAAAGATGAGAAGGAACTTTTACACTGTGAAAGGCCAAAGCCCTTGAGTGCACTGTAATTAAGATGGGTGCACATGCACAAGTTATGGGCACAGAGTAGCACGTAATGATTACACAAATATTCAGACCAGCTATTTGTGCTGTAAGAAGAAGACTGGTGACTGTTTTAATTGCTTCTTTTTCCTTTTTCACCTTCTCTTTGGAGTTTGAGAGACTTACTGATTTTTTAGAAAGCAAAGATACGGACATGCTTCTTTCTGACAACAATTTTGGTAACTCTGAACATATCACAACAGCACACAGCTATTGCAGGGATCTGTCAAGCTTCTACATTCATTTTACAGCTTAGACACAATGTAGTTTAATTGGAAAAACCTGTTTTCTGATCATACAGCAAAGAGAGAAGACAAAACCCACACAGAATGGACCAGTCACGAGACATTTAAAACTGGAAGTTGTACCTCAGACAAAGGCTGTGATAATGTCAATACAGTTACAGCGTACTAGCAGTTAAAGAGGACCCCTCTTGCTTTCTAAGGCCAGGAAACTGTGACTATGTAGCCCCATGGGACCTCAGAATTTCATTAAAATTGTCCATTTTCACACTATGACATTCTGAGCTAAACGCGTTTATTTCAGAATAATTCAGTAACCCGTATTTTTTACTCCTAATATTTCCAATTCAAGTAACTTTGACCATTTAAAACCATTCAAGCATTGGACTTTTGAAACTAATTTTTAAGAAGTTAAATAGTATTTCTGTTATATTTCTGTATTCTAAACTAGAAGCTCAACTCCTAAAAAACCTAATTAATTCAAATTTAATAAAGAACAGCCTCTAACATTAGCTTCCTCCCTCTCAAGCACACACAATGCTGCCTTTCTTCCACTCAAGACACTTTGACTCATTTCTTTCAGGCTGCTGGCCTCTCTTTGTTTGCTCTGACTCTACAACCAACACTGCAGGACCTGATTATGCTAATGATTACTGTAAAAAAAACTTAGCAAGAGTTACTAACTTTCCAAAGAACAGAATATTTTTGTGCCATTCCAATATCTTCATCCCAGAACACAACATATGATTCCAATAGCGGAAAGACACATCTTCATTTTTTAGATTTTTTCATTTATACCCCATTTCTCAGAAGCTGCACTCTGCCACTAAGGCAGAGAAGAGACAGACTCATAAGACATATTTAGATTTAACTGCCATTAGTGATAATAGTCAACACCTAAATTGTGAGGCAGATCTGCTCAGTAAATTAAAATGCAGGCTGAAGTCATTCTGCACAAGGGAATAAATCCAGTCCCCTCAACATTATGCTACAGATGCTGCCATCTGCACTAAGGGAGAAAGAATTTAAAGGTGCTCTGGTTTTTTTGTGAAATAGGTTTGACCCCTACACTACTTGTCTATAACCTCAAAGGACTTTGCTCAGCTCGCAAATACACACAGCCAGATTTAACAAGTACACTACTGAAGTCAGCACCAAACTTCTGCATTTTAGGACCCCAATATATATTAACTCAGTCCAGACCATAATAGAGATTTCCCTGTCATAAAAATCAAAACACATTGAATTTTAAAAGCAAAAGAAACACTTGCTATATTACCTTGTATGTGTCTCATTGATGTATATGACATTACGTAGACCCAAAGAAGGAATACTAGAATTGAAGAAGTTATCCTGTAAAACCAAGAAAAAAAAAGATTGATGGACTACTTAATTACATAAGAATAGCTCTGTCTGTTACATTCACCATAAAATATAACATAATGCAATGGTTTTCATTTATTCTATAAGCACAGCCAAACCAGAGAAGTGCTGAACCTGCTTAGTGCTAAACCTGCTTATACAGTACACAAACTGTTCTGAAATGAAAATGAAATTCAAGTCACTGTTCCCACGTCCAATACTTTCAAACCATTCTCTAGGCTTTACTGTGTGGTTGTACTGGTTACACTCTTCAAGCCACAACATTTCATCAGATTCTGATGTAATATAAACCAGGACTTGTCACAATACAGAACTCCTCTTTGAGACAGAACTTTACTAAGCCACACTGAGCATCAGTGTAATCATGAGCGTTTGACACTCAGTCTGAGACATCCAGTTTGCCAGCAGATCATGTAACAATAGCCCAAGGGTCAGGATATCCACCCATGGTTAGGTGGCAAATCTCCACATTCCTGCTCTGCCTGAACAACAAACTCAGTCCAGCCTTGTAGATCCTTGTTACAGACTCCACAAGCCAAGGTATTAACTGGGATGAGTTTAGGAGCACTTCCACAACAAATATTCCTTAGCAGGAAGACCTAAACTTTACTCTTCCATATTTCAAATAAACACCTCAACCAAGAGGCTGATTTCTTTCTACTGAAATAACACATAATTATAAAACTGGTACCTTGTCAGCAGTGAATTACAGCTAAAACTACTGGAACTGTACATGTCAAAGAAGACAAAAAAAGGACAGCAAAGGAGAAAGATGGTCACCAGCAAGCTGCATAACAGCCTCACCACCAACTCTGCTATGGGAGTCAGGTAAGAGTCATTTGTATTTTGTTTAGGACACAGCATTGCCACAGAATTAAAACATATGACCATGCTATGTCATTTGCCAATCAGGTAGAAAAGATGTGCTACAGTGGGAGCACAAGAGTCTCCTGCTCCCAGCTAAAGCACAACTGGACTGTACAATCAACCAATTGTTGCTCTAAGCTCTTAAGAGGAAACTTCAAGGTAGTGCTAATTTCTTTGACTATACACTGGTAATTTTTTTGTGGATCTTACAAGCTGATGACATGTTCTAGCAAAGAGAAGCAAAGTGACTTGCTCTTGGTCTCCCAAACAATCAGCAATAAAGTTAAGTATCACTGAATGCCAGTCTATACCAGTCCATACCCGTGCTGTAAGTATGAAACTCATCCTCCAGTTGTAATGCCTTACTTTAGCTTTTCCTTATTTAAACTCCTCTCCAATCCTGTGTCAGGCAGAGCATGTGGCTCTGTGAGTTCAACTGAACCAATTCAGGATGTCCCTGATGGCACAAAGAAGAAGCCCAGCTGCCACCACCACATCCTGGCCTTTCCTGCTGATCACTACCCTTCGCCTCTTAACTTACAGCACATCTAGCACACCCTTTAATGTCCCACCTTCATGCAGACAAGACAAAGAAACCAAGATAGACAGACTGAATGAATAAAGCAAGTAGTTTTCTGCTTGGTTAGTGAACTTGATCAGCCTTCAGGAGAACAGGAAGGAAAATGAGAGAGAGAAGCAAGACTTCCCACTCTCAGCCCTGGCAAGTTGTTAGTTTGGCCAACACACTTAAGGTAATTTGTCTCATTCGCTACTTTTCCTTAAGAAAAATAATGAAAAAGGAAGCTCAAAAAAAAAATTGGAATCTAATGAGAGGATTTTCTTAGTTACTGTCTGTGCAAGGATGGTACTTTTTCCTTATAGCAGAAGGCAATAAAGGGCTTAATAGGTTGTGCCCCTTTCCTAACAGGGATCTCAGGATAGTTAATTAGTCTCTTACTAAATGGACAAAATACAGAACAAGATTTTTATTTTTAAAGCATAATTCCCAGTTTGAGAGTAACAGCCTAATTACTAACAGGCTAATTACTAAGTGTATGAAGCCCTAAGCTGAGGATTCACATATACCTTTTCATAAGTCAAAACATTTGACTTAACTGTTTGAAGTAGTCTCAGTTTATCTAATTGCTTGTCTCGTTTCCCATACCATACACAGCCTTCACGGCACATTTGGATTTCTGTACCACATTTGTATGTCATTGCAGCAATTTTCTGTTCTGGCAGAGGAATAGAGTGAAATAACTTCTCTTTGGTCAAAGAGACAAGCAAATTTTCACTCTAGCCCAGCCAGTGAAGGTGTGTAACTGAGTGCAATCCAAAGCCCAGGGTGTACACATAGTCAAATTACATTATGAACTGGTTGCAAATTGCATTATGCCATTTATCAGCATTTTGCATCTTGAGCTTACAGAAAGCCTGCCCAGTGCAGTTCAATGAAGTTCGTATTCTAAATCAGCTTGCACAACTTCTCTAGAGCCATCTTGACACTGTTCCCAGCAGACAAATATCCCCACTATCACAACTGGCAGTCCTTGTTTCCAGGCTGGGCAGAGGCAAGGAATCAGCCAGGTGTAGAAAATTAACTTTTCTTTCAAGTACAGGACTGAGCAAGTTGGAAAGGAAGCATACTGCTCACCTTCAAAACTGTATTTATTCTGTGGATAGAGAATTAAAGTGTCCTAAAAGCAAACTTTCACACTTTCATATGCACCAAATTCCTATTAATCTAACAGACCAGATAATTTTGCTATCCCATGTCCCAGTGATCATTCTGAGGTGCTGAAGAGTTTTGTGCAAGGAGTAAGTCTGCACTGAGAGGTGGGAGACCAAGCATCACAACAGATGCGTGCCATCCTTTAATTCCACGACAAATTAAATGCAACCACAAACAACAGTGAAAAACAACAGCACTTTATAAAGTAGAAACATTGCGACCTTAATTCTGGAAGTAAGGAAACTACTGCAACTTCATTATGCTGCAACTATGCATTATTGTCAGACATAATCCATTCCATAATCTTCTTACCCGGCTCTGGGGAGTGCATACATAGCAACATCGTCCCACAAACGGCCTTTTCCTGCTCAGCAGAGCCTCCTTCCATTTTAAAGTGGCAGATCGGAAGAGAGTGGGACGAGAGTTACACTCTCCCTGCAGAACAAAAGACCACTGTGTAAATATGCAGAAATATGTGTTTTACTGTGTATGGGAAAACTTTGAGGAAGAGGAGTTGATGGAGGCACACAAAAAATTACCCCTCAGTTGTGTAAAGCACAATTTTTTCCAAGGTTTTTCTACAATTTAAAAAAACAGAAGCAAAATCTCAGTGTTGCACTCTACGTATGTATCTAAGCACTGCTGCATGGGCTGACACGCAAAATTTTAAAAGGAATGATAACTGTAATTAAGAAACAGCAAAGAAACTGCCAGCTGAGGAAAGTGAAAGAAATTAGCAGTACACTACATTGTCAATAATGTTAAGGTGCTTGTAATATGAGCAATGTATTTTAAGGTTCAACCAAACATCACCCTGTAAAATTGCAAGAAGACTCAATGTATCCAAAACATTAACTCCATGGACTCTGTAGGCACTTTCAGCAGTTTCATGCAGAGTGATAGGAACTCCTGTGCCTTCTCCAAAGTTACACTGTCTATCTGAAGATTACAGAACAAAAAAATCCAGAGTGACTGCATTCACAGAAGTCACTCACTGTGTTAGGACATAATGCAAAAACTGTAGTTATGTATATTTTCAAAGACATTGATTGCTTTCATTAAAGTCTACTGAATTATTGCTTGCCTGAGAATGAGGACTGGATTGCCATTTTTAAACTAAGCATTTTATTGAGAAGGAAGTTACTTTCAGTACTAAAAGAGAAGTTACAGAAACAAACCAAACCAAAACCAAAATGTTGTTTAAAATAGAACTTTTAAGTGGAAGAGCAGCAGGGTAGAACAAAGGCTGGACACACAAATACAGATCACCACATACTCAGCCCAATGAGAAACACCTAGAGACTCAAAAGCCATGCTGAAGATGCTTAAAAACTGAATTGTGCATTTACCACATTTGGCAAGCATCATGACCTGGCAAATATTCCAATGCTAAGTCTTCCATATGAAATAAACAAGTATCAAGATGCTAAACTTGCCATAATCCCTCCTCTATCACCTTCTTTCATGCTAACTCCAAAACAAACCAACTTTGTAACAATGACGTCTTCCTTCTGCTTGCCCCCAACCCCTCACTTAACTCCCCAACGTTTTCTTACAAAACCTCCTTTTTATCTCTTCTGACTTGCCTGCCCTTATTCCACTTTCTCACAGACCTCCTGGTTATTGCAGCTTGCTGTTCCATGTAACTTAGATCCAGCTAGATAGAAATCCCAGCTGCCAGGACATCTGTCCTTTCCCTCAACTCTGACCATGTTTCCAATTCTTCTTCTGTATCAAGTTCAAACTCCTCCTCTCCAGATCCGTGTATAATTCCTCCTGACCTAGGCTGCTAAACCAACTGCCACCATCCCAGTCCCCATGTGGCTCTTTTGGCTCCACCCAGACCATTCTGCTCACTGCCTCCTTTGTCCCTTCCAAATCCCAAGACTCACTCAATGGAGGACACAGACTTTTAATATGCTCCTTATTTATATCCACCAATTTTTTCCTGCCTTCTGGACTGCACAGAAAGCTCCAGCTTCAATGCCTATGTGAATGTGCAACTTCAGCATCAAGCTCCTTTTCACCTGCACATTTTAAACTACAACACTCAGAAGAGCAATAAACTTCCTACTTGACTTTCTGTTTGACTTTGGCTACTCCAGAGTGGGATTCTGTACATTTACTGCTATATAAAATGATTAGAAACATCACACCAGAAGACTGTAAGACTATCAATAGGGTTTGACAGGATTTTTCTTTCCTAGCAACATTATTCTCTGGCACAGAACTGAATTGTTGATTCCTCCTTACATTTCAAGTTAATTAAAACCAAACTCTATCATGCATGAGGGAGGTAATGCCTTATCTTCATTCTTCATAACAATAAAAAGTCCACCTCCAACTTGAAGAAATAATAAGATAAATAAGGTCAGTAACATTCACAATTTTTACTTACCCATTCTTCACTGGAATGCTTACATCTACTGATGCTGCAGTCTGCTGAGGTGGACAAATAGGAAACATCTATTGTTCCAAGGGACAAAGCAGTTTCATCCATGACACAGGAGTTAAAACTGAAGATCAAAAACTGCAAAATAATAACATGCATGTATTTGTATTTTATATATACATATGCATGCACAGAAACACACACCTAATTTCAGTGATGGGCATCTAGCAATAAGTTAGCAAACTGGATTTTTTTCACCCTTCAGTAAAAGTTCAGCTCCAAAGACACTTCCTTGCAGCTAGAAATTGGCATGATTTTAATATGCTAAAAACCCCAGCACATTTGACTTTCATCAACACAGCACACAGCTTCCTGCATGCTTTTCTCTCCCTGCTCTTCTTCCCATAACAGGTCACTATAGTCCCTTTGTAATTTTCCACTGTTCTTTACTGCATGGTTTAAACCATGCAGCCATAAAGATACACGTCAGACACTTTCAGAAGTTTACAATTCTCTTGCACTCTGTGACCTTGCTCTTTCATAACTTGCTTCTCAAGGACACCTACGATCTACAAAAACTGTCACTAATGTTCTCACCTAATCCTATCTCACAGTATATTTTATATGTCTGGCCTAGCTGTAGTCAAACCAGTTTGCAAATTCCTGGGGAAGAAGGAGTGCTCTATAAAAAAAGCACACCCCTAAATGTGAACACGCTGCTAACAAGTGACATTTCAGTCTTGTGAGATTAAAGAGCAGTTAAGAAATCTAAACTAGTATTATTATTTTGAAACGGAAGTTTTGAAGTTCATATAATGAACACAGTAAATAATTATCCCTTGGCCAAAAAAAAAAGGAAGGACAAACATATTAAAACAACTTAGCTTTTTTGAAAAGACTACAAGTTAAACTGCTTTGTTATTGAGAGCCACTGAAATAGGAATCCCAGCATTTTCACCAAGAGAAACTGTAAAGAGGCAATACCTCCTCTTCCATCTGTCACTGCAAGGAAACTTCTATCATGGCCAGGCTGTGGGCCACCAGGAATGAGACAGTTCCCACCCTGCATGCTAAGCTAACATCTGCAACAGCAAGACCTAAAACTTTAGTCCAGCGTTTTTGCCTTTCTTAGTGCCTTCCCCAAACTGCCACAAACCCATCCCGTGATACCTCCACGCAGAGAGCTACCACTACAAAGCGGAGTCTGAGCCAGTAGAACCATGCAGACCATGCATATCCCGACACAGCCTAAGTACCTAAGTTATCCCTTTGTCTTTGCTGGCTCTTACATTCAATCTGCCTTTTATTTAAATGACTCCTCAGACAATTACTATCTAAACCTCCCGATAAATACAAAAATGTCTGTCAACCTCTAAATGATGGAACCGAAATGCGTCCCACTCATGCTCAAGGTGACCTTGGCTGCACCGGTATATACTATATTTAAAAAATACGCAATTAAAAGCCCGTGTAAGCAGCAGCAGCGGCAGCCGCCGCCGCATACCTACCTGTGAGCCAACCCGCCCCCCGAGCGCCCGCTCCCCGCTGCGGCGCTGGCGCTGTTCACCTGCCGGCCACCGCCATCCCCGCGGGCTCCAGCAGCGCTCCGGGCTCACCAGGGCTCCGCAGCGCTCCGGGCTCCAGCCGCGCCGCTCACCAGACCTGCTATAAATAAAACCGTGGCGCTGAGCGCGGTGCGGGTGCGCAGCGCCCCGGGCACGGCCGCTGCCAAGGGGCCGCCCCGCCGGCCGCAGGCAGGCACCGGCCGCCGGAGCCCCGCGGGGACGGCCGAGGCTCCCCGCGCCCGCCCGGCCCCACGCCGGCCGCCCCGCGCCCCCCGCACCGCTGCTGCCGCTGCTCCGCCGACGGCCCCGCGCTGCCCGTGCTCCCCGCGCTGCCCGTGCTCCCCGCGCTGCCCGTGCTCCCCGCGCTGCCGGGGCCGCACCGCCCCTCCCGCCACGCGGCAGCCGCTGCCCTGCCCCGCCCCGCCGCCGGGGGCAGCACCGCCCGCCCGGCCCGGCCCGGCCCGCGCCGCCCCTGAGCGCCGCCTGCCCCGTCCGCACCGCCTGCTGCGCACCCGGTCCCGGCCCCGCGCTCACCGCGGGCTCCAGAGCTGCTCCAGCCCGCCCGCCGGGCCCGCAGCGGCGCCAAGCCTGACGCGACTTCCTGAGCGCCCGGCCCGCAGCGCGGCCCTGCCCGGCCCCGGGCCCGGCTCCGGCCCCGGCGCTGCCCTCACGGCCCGCGCACCCCTCGCACCGCTGCGGTGCCCGTCCCCAGCCCCGCCCGGAGCCGCTCCGGCCGCCCCGGCCCTGGTGCAGCCGCCGCATGGTTCAACAGCCGCTTCCCCGGCCCCCTCCCGCAGCCCAGAGAGAGCAGCGACTCACGGCTGTTTTGCTCTCAAGTCTGAGCTGCTAAACAGGAAAACGCTGGCAAAACGACGTGAAATGGTGTTTAAATGGGTCTGCAGCGACTCAGAGTTGGCGCTGAGAACAACTGCAGAAATTTCGGGACAGGTATCGATTTGCCTGCCCGGCCTTGCAGCAGTGCCAGTTTGCCTTCTACTGAGAGCAAAAGTAAATGTTGATAGAGATTGCTGCATGTAACCAAACAAGGACGAGAGTATTTTTTGGCTTTGGCATTGGACTGGTTAAAGATAGTTTTCTCTGTGGCTTGAGTTACAGCCCAGCGTAAAGGCTCGTGCCTACATTTCTTCTCTGAATGTCCAAATCACAGCAGTGCAATACAGGAATAAACTGACAAAATACACGATTTCATTTATACTAATGCAAATACTCTGCTTACAAATTTAAGTACCACGAGGTGTTAGTCTTCCTCTTAAGGTCTTCTTTCTAGATGTTGTTTTGAAATTACTATAAATGAGAATTGTAAAGTAAGAATTACAACTGCCTTTCACACATAAAAGAAAATGCATAGATGTGATAAACAAAAACCTAACTGCTGCATGCATAGGGGAACTGCCCTAGTTCCCACAGCTGAGTGCCTCCAGGGAATACCAGTGGAGTATTAGAGCTGATAGTTTACAAAGAGTGTTCTGCAGTTTGTGGGTCAGAAGGGATTTTGAGTCTGAAATTTCCTCCTTTAGGAAGAAGAAATACTTAATTTTGTTGCAACGTGGACATTGGAATAAAAGACACCAAAAAGACACTTTTCAAATTAAAAAATACAATAAGATATGAGCTAGTGAAATGTACAACTCCTATAAAAATTTGTATTTCTGTGTAATAAGCAGTCCAGTATTTGTGTATAGCAAATAGTTTTCTAAAACATAACATTTTGTACAAAGAAAAGATGATCTCTAATTGTATTTCTTAGAGCACATTCACATACTAAAGTTTTCATCCAGTTTTCTCATAATCTGGGCCATGAATCAACTTTGTCAGGTCTGGTGAAGGAAAGTTGGTGAAATAGTGCCAAACATCCACTTTCTAATTTTGGTCTTGAACATACCCAGAATCTCTGGCCGCTTCTAAAATACAAGCCCTTTGCTGTCCAGCTTTATAATAAAGCTTTTGACTTGATGTCAACTTTTTCTTGGAGTGATTTGTTGAAAGTCAGTTGGGAAAGAGGGGGCACAGTCTGCTTTCAGCTGGCTCTGCTGCAGCTAAGAGGATTTGTAGCTGCTTCACTAATCAGAGCTGAGCCAGGAGGCCGTGTTTCACTGACAGTCGCAGTGCTACTGTCACATCTGTGTCCTCTGTCACTACAGCCTCATCTCGGCTTTGCTTGCTCAATGAGCATCTCATTGCCTTAGTGGACACCAGAGAAGGAAATGGGTGTCTTTGATGCTGTTGACCAGCAGCAGGGCCACATCCCACACCCAGGGGTGCGTGTTTGACGCAGAGGTGTTGGAAGCATCAAAAGGGGAAGCTCTGAACTCCACTCAGAAAAGTGAAATCCGGTGTTACATCATGTTTTTGTAACTCTCTTCATCTAAGGAGCAGATCACAGAAGTAGTCAAAGTCCCAATATGATGCTGCAGCCCACATCCTGATCATTGCTTCCAGCATGAGGCTATGTGCAGTGAGAGAAGTCAGAGCTTGAATCATGATAGAAATCACATTGGAGGAGATGATTCAAGAGCTGGATTACATGAAAACTGAATACAACAGAGATGGCAATGAACACATATATATTGAGTCTAAGAAAATGCAGGAAACATAAGGCAGTTAAAAATCTTACTAATGTCTTACTTACTTACTAATTTAATTGTTTCACTGCATTTGTATTGTTACATGGGAATTTCTTAGTAGGTACTTTGTAAAAGACCCTCAATACTGCTTACATATACCTTCTCTAGGTATGGAATCACACTGATTTTTTTCCCCTTCCACTCATAAAAATAGGGGATCAAAGGGGGCACTTGTTTTCAGTGTGCTACAATGTAACTCAGAGCAAACTCAGCCAGAGTATAAAGCCAGCTTGTCTGCTCTGCTTCCCTCTATAAAAGATAACCTATAGTACATTTAAAACCTAATATGGAGATTTTAGCATGTTTTATCATTGTACACTTTTGCACTGGCGTATTTTTTTCTGGTTGCAAAAGAGTTATTTCTGTGATATAAGTAATACAAAAGTCAGAAGAAAAGCCTCAATGGCTTTATCATAGTTTTGTTCAGTCTCTAGAGTCTGTTTTTAGTATAATTTACGAGAAAACTGCTTAGGCTATTCTTTGGACTGTTTTGAAAAGGATAGTAAATAGATACAGTGTTTTACTCAAACATCGTGATTCTGTAGAATAATGAATGTTTCTTGTATGATTGTAGAGCAGCTTTCCTGTTTTTCTAACCTTAAAAAATTCTTGGCATATTGTAAAATAAGTCCAGACAGAGATAATTTCGTCACTCATTTGAAAAGGATCCTGAATTAGTCTAATGGGAAGTGCAGCTTAGCAAGATCTTTTTACACTTGTATAAATCCACAGGCTTAGTAGTAAAATCTCATTTCAGTATTGAAAGCTTGGTGGTGATGTTGTGTTGCCATGGAATCAGGCAAATGGGAAAAATTTTGGAATGCCACGAAGGAACAGACTTCCAGAGCTGCATGTGCTCCAAAAAGCTCAAATACTGCTGGGTTTCACTTCCAGAAAAGGGAGATTTTATCCTGCTTCCATTGAAGCCAATGGGAGGTTTGCCACTGATCTCAGTAGGAGGGGGAGCATGCCCGAGTTTTGCAGTCCATCTTTTTAAAGTCCTTACACCGAAGTGTTTAGCGTGCCAATGAGTCCAGGGAGGTGATTTGCATCTGATGGCCAATGAGCAGAACCCTGGCTTTGTGTGAATAAGCTGCTGACCACATTTGTGCATAGCAGCCTGCAGAAGAGAAAGAGCTGGCAGGACTCTTTTTTTCTAAAATAATGATTGGTCCTTCCTATGTTTAAATTCCTCATGAAGCTTCCAGTGAAGTTCAACAAAGTACCTGTTTGCTGGACAATGCTGTGGGGAGGAGGAGGGAGCAGGGACAAGGGGACTTCTTTTTATACTGGCTGTACCCAGGGTCTGTTCTCCATTCCCAGCTGTCGCTCATTCCCAGCGATTCCCATGATGTCACTTTTAGTAATAGAGACATGTTTACAAAAGAGTACACAGCATCCTCTTTAAAAAGAAACTTTCAACTTGGGGAGCACTACAAAAGTTAGGAAACCAAAAACTGTTTGAGGAGGGAGTAAAGATCCAGACAAAGGTTCTTTGTTTGCAGTGACCGAACTTGACCTCACATGACCATTAACAATAATGAATATGCAGTTTGGCAGTGGCAGAACTCAGTGTCAGCAGTATTGCCTGTGGTATGCAATATATTAAGAGCATCTGAGAGTGGCAAGTGGCCATGAAATGGGCTGATAAAATTGTATGTAGAAATGGTTTTTGTATACTTTATATCTCCTTTCAAGACAAATGATTTTTTTCTCTTCTATTTCATCCCCCTTATCTTAAGAACAAATACAAAATTCATTAAGAGTAGAGTGACTCTCTCCTATGTAATATAGCATATCGTGTTTCTGTAATTTAGAAAAGATAAGGGGCATTTCAGCCCAAGCTGCTCCTAGCTTTTCCCTTGAACTTGTTACATTAGTACAAAAAAGGCTTTTGTTCTAACAGAAAAAAACAGTGTAACTAACTGGTTTAAACCTAATATAACTAACTTTTACACTTCCAAGCTTAGCACCATTTTTCTATCAAGAAATTACACATATGCATTTTGCACAAATCAGAAAATCCTAACTATCCAAAGGAATTTGCCAGCATTTTTAATCTAGCAATACAGCATGGCAGAATTTGGAACAAGATTGTCCCATACTCGTGCCTTGAACAATTATCTGCCATAACAGTGCAAGCTTCCCCATGCCTGCTGTGAGCAAGGGGGACATGTTGTAAGGGTGGTTAGTTCAGTTCTCCACTTTTGTTTCTTGAGAGTATTTGCAAAGCTGACACTCTATCCAAGAGCTGATTTTATCTGAAAAACAACAGATGAAGCAACTCATTTACTGCATATAGGCCCTAAATACTGCTGGATATTCAAAGTTATTACCCATTTGTAAATCATTAAAAATTGGTATGTGTGAGAGACTCTGGTGTTTAAAGGATACATTGCATTTGCAGGTATTTCAAGTGCCACTAATAACTAATGTCAAGCCAAATAAACTTCTACTTCTTGTCAACTTCTCTGCAAAAAGCAAAGACTTTCTTCTCATCTAGTTCCCTCTTCAGGAATCCAGAACTGCTTTCTACCCTTCCAAAAGAGAAACCAAGGAATATAACAGAAAATAGAGAAATCTGAGAGCTAAGGGCAGTATGGGCAATTTTGAAAAAATAGCATCTAATAGAAAAATCACAAAATCGTGATCTTTCCAAATTTGCTGTGACTCATCCTTGAGTCCCAGAACTGCAAATTGTTCTAGAATAACAAAATCCCTAATCATTATGAGGTTCTAGGCAAGTGTTTCATCAATATCTCAAAAGGAGGCACTTTTCACTGCTCAGGTTTGCTCTGTTGTGAAGTTGTTGGCTTTAGGTGGACTTGTCACATCTTGTAAAGTACTGTAGATATTGGAAGTCAGGATCACAGACAGCTCTTTCAACAACAGTGCTCAAGAGGCTTTGCAACAGACTGTGTGACCCAGGTATTGAATCACATGATATCCCACCCCTGCCCTCATTTTCAGGAATTTGGGACCATAATCAAGGCAGTGTTGGGTGGGACGTTGGAAGAGTCTTAATGCCTTTGATGTGAAAGACACAAGACCTGTTGGTTGGGAAATTTTCTCAGAATTTTGGAGCCATCTTTTGAAACACCTTGGGAGAGTTAGGAAAGTGTCTGTGCATCTGTTCTGCTCTGATGCAATGGTCCTGATGCAGACTGCCATATATTCCAATGAAGGCTTTACACTCTCAATATTTTCCAATCCCTTATGTGATTATCTCTTATATAAATGAACAGAGAGACACCTCCAAAGGTGAACACGCCCTGCTCCCCAGTTTATCCAAGCAAACAAAATGGATTTGCTCATTTTTGGTTTTGGAAAAAGCACAAAGAAACTAAATATCCCCATAGATGTCTAGATATATTTCCTTTTTGTAAGTCAGTGTCACTAAAAAATAGAAGGTCTCCAGCTTTAGTTTACCATAGATATATATAATTAATTTTATGTAACTGAAATTTTATCTATGAACACAATGAACAAAAAGTAAACTATAAATTTTGTCTCAGCATGACAAAATTAACTGAGAACCCCGAAAAAAGCAGTTTTTTGCTCTTGGCCTTCTCTCTGCACTAATCTGGCTACACCAGTTGTTACATTCCAATTCTGACACTCAAGTCATGTTGAGCAATTTTCCCACAGTGTGTTTCCCAAACAAGGGCATTTTTCCCACTCCCACTTATGTGTCTCTTACATCTGGGAACTGCAGAAAAATGTCCTTATTGAAGTCCTAAGATCCAGCCAACCACTGTACTGCAATGCTAGATCTCAAAAACTGTGGGTGATCATTTGACCAAAACGGTACCAATTGACCCAGCAAAATTTTTCAGTTACTAAATTACAGATATTCAACTCATATCATGATAAAATCTAACATAGGGGTTTTTTTACTGTTGAAGCATAACCTAATACTTTCCCAAGCACCTTATACCTTCATGAGAGCAGAAATCTTTTTATTTGTATACCCTAAACTCTTGAATTGCCTAAACTCTTAAATTGCCTCTTAAATTATTCCAGGATATTCACCTCAAATTCCAGAAGCCTTGAAAAGGGTAAAATCTCTTTCTAGAAGATGATGGTTTTACAGGCCCTGTCTTTCCCCTTTATAAAAGAACAGAACATATTACTAGCTTTGTATTTCACACATGACCAACCATGGCTTCAGGAGAATCACATGGATCACAGCATGACAGGCTGGATTCGTAAAGCTGCTTGTGGGCTAAGTCACCCCACAGCTCTTTCAGATTTAGGATAATGAAGGGTCATACGTGCCTTGTTTATTCTTACTACACTTTCCCCTTTCATTATTTCCATAGGATGAATAAAGCAAGAGTGGTTTCTGGAAGGTTCTTGTTTATTTTACCTTTACCTACAAAATAAAGACTAAACATTCCCTGAAGCAAAGTACCCCAGGCTGTAGGACAGGGATGTTTTGAGACAGGTCTTTTGAGGAAGAGAAGTGATTGATGCCTTTGATTAGAACATCATCGACTTAGCTTGAGCTACAAAAGAAGATTATATCAGATTTTGGCTTTAAAAGCCCTGTCTTTCAGAGACACAAAGTTACAAAGAAAAAACATTTCATCCAGCATAAAACAACTGAGCAAATTTGAGCACCTGTTTATCAACATAATTTACTGAAAGCATCACAGTGGTTCAGGTAAACTAGAATGGGTGTTAACTCAGGTTGAAAGACAAGATGAGGAGCCTCTTGAAGCCACAGCGTCTTTTTTCTTCTGAGGAAAAACATTAGCAAACTGCAGATAACCACCTCTGCATTTTGTGACTGAACTTTTTAATTAATGTTATGGATTGACTACACTGGTGTGGTTTTATCATAGAATCTTAAGGGTTAAGAAGGAACCTTAAAGAGCATCTAGTCCCAAGCCCCCCTGCCATGGGCAGGGACACCTCCCAGTAGACCAAATTGCTCAAGGCCTTATCCAACCTGGCCTTGAACACTTCCAGGATTGGGGCATCCACAACCTTCCTCAGCAACCTGTTCCAGTATCTCACCACCCTCACAGTAAAGAATTTTTTCTTATATCTAGCCAAAGTTTCCCCTCTTTCAGTTTGTATATAATAATAATAAGTATAAGTATAATGTAAGTGATAAATGATAAATGTTATGTTTATATTATGAAATACAAAAAGTAATGAGCAGACCAGTGCACTTTGAATTTGCATTCAGAAGTCTGCTTTAGTGGTCAGAATATAGTGGGCATGCATACCTCTGGCTCTTCCTTGCAAAACGTTATCTTCTCATCCTGAGCTACTGCAGTGTCTCGGAGTCAAACTGAGCTTCCCCAATCAAGCTCAGTTGTGTTTCCCCACCAGCTTTTTTCACAAAAGAACTTTCTGTGCATTTTCACCTGTGGCATTTCTCAGACACATTTTTGTGGATAGATAATGTTTAGTATTTCTTACATGACATATGCTTAGAAAGTGCTAATTCAGTTAATGCATAAAAAATATTTGGAAAGCAGCAGCCAGATTGGAAACTGGAGAAGGCTCCTGTGCACTTTAAAAGTAATTTCTGGAACAATCTTCCAAGAGAACTATGTTGCAAATATCAGCCCCATGTTCAACCTACATCATGGCATCATCTGATATTTTTGGCCATTCCTCATTCAGCTTCAGCTCCTCTAGTAGATCATTAGTGTGTATGGGCCAGGAGGTACCATCAGTAATCCTACCCAGTATGATGAAACATAGAGCAAAATTTCATAGCTTGTTTACCCAAGCAATACCTGTTACTAAAAATAACTTGGTTACTATATTTTAACTAATACTTCAAGGACTGGCACAGATATCTTATCTGCTTCTGATCAGCCCTCAAAATGAGAGCAAATATATTTTGAAATGTAATTTATTTTCTAATCTAGGTGTTGTTAAATCTCATTAAAAGGCAGATATGGAGAAAAAGTCATCCATGTCTGTATTAGAATATTTGGAAGCAGAACCATGCACAATCAAAGAGTCCACATGCAATTTTGCAACTTTGTGGTCAGTAGCGTGATCCACTCTCTTTGCTTCTCTGCTTTTTCTATTCCTCTGAGGACTCTATGTAAGAGGTTTCCTGACCATAGATATATGTGATATCCCTGTGGTCAGTTAATATTTGGAATTTGAAGAGGCTCTGTACAAAGTAAGGTGTGCATTTTCAGAAAACCATACTAGAAAATACATCCTGGTGGAGCCCTCCAGTGAAGAAGTGCCTGAAATGTAACTTGTGTTTGCTATGGGAATTCAAATGAATCATTTAGAAAGGTTTTAATTAATGGTAGAAAAGAAAAGGAGGTAATGTTATAGCTAAAAAATTATTTTAAATTCCAACTGTGTCTATAATCCTTCTGATTTAGATTTAAAAAACTGTGTCATTTTTGCTAAACTGAGATTCCTTTTCTCATCTCCATTCTCTTCACTTTCTTCCATTTCAGGCTAAATGCTGCATTTAGTGCAACTTATTCAGGCTGTATTCAGGCCGTCTTTAGACTCTTTTTCCTCAGTACAGATCTTGACTTAGCCTAATTAAAATTAAATACAAGAAAAAGAGCTAAAACAGTAAACTTAATATAAAATAAATTTTAAAACCCTCTTTTGAATATTGACTATGTCTTCTGATGTCTTCTCTATCTACATGTTATTTGTGTAACAAATCCTTGGGGTAAAATCATAGCATGGCAAAAGCCAATGGCAAATCTCTCTCCTGACCAGGAAAGCTGCATCCCAGTGGTGTATGATAAAAATATTACAAATCTTAAATACTCTGTTACAGGACAACCACAGCTACCCAGCTTCTGAGCCCTACGTGAGCGTACACTCCACACTTCTCTATTAACCAAGCACTTGATTTATGCAGGGAGGGCTTAATTAATGTAAAATTTTTTCAACCGAGAGTAACCTTTGAAACCACGCTTACACTATCAGTGGTGATTTGTGCAGGACACCTCACGGAGCTGCAATCTATGCATCCTTACGTAACAGGCATTAAGAAGCAGTTACACAACTTAATGCAAACACCACCGGCAGATGAAAATCCATGGCACAGACAGGATCTTGAGTAATCATCAAAGCAGTGCCAGAAAGCAAATCCTACCTGCAGAAAACATTTTTTTGTGTTAAATCCATTTCCTGGGATGCTCGATAGTTCTGTTGCTGGTAGCCTTAATAGTCTGCCACAAAGGGGATTTTCATTGTCAATTTTTTATCCTTCAAAACCTGTTAATACAAACTTTGACCAATGCTGCCAGAAAATGTGTGTGCAATTCAACTCATATCTTTACTGACTGCAATAATAAACTTTTGGTCTAAAACAAACAAGTCATTAGCAAACAGATACTTTTGTGCACTGAGTTTACTTGGGCCTCTCTCCTCCTGTCATCCCATTTTTCACTCACTGTTCAGACACTTAGAGTTTGATGTCTGAGTATAATGAGTATGATATCTTCAGGATGCAACTTTCTCAAATTTAGTACAGGGGAAGAACATACTCCATTTTTCAGTGCACAAAGTTTATTAGTGTCCTTTAATTGAAACTCTTAATTCGGGAAATACTTTTATCTCAGGGGTTAACTTAGGTTGCAGGGTATGCCTAAAGTCAGGCAGTTGTGGCTATCCATACATCTGTTCTAAATGGAAGAAATGGTATCCAGTTTTCTTTGTACTATGTTCAGAATATTTTCTTGATAAAATATTGTATTTTTAATGAAAGGAGCATTCCAAGACCCACTTTAGGTACTTCACAGTGCAGAAGTTGAAGTGCTATACAAAGTATTGTATGGGAAAGACTCTGGTCCCTTTTACATCAGCAGAGATTGGGATGACTCCAAATTTGCACTGGTATAACAAAGTAGAATTTTTTCCTCAGCCAAGATGCACAGGGATGGCAAGACATAACTATGTAGTCAGAAATTCTAGTTGAAAGATGAGTAGTTTATCACAGTTTAACTACATAACATCTTCAGAAAACACTCAAGTATTTAAAACATCATCAGGCCTCAAATAAGACATGGGTGGGGTTTTTCAGTCTGTGGCATTGCTTGCTTCCTTGACTGATGTGTTCATAATGGATAGAGGTGATGTTTTTGAATCAAATATATTCAAACAGCAATAAAATAGTAATACTAGATAACTAAGGCAGGCAGAGTTGAGCTGCATTAAGGAGGATAGGAATGCTGAAAGATGTTTGGGGTTTTCCTTTTTCACAGCCTCATAAGAATCCACCCATCCAGCTTTGCTTCTAACCCACCAGTCTATTTGCCCTGTGGAGTATCCTGTTTTAGTCTTCCATCTCTCCAAACACAATCACTTCGAAATACTGAAATAAATACATTCAGTCACTGAACAGCCCACTCAACAAAGCCCAAAGACCAGGTTTAAGAGTCACCTGAAGACCTGACCCTTCCTGGTTCACCTTTTCCATTTTTTCCCCGCCTCTCAACAGAAAGAAAACACTCCATTCCTTTGGGATTTTTTGGCTAAAACATGCTAGTGGCAAAATATATCCCTCCTCAGAGATGTGTGCAGTGATCTAGAGAGAGGAAATGATCCACCTGAAAAAGAAGTCCTCATCAACCATCACACGGGTCCAGCTTTAGAGACAGCGGAAGAGTGTGAGGAATACCTGAGGGAGGGGCAGGAGCAGTGCAGAGTAGCAGAGCCATGAGAAGAAGTGTCTGTGGAGCTGTGCTCAGACAGTCACATCCCACTGCTTGTGAGGAATAGCTGTCCTGTTATTGAATGAGAGCATAAAAATGGGGGAGAGGGAGCCCCAGAAAGAAAACAGACTTCATGGAGAATGAGGTCAAATTGTGGCTTTAAAAAGTATGTGCTTTACATGTTTTATCCAGGTTAGGGCCTAATTTTGTTTTCTGGGAGTAAAAAAAGGAAAATAACTTAAATACTGATAACATATCTTTTCTCTCATTTAAATTCCCAGTTAAAAAAAAAATCCAGTTTGTTTACATGCCAACAGTTCAATTTACCAGAATCTATTTGTATTAATTCCCTAATTAAAACTACATTACATTTGTCAGAGCCTTTTAGGCCACAGTAATGTCAATGGGATTAATCACCAAAGCATTCTTTTCTTGATCAAGGTGTTTTCCTCAAGTATTGCTACAAGTTACATCCAATTCAGCCATGATTGGAAACACTGTAATTGTGTTGAACAGGAACATCATTCTTTCCTTAATTAAATATGTTTCCAAAGTGGTTTCTACCACCTACAGTTTGGAAACCAGTGCACTGCCATATAGGACGGCTTCTTTCCTACTATTGGCAAACTGCTATTTTATCTCTGTATGCTCAGTTAACACCTCTACTTACAAACTAAAGGATCTATGAGTACAGAAAAAATCTGGGAAATGTGATGAAGCATTTATGTATCATCTTCTGACCTTCATATCTTAATTTTTTAAATGTTCCTTTGTACTGGTTATTCCAGATCTGTCTTTTGTCTACAACATCCTAATTGTATTGTTTTAACTAACAGGTACATGCAAACATTGTTCCACAGACTTATTTTTAATCAGGGATTTCTCGTGCTCAATTGAAAAACAGCAGTAAAGGAACACATAAGACAATTATAAAACAGGCAGTGATTCTGAAAGAAGTTAAGTTGCTCTGCTTCACATATTGCTCCATTCTAAGACACCTGAGAAACATTTATTTTACAGCCTGCCAGTATCCTGAGCACTGTATGGACACCTCTAATTGTATTTTCTTTAATACAAAAGCAATGGCAAAATAACCAGAGTATTTCCATGGCCTGCCAATCCTGCCACATATGTGGTCATGAGAAAGGACATAAATAGAATCTACCCGGATAAAGAATGATTCCTACGTAGAGAGGAGGTACCCAGGAGAGGTGCCAGAGATGATCTCTGGCCCCTGCTATTTTATCTGTCTTGCTGAGGCACTTACACGGTTCCCATTGCTGTGATGCCAGAATATATAAGGACATACAGCTGTTCTTGCAACACTCAAATGGGGTGGACAGATTACATGGGTTATCCCGGGTCAGAAGTTGGAAGAAGATCATTGCACAAGCTTCACATGTTCTTGATGGGTAAAATATGTTTAATGACCATTCCCATATAAATCATCACCTAACCTCATTCCCAAAGCATCCAAGTGTTTCTCAAGTATTCATGCTAAATAGTCAAGAAGTCCCATCTTGGAGGTTTTATTGGACATGAACCAATGGCTGAAATGACTTGTAGCAACTTCTTTCAGTGCACAACAACTGCTCTTTTGCTATGGTTGTCAAAGTAAATATATTCCCTAAATGGTTCTAAATGTCTATTTCAGTCAATCATTTCAATCATAGAGTGCTGAGTAAGACTATATTTCCCCCATTGTCCATGTGGTGATGGGGGCAGCATTGTACCTGAAACTGCTTTGGAAGCAAAACTTCCCTGTTTACAAGCATGAAGAAGTTATCCCCAAAACATAAGTACATGAGGATGATCTTGTTAATTTACTGAAGCCAGCAGTGACATTTCTGCATGGGACCCAGGCATGTTACTGTCTACTCTGAGTGATGTAAGTTGAGTTTGATGACTGGGTGCCACCTGGTAGCTTCTCCTGTAGAGGCACCCGTTGCTGGTGGGCTGAGTAACACATTAGTGCATAAATTCTATACATGTGCTTTACCACAAGTGGGGGAATAACGTCCTTTATGCAATTGTTTATGATTCCCAGACAGAAATTTTTAGTATTTTTATAATTATCTGTAAGATGCCAGAATACTTACCACCCTGGTGGGATGTTGGGTAGGATAATTAACTTATTTGGAGCTGCTCTTAGATTGATGAATGTTGAGTCCTGCAAGAGAGAGAAAGATGTGATCCACTGACACTTGATTAACACACACCTATGTCATCACCTCTGCAGCCTTTACTGCAAGAAACAAGCAAGGCTGGATTGCCCAAAATTAATAATGGGTTTGGACAACACCTGTCAATGAAAAGCAATGTCTGTATGTTTACATCTTTTCCATTAAAACACCTTGTTTTACAGTTTCATCTAAAAAATTTTCATCCAGTACCATCTTTCTAGCACAATGAATTGCCCATCTTTTGGGAGCTGGACTAGATGACCTCTAAAGGTTCCTTCCAACCCAAACTATTCTCCAATTCAATGATTTTACTGATGCCAACACATGTTCATGCTCAATAAGCTTAGGCAGCAGTAATTTGCTTCAGACTTCATGATAATTTTTTAAAATAATTTTACTTTCTAAGCCAAATTATTTTTTATTCTTGATTTTAAAGCCAAAAGGATATATTGCAGCTACCTAGACAAAATCCTCATGACAGAAAACCTGCAACCAATAAAGGTACCAAGGCAAAAGCATACAAGAACAAATGTCATGAATTTCCAAATGCCAAAGACACATTCTGCAGCAGCACCATTGCAGCAGTGTCATGAAGGACGTTTTTAGCATGTATTTAATACATTTTAACTTTTACTGGTGACAGTTCAAGGTTAATAAAAATCAGAGGGGTTGGACTGGAACTGATGGCAACAGTGCTAGAGCATTTCACACAATGCACCCGTTCAGAGGACTTTAGAAGGCCATGGGCTTCATCTTTCATATCTTCATGCTGAAATATCTTGGCTATTTCAGCTGTAACCAATGTAAGCTTTGAGACTAATTTAATACATTAACCTTAATATGGTGCAGTCAGATGTAGGAACCAACAAAATCTAAAATGTTCTTAACAGGTTTTAATAGCATCTTGCACTAGAGCTGGTTGGATATTTTTGCATGAAAGAATGGATGGAATTATTACATAAAGTTACTCTTTATGGGAATTTTTGTTGTTAATCATCTCTTATTTAATCTAAAAATAAGAGCAATTTTGTCCCAATCACTTGCTGAAAAATGAAGATGCCAGCTCAGAAATACTGCAACACTTATGGAGAGAGAGGATGAGTTCACAGTTTAATAGTGAGAATTTAATATCAACAATATCAGTGTGTTTCAGGAGAGATGCAGTCCAAAGGCAGCTTCCTGTCTTCATTCTCCTCTTCCTGTCAATGTTATATGTTCTACAACATCTGCCCTGGTACAATGCATCTCGAGAGATTTTGTCTGACATAAAGTTCATGCATCTAAATGCATCTCCCCAGGCCTCTGCAGTGATATTTCTGAATAGAAAAGCTTTTCAGTTTTCTCTCTTTGAAATCTGTGCACAAATCTGTGATCACAGACTAACTTTTCTCTGTTCTGTTTACATGGGCAGCATTGCACACACACACGGCAATATTTCCAATAATTTCGGACATGCAGTTTTCTGCCAGTTTGAGGCAGAAAAGCACCAATAGATAATATTGACACAAATTAAAGTCCTGACTCTCAAACACTTGTTGAGCTGAATGGTTCCATCTCAGGAGGGGAATCTCAGTGATGCTGAAGAGGCCTGTGACTATGTATTACTCACAGGAGCCATGGTGCAAGACTGGAAATCCACTTCCAGCTCATTATGCATGTATGGTTTCTGTTGTCCTAATGGCAGGATCACACAGATACACACTTTAACTGTACAGCAATGGGAGTAACAAAGCCTACAGCCATTCAGCACCAGTGTAACAGCAATGTACTGCAGCAGACACCTCTCCACAGCAACTGGGATGAGCTGGTGGCTGCTGCTGTGCCATACTTCGAACCAGCACTTTCCATGGACAGGAAACAGGGCAGAATGAGAGCTGTGAGGAGTTCTCACATTTTTACATCAGCATGTCTAAGTGTTCACAACACACCTTCGAAATTTCCGGTTCAACCCCTGGATATTGGAAAGAATAAGATTGAAGATGCAATGGCAATAAAAGACAAGATGGAAAGATAGACACAGCTCACTCCAAATCAGAAGATTCATTATTTAGTCTTCTTAAATGTATCACTATAAGAAAGTAGATTATTATATACTAATACCTAGGAAAATCCAGTTGCTGATGTATCTAGTAGATATTCAGATGAGTGAGAACAGACTTGATGCTAATCAGGTGGGAAAGTCTGAAATAGCAACACAGAAAACCATTGTGGGTTCTTAATCTAGAGTTAACCATCTGGGGCAATATGGCATATGTTGTGACCATGATTGTAGCTCCAGCTCTAGCCTGAGAGGAGCTGTGATTCTGCCTCCCTGGGCATCTGTGAGACTTACAAGGTCTTCAAGGTAACAGCTGGTGCTCTAGTACAGTCAGAAGGGGTGAAAATTTGGAGGTTTTTTTAAAAGCATTATTAGCACAAAACTGGGGTAGACTTACAGGGACAAACAAGTTCTATAAGATTTGCCACACCTTGCTCTTCCATCTGCTTTGTCTGGGCCTCCTACAACCTAGAAAAATTGTCCTAAGTCCTGCTGAGTCCTGCTAATACTGCGAGATTACTGAGAGGCTAAGGAAAAGATGAACTGGACTGAAGGACCATCGCACTGGGTGAGCTTCACCCAGCTAAGCCTTGATATTTATATCTGTCTCTCACACTAGAAAGAAACATTCATTTCTAGGGCACAGTCCTCCTGATCCCAGAGTAGATGCCTCAAGCATCCAGATGCATTGCTCATAACAGGCTCTGAAGGACCCAGTTTCTCTGCACTGAATATAAAATTTGTTTAAGTTGACTATTCCAAATATAGACAAACCATTGACTTCTAGTCATGCCAAACCCCATCCCAGCAGACAACCTTGACAGTCCAGTGTTAAAGCAAATCAGTGAAGAGTTTATCTAGATGCACAGGACTGATAGGAAACCCTGAGATGTTTGTAGTTACCCAGTGCTACAGCTCATGGAAGTCAAAGCCTGGATTTTGAAATACAAGCAACTTCAGATTGATCATCAAAGGCTTTAACCAGCTCAAATCTCCTCCAGCAGAACTTTGCTGGTCCATCTTCCCTGCAGGGTTGCTTCTGTCCTTGGAGAAGACACTAATCCTCCCACGAGGATCTCCAAGGATCTTGCTGTGATGGACCTAATTATAGGTAATCTGCTGATGTACAATTAAATATACTCACCAGCACAATTTGTGGGGTGCATGGTATGTTCTACTATGCCAAGCAAAAGGATCTGACAGAGGACAGGAATGAATACCAGCTTGGACTGCAGGAGATTAGTGATCTGAAGCACCTGCTATGTGACAGAGACATCCAAGCTTGGATGCCAGTTCAAACAAATTCCTTTAAACGAGGATGCTTTGTCATGTAGTGTTAGGAAATACAATTCTTCGTTAATCAAAATTAAGGAATAATTTTTGAATATTTGCTTTTTACTAGAGACCAGAGGAGGAGAGAACAGAACTGCTAATCCACCCAGTGTGCTACAAATACTGTAAGAAGAGACAATTCTCCCAGTAAGGACACTGAAAGCTAAAAATATAAGGCAGAGGCTGAAGGGCAGCCAAATGCACAGGGTGATATTCCATGTCTGTGATCACACAGCTGGCTTGTGCCCAGGGCCTGTTCTCTGTCACCGCAGCACTGCTTAAATACATCCCAGAGTGTGACAGTACAAATGAAAGAAGCTGCTAGAGACTGTAGGGAAAAGGAGGGTTGCATGGAATGATGTCTTCACTGTCCTTAAGTTAACATGAAGCCAAAGATTACTGTCAGTGCAAGGGCACAGCTGGCAGAATCTGCTGCTAAATGACTGATCCCACCAGCACCAACCGAGGACTGATGGAACCAGCAGTGGGAGTGGATTATGAGCAGTCTCCAATTGGATCAGAAAGTTGTTTTACAGAAACCATGGCACAAAGCATTCCTTACTGAACTGGACACACAGGTCTGGAAAGGGGCTTTGTATTACCCCAGAGTTCCCCAAGTACTTCCAGTCTGAACACAAGGAGATGTAAAAAGCAGGAGTGTGTTCTACATAATACCACAGAGCCTTTCTGTCTTCTAAAATTTAACCAATAAAAAAAGCAACACAAACAAACAAACATACCTTAGCTGAAGAATCTTGGTGGGAAAGTCAAGTGGAAATTATGTCCTCACAAAAGTTTCTGCAACTGTCAAAGACACCCAGAGGTCAAAAATACCCAAGAGACCTCAGTGAGAACCATGAGTTTCAGAACAAAGTCCAAAATACTTTGTTCAAGCCATTTCTTCAAAGTTAGGATCAAATATGAAGCAGCCAAATTAAAAAAATAAAAACATCAAAGGACTAGTTACAGAATATGAAAAATCCAAAAAAACTGCACAATTCACGTGATTCCCTGTGCCAGGGCTAGCACCTAGCATGTACGTACTTGAACATAACAGGATTTGTTCCTATCCATGGACTACACAATGTATTTATGTTTGCAATTGAGGTATTGCACAATGCAATGAATAGCAAAGTAATAACAGAGAATAAATCAGTTTCCTTGGCACCAGGTTTTGGATAGGACTAATCTGCAAATAGCACATGATTCATTGGCAATTCCCTTTCATATGCTAATTTAAAGAGAATGATATAGAAGTTCATAAAATTCTGCCCATACCGACAGCTACATCCTGTTCAGACAACCAGTTTATATAGGTGTTGGCTGTGAGGTGTATTGTCCACTAACCAGGGTCCTGAGCCAAAGATATTTAACCAAAAGGAGTTCCCAGAGAAGGATGAGCATGGAATAAGTAAAGTCCTATCTTTAGGCCATTACATCTACGAAAAAACAACAGTCATCACATAAAAGCAGATTATAACCTTTAGGTGAATTAACAGCTACCTGTTTTACAGGTGGGAGAGAATTAATTTTTTCCAAAAAGAAGGCGGCAGGAGATTTGTTTTGGAAAGGCTGAATGCCCTCAGTATTAAGATCATAAGACTTAAGCAACCACCGTGGGTTGTTTCAACAAGAACAGCACAAGACATTCCAGCACAGCACAGGAGGATTCCTGGCCTCCATGGCATTCAATCAAGAAATGTGTCTTTTCTGAGCCTTGCTTTTCATTATTCTTTGTAAGAACAACACAGGGAGTAGAAATTTAGCACAGGGGAGGCAGGAGGTGGATGCAACGCACTTCCGAACACTGCCTAGTTAATTACAGCTGTGGAATCATACTCAATTGTAGCGTGAGCCAAATAGATTCCAGGTGTTTTTAATTACTTGTTGCTATATTAATGTTACTTCTATGGTGATTAGAAAAGCTGTGACTCAGAAAAGAGTCACCACAGGTATGACAAGTATTTCAAACTGGAAAGAAACACACTGGTCTTTCCTGATGCAGATCCACCAAGTGGTAAGGTGGTGAACATAAAAGGGAATCTTAGAGCAGATAAAAGAATATTCTACTTAACTCATGCATGTTAATAAATACATATTAAGACATGAGTAGCAAAGACTCTTGTGGGGGAACAAATTGATGAAGTCAGATCTGCCATGCAAGCGGTTCAGGAAGAACCCTTCTAAGCTGAGAACTCGAGTGAGTAAATCCCCACTGTCTGTGCATGACTGATTCCTGTATCTGCAGGTGGGTGCTTAGCTAAGGGTGTTTCACACCCACAGCTCAACACGCACACAGCAGGCTGCACCTCTGGCTCAGCTCAGGATAATACATCTACAGAGGCCTGCACACACTGAAGAAGTGCCTGCACACCCCTCCCTGGTCTGCCTTAAGAGCAGATCCCCCCACTGCTTGGTGCTCACTTGGCCTCCCATCTTACTTCTTTTTTCTCATTCACTTACCTTGTTGCATTTCTTTTGCCTTTCAGTGTTTTTCAAAATCAAATGAATACTATGCAAAAGCTGTGTTAGTGCAATGTTTACCCAGCAAGGTCAGGAAGATGGCAAAAGCTATCAGGCACACAAGGATGGGGGAGAAGTGCAAACAAGACCAGTTAATGTCAGACACTTCCGGAAGCATAGCCAAAGGCAGGGTCAGAGAGACCAGAACAGCTAAAATCACTCAAGTCCTATTCTGAGCACTGCAGTAAGGCTCAAAAAATACTCATGTAGATCATTCCAAATCTCAGGAGACTAAAAATATATTTAAATTTTCCCTTGCATTGTGTAAGGAAAGGATTTTCACTTGAGAAGCAGCTATTTCCTATAGAAGACTTTTGACCACAGAACACTGTATATCTCCTAAAGGTATCTCTCATTTTAGGGCAGAGTTAAAAGCAGGATGCAGAGGCTATTCTTCCACTCCCTATCAGCTGCTCGTTAGTTATTTAGAAACTCATTAACTTCCAAAAGAGACCTTGGACCTAATTAGTGCCTGGACTGATCAGCCTGGCCCTTTCTCTTTTACCTCTGCCCCTCAGAGCCTTCTACAATGATTAAAGGAAACCACACTTTTGTATAATTTAAAAAATGGTATTTTTTGAGCTATCGGGATCTGCACACAGCTGTTGAATTCAGTTCTGCCTTGGAGCTTACCAGACCACTCCAGAATCCTCCAGTTTGCTTTGGCACCCTAGTTCTTCATGCATACATGTATCACTCTTAAATCCTTCACTAAACCAAGCTCTGTAATTTCCTTTCCTTGGCCTTTCGTGCAAAAAAATCTGTTTTAACTGGGACTGAAGTGTCACCAAGGCCATTCAATCAACTGTAATGTTGGTGCTAATCCTGCAATCTTTTTAACACTATCAATAAGAGGGAAGTGAATAAAAAATGGACAAATTCCATCTTCCAAAATGATAATGTATTTTGCATGTAGATGTGTACCTTCCATCACAGTGAGGAAAAGAACTTATCAATATAATAGAAAAACAAGAGGACTCCTCACTTTAATTTCTGTCTAAGTGGGTGCAGTTAACACTCTCATTTTCAATAAGTATGAGCACTAAAAGATAAACTGTAAAAAAGCAAAATGAGAAAAGTTACAATTACAAAGCACAAGCACAGTCTTACTTGGGCTCTTATTCAGTTTAATGTCTGTAGCCAGTATCTGTAAATTATTTTTTATTTCTTGAATTTCTTCCGGTTTCTCAGAAATATATTTCACATTAATCATGTCTGCAGAAGAAAATAAAGGCTGCCATGCCCTGAAACTGGTCATTTTAGATAACTGGACATGGGATCCTCTGCTGCACAGCCACAGGTGCACTCACAGTCCAGCTAAAGCCATCATTTTCCCAGGTAATTGTGATAGTCCTTATTCACCAAAATTAGAGGAAGCAGTGCCCTTGCTCATGGACTATCAAAATAGTCAGTACAAGGGCTATAAAGTAGTAATACTACCCTAAGAACTCTGTAATTAATATAATTAATGTAAATGCTACCTAAAGACTCTTATCTTATTGTAGGTATGCACACAGTGTTACAGGAAGGCAAACTGAAGCTATTGTAATTCATTATCATAATTATATATTAATGATAACCCTGTATTTCTTTTTCCAAAACAATGTTTGGAAAACATCATCACTACAGCAACAGAAATTCCAGCAAGACTGAGGATAGTAAGATCCTGAAGGGTATCCTACTAGTAGCAATTAAATTAAATTAAATTAAATTGCAATCAAAATATTTCTCATCCTGGTAAAAATGATAAAATATTTCAACAAAACATGATGTCATTCCACACAAGGAATTTCTTAACATTGTATCTAAGAGAGCCATGAAGCTACGAGTCCATTTAAAATAACAGTCAGTGACCTGTTAAAAATGTTCCTGTTCTGGCATCCTTACCTTGAGTAGTCACATATTTACCAAGCTTGAGGCAAAGGTATGGTCAGACCACTGATTAAATATTTCCTGCATTCTACTGCTGTTTTCCTTAGGATTCCATATATGTGTGTACCCTGACCACATTTGCCTATTTTCCTGCTTTTTTACATTCTCATAAACAAATTTCTAATTCTTTATTAACTGTCCTTTGTATTCAAACACAATTTCACACACACACTCAGGCATTTTCAATTTCTCGAAGAGCAAGCTCTAAAAAGAAACATACTAAATAAGTGTGTTTTTCCTAAGTAAAAATTTCAGTCTATATTACTCTTGGGAGAAAAGACTTCTGCTTCAGAGAATTCTGGGATAGAGAAAACTTTCCCAAACAAGAAGTGCTTCCAGATTTGTAAGCCCAACTGACCAAATACCAGCCTTTCAATCCTGAAGAGCACTGCAGTATTTCCACATTCATTCTCTGTAGAATTTGGTTGAAAATTTGAAATAATGAATTCTATGGAAATACGGATTTATCCTAAAGATATACTTTCCTGACAGGATGGAGCATTATCTCCTTACCAGTTCTCATTTTTAAATAACTTCAGGGCAACAGATCCTCTTCAGAGTGAACACTGCTTTTCCAAATGGCCCTCTCTGCCAATATTCTCAGGGCAATAACTCTAAGCTGCCCTCAGCAATGCTGGAGGCTCCCTGTGCTTGCAGGATAAAGACCAATCTGAAGGATACATGGTGGGCTCAGCAGCCTTGTTGTAACGTAGTGTCACTGCAGACAAAGTAGCTTCATTGGAAAATGTACTGGGTGAAACATTTGAGTTGCTTTTTGAAAAGCTTTTCTGAGTGAAACTCAAAATGCAACAGATTTATTTGGCAAATACAGAGGAAGAAGCTTCCAGTGCTGATAATAGTGGGGAAAAGTCCATCAGTTTTGCGATGCTGAAAATAACTAGATGTAGATTCCTAACTAACTTATTTTAAAAATATGAGTTAGTCATCTAAATCACTTAGATCAATTTTTTTAAAAGGTATTTAGGTGCCAAGCCCCCTAGACTTAAGATATTTGCCCATAAACAGGAAGTTTTGCAGAGAATACCACATAACTTCAAAAAAAAAAAAAACAAAAAACCCACCAAAAAACTACAGCATACTGGCCAAGCAGAAAAAGCTATTACCATCACAATAGTCAACCATTTAAATAAATCATCAACATGATTGATCTTAGTGGCCTTTAATCCAAATGGCTCTTTTCCCAAGCTGTGCAGGACACTCTGTCCAGTATGTTGCATCTAAAAGATAATAACCGCTGTAGATAAGATGGGTGTATACAGCATTTAGATACAAATATCAGGGCTTGTCCCTGCACCTGAGCTACATTGTCCACTAGTCAGGATGCCCCCAACTTTGGCATGGACAGGCAAATAAGAGATAAGAGAACCAGAGGCACTGCTCAAAATGAGAGGCAAGGGCAGTCCACATATCAGAGAAGGCAAGGGCAGGTTCCCCTTTTACCCTGAGCTTCAGAAACCTCCCTGAAGAAGGCACAGAAATGAAATAGCAGAGTACAGTTTCTCCCTTTGTGCTTTGAGCTCCAGGGGCCAGGCTGTACCTGGCCTCCTCACTTCAAGAGAGCCTGGTTAGACTGAGACGAAAGGGTCCAGGCTGGCTGTGACTGCGCAATAACGCAGGAAGCACAAGAGCCTTTATCTCCTTCTCTTTGGATACTCATGATTAAAAGAGCTTTAAAAGGTGCAAAACCATGCATGTATAACCTGATATCACAGCAACAGCCGGATACCAAGGAATCATGTTAGCTGACCACCATTGTCTGCCCAACACCAGCTCCTGTCTCTCTGCCCACAGAGCCTTATCTGGCTGATGTCATACTGCTGGTGAGAGGAGCAGAGGTGAAAAAGCAAGCAGGAAACCACCATGGACACCTGCACAAAGCCAAGGACTGTTGGAAGGAAAGATTTACAACCAGAATTTCACACACAAGCATATTTAAGTAGCACGGGCAAAGTCATGAAATGAAGGAGATTGATGGAGCAGCAATGTTTTCTGAGCTCAGTGGAAGGGGTGACTGAACAGAAGGGTGGTGGGACAGGAAACATGGAAGGAGGTGTGAAGATGAGAATACCAGAAGGTGGCATTATGTAGTGACACCTTCAGACATTGTGGGTTTAGTGGCATATTGGACAGACGATAAGTGTTGCAACTACAACATGAGAAAAATGAAGACTAGGAAGTGGAGAAATGAGCTGGTACAGGAATTCTCAAGGCTGCCTGAAAGGCTTGAGGTCATCCTGCAGCTCGGGGTCTCATCTGAGTTGGCTCCTGACAGGAGGTACAGAAGGAGGGGAACATACGGCATTTGTTGTCCCAGAGAGTAACATGTTTGCAAACTACTTGTTACTAGCCACAAGATTAAGGCTTGGAAGAGAAGTTAAAAAAGTCTGGATGATTGAATTTACTTCACTCACATCTGCTATTCCTGAGTGACATAGGCTTTGATCTATTATTACTTACCTGACAGTAAATTATCTACATTATTAGTTAATGAATGTATTGACAAAGATGCAAGAAAATTATGTCCTCAAATCATTGCTGGCTTGCTAAACAGCAATGCTAAATAAATTATTATGGATAATGCAGATAATCAGAACAGGCCAAGGAAGGGTCCAAAAGATGGGGCACCATTCAGAGGAGGGTGAGATGTCCTCATCAGATTTCATAGGTCACTTTGCCTTTCTCTGTCACGTGTGTCTGTTTATAGTACACCACTAACACCATCTCCTGGCCGGTTGGTGTCTGTACTAAAATCTTTATAAAGGTCTCAGAGAGCCTGAAATGAAAGGTATTTCAAACATAGAAACCATTGTTGTCATATCTTCTCTACATTCATATTCACTGATTTCACTTGTGCCAAAATAATGCCATACCCATCCCCAGAATTAGAAGTAGAGTGTGGGCATTCCAGCTACTTTTTTTTTTCCAGAGGGTTTCCAGGAAGATGTATCAGAATACTCTCAAATCAGCTTACATTTTCAGACCTGACTGTTGATTTGGTTATATTTTGTTTTGGAGTCCACTGAGAAAAAACAAAACTTTTATATTAAGAAAAAGCCTGTGAAAACAGATCCTTTCCCAGTGTTTGAAATACAGCACTTTAAGCCTTACACACTTTCTGAAACATCAGTAATGTATCTTCCCAACCTATTGCTGTAAAATATTCAGTATTCCCTGTTCTTTTTACTTTTTTTTTTTAAGATATCAAGAACATCCAGAGATGCAGAGAGTAACTCTTCAACTTCATGTGCTTTTGGTATATCCAAGTAGTCAACAGATCAAAGTCTGTCTATTTACTGAATTTATCTAGCTGTTTTCAAGCATTTAAGGATTTGACATCTTCTTGATCTTTTAAAATCTTACATATCTGTAGATGTCCGGTATAGCATGTTAAGGCATTACCTTGGAGATTGCTCAGGGTTTATTGCTCCTATATATCAATTGGCCCAGACACCTTTCATTTCAAAATCACTTAAGAACTGACTCACTGCTCTAGGAGCTTCAGCTTTCAAGACCATGTTTAGCTTTCAAGATCATATTTCCAGAAAAGAAATCATCAGAATCAGCAACTTGAATTTTTGTCTTTAATTCAGGAACATAAGGTCAGCTTCTAATTTTAGCTAATCTCAGAATAAACAAACAGCAGCAGAGCTTCCTGCATTATTAACAGCATAATCAATCTGGAGTCTTGAGCACAGTCTGTCCTGGAGGATTGAGTACTTGGAACTATAGTGGGTGACTGTGGAGAACAACTCTATGAATCCCTTGGAAGGTAATCAGATTGTTGTACTCCTGAGGGATTTTCATAAAAGGGAACTGCAGTGTCATACTTTCTGGAATAGCTTGTAGGAAATACTGCATGAATGCCATTGGTATATGATAATTGCAAACATTTTTCAGATGACCCCATCGCTCTGTTCAGCCAGCTTGGATCAAAAGGATGGTTTGCTGCAGGCTGCGTATTTCCTCCAATTCCATTACTGTAAGCCACACCAGAAGAGAGAAACTGTCATTTTAAAAGCTAGCAAATAGTACTTTTGCCCAGGATGATTGAATTGATTTTGAGTGATCAATGCAACACCAGCTACAGCTCAGCAGAAAAAAACATAAAGATGTCAGCTTTCTCACACCTGAGTATCTGAGGGAGCCCATGAAAATCTCTGAAGAGCTGTACAGGGGCAGTACCACAGCCACCTCTTGCATTTGGTGTTTAAGTGAATATTACGAGAAATACTATCTCCAGCCAATTAAAAAAGTAAGATCTGGGTTTTATTTGGTATTGGTTGAGTCATAATGCAACAAGTTTATGAATACCCAACTGAGTGCCTGAAACCTTTAGATCAATTGCTCTGCTCCATGCCACTGCATGAAGCTGTAACATCTCCCTGCTGCTATGAAACATGGTGAATGGAAAGAACCATCCCAGTGGATGTCATCAATAGTGTGTGGGTGCAATTTGAAGAAAACAATACAATTTAACTGATCTGAAATTTTGTCTGTTATCTGTTGGAAGTCTCAGAAAGTGACCTTTATGGAGGCTGAGTGCTAAAGAATGTGTTTTGACAAAGTGGGAAGAAAAGCTTTGTTTATGGCAGCAGAAGAGGCAAATCCACTGAGACTGGTAATGGATTGTGAGTCACCAAACCATTGTCAATAAGCCATAAAGGCCAGTAGGAATGGTAAACTGACAAACAGGGGGAGTTTACAACTTTAGGTGGCAAAAGAGCCTCTGAGATAAATAGGAGTCCTCTGTTCCAAAAAACATGGCCTGGCCCTCCAGGCAATCATTCCCACAGCTCCCCAGAAAGCTTTTCTCAGTCACAGACAAACCCATCCAGAGTCTGCTTGGACACCTTCTGCTTCAAGCTGCCTACTCTTTCAATGGCACAGGAGAAGTAAGAGCAGGCTGGGCAGCTCAAGAGCCCTACACTGGGCTTTGCCTTTCTGTAGCTCAGTTCCATTATCTGCAAGACAGAGATAATGGTACTAAGATTGTGATAAGCATTTTTATGATCAGTTTACAAGCACAGCACCAGCTAATTAATGCAGCTGAGTTTGATACATGTAGCTCTCAGAGCCACATAACGCTATAACAGATCCCTTTCACAGCAAAAGAGACTGTCTCCAAGGATGATGTTATCAGACTGCCAAAAATCACAAACTTTCAAAAATGAGGACAACACTGGTATAATGGATACAGTGTGCTAAGAAAAGTAGGTCTAAGAATGAACTAGCAGGATTATGTAGCTTGGGAAACCAAAACTGTGATTTTAATCAGCCTCTGCCGCTGATAGAAGTGCAAAGGTTTGTGTTTGGTTTGAGATGGCAGCACTACAGATACTGAAAGTTTATTTCATAGGGAAAACAAATGGATCTTAACTCTTCAAAGGACAGGAATTATGGTGAGCATTTTAAGAACCCAATTTTTACCAGTCCTTCATGTGTGCATTCCTATTGGGGTCCCACAAAGCAGGTTTATAATTCAGGTGGCTCAGACCATGGGGAAATAAGGAAGCTGAAGAAGGGCTCTTACCTGTAGCTCAGGTAAGGGTAAGAGGTGTTAAAGAGGGCACAGGAGCAGTCCAGGCTCCCAGGGCAATACAGATTGCAAATCTGAGGAAAGGTTTCCCACCTTGGCAACGTGAGGCACTTCCAAGCTACGTGGCAATCAAGTCCTTTATTGTAATTTAGCATTCCTCCTGCTTCTGAAATTTCTTTATCAGTTTGCCCCTTCATTTGTCCTAGCTTTATTTTTTTCTTACTTAACCATATTTTTAAAATAAGCAGCATACATTTAGGGTCAGTTTCTTAGCAGTCAATGGAATTGTCACTGAGGGACCTCAGAGGATAAATTTGCCTTTAGTATACTTTTTGTGTTTCACTGCACTGCAGTCCTGTTTTTGTCAGGTTTTCTGTAGCAAAGCATGCTGGCTGGGTGAGCAGCATTATTTATGGCCAACACACATGGCCAGGAATCAGGCAGAAGATCAGACAGCAGCTGCAGACTCTTCTAAAGTTATGGTCACATATCCCACCCAAGCTGAGAAACATCATATTTCAGCAACCTTCCCAGCATCAGTGGGATAAAGCCCAGAAAAGAGAGCATTACTGCAGCAAGAGAAGCAATGGTCACTGTGTCAGAGCCAGCTGCCAACCTGAGAAGATTAAACTAATGAATGACACAAAGACTCCATTCTTCCTTGTTTCTCATCTTCCTCTTAAAGTCCTCCCCCACAAAGAGTTGAGATCCTCACCCCACACTGCCAAGAGATCAAGACCTGTTGTTGAGATAACAAGAACTAAAAGGTTTACAAGGTGTTATACAGGATGGCATGGTTGAGATCCAAAAAAGCACTTAAGCACCTCAGAAGACATTTAGGCCACATTCAGGTGATTACAGAATGCCCAGCAATTACAGAATGCCCCCAGCAATATCATCCAATTATAAAATACTTAATCCCTGTGTTCTCAACAGAAAATCCCTGCAGTTTTGCTCTGGCACATACCAGGGACAGCAGCTCTGGACACTCTGGAGCCCAGCAGCCACAGACACACCCTCTTCAAAGAAAGCTGGAGGAGACAGGTCTGGTGGTCAGAGCCTTTACTCAGGATTCCAGGAGACCCAGATGCAATTCCGGCTTATAGAGATCAAAGCTATCTTTCCCCAGAAGTGCTCCAGCTTCTACCTGGAAGCTGTCTTTGGGCACTCAGTGAGTAATTGGAGGCTGCTGTGCAGACTGGAGCAGGCTCAGGTATGTGTGCTGCTGAGTGTGCAGGGCTGCTTGGGCTCCCAAGGCAAGCAAAAGGGAATGTCAAGCCAACCAGAGCAGCGTGTCTGGCTGGTCTCCACTCAGATGCCCACACACAGACATCCAGTGTCATTTAAGACATCCTTGACTACCCTGCCTGACTTCCAGTTCCTACTCCAAAACTGCACGAGTGTCCTAGAGGTCCTATGTCACAGGATATCTTGGGCCAAGTTAAGAGTAAAACAAGTTTACTCATCTGTAAAGTTACAGATGTTTGTGCAGGTATCTTAACGATCTTGGCACCTGTTAATGCAATACATGCCTTGTTTAGACAAATTAATTAAGAACATGGTAAGTTTAGGCGTCTCCAACTAGAGGCAGTCCAAGGATGAGTGAGGTGTCACATGACCAGTGTAAGTCATCAGTTCTGGTCTTGCATGACCTGTTTTACATGTCTCATATATTCATTAAATCAAGCACCATGTCTTTATTAAATCAAGCTCCAAATCCTTATCCTTCATAACTTGCTAGCTCAAAGACATCCCATAAAAAAATACACCAAATAAAGCACTTACCCACACAAAGGCTTCATGGAAACTCAGCTGGAAACTGGTGTTCTGTTCCAGTAGAAGCAAACTGCAAAACAGGCAGGACTTTGCTGGAGAAGCATCCAAAGAACATTAAATATGCTGGCAAAGCTAAACAGCAGTAGGATCAGGCATTCAAATGAACATGAAATATGATTATTTATGTCAGCCACAATTTCATGTTCATCAAGATTTGCTGTTGTAAATATCTCTCTTGAACAGCAGAAGTGTCAAGGGAATGCTTCTTCACCTGAGAGACTGTCCTCACCCACACCCCAGGAGTGCATGTACCAACAGCAGCACTGTCTCACCAAGCCCGTGGCTGCAGGTGATTGCTGAAAAACTGTGATTCAGCATTGCACAGTTACACAGACAGCTAATGCATGAGGAAGTCAAGAGCAGAAGTCAAGAGTCTCTTCTGCTGGCCCGAACATCCATCTCTGATTTTTATGTGACTCTTCCACAAAGACAATTTCCTCTGATTTCCCCTTCTTCTGATAGGTCTTGTGGAGTTACTGAAGAATATCAGGGGACGTAGGCTGCAGGATATCTGTGGCTCCCAGGTTCTCTGTGCATACATGCATTGTTCTATAATCTGCTCACAAGGCTAAAACATTTACAGAATAGAATCATAGAATCATTTAGGTTGGAAAAACATTTAAGATATTCAAGTCCAACTATCCTAACTGCCAAGTCCACTGCTAATCATGCCCCTTAGGGCCACATCTACACGTGCCTCCAGGGATGGTGACTCAGTCGTGCTGAAGTGAGTGACCAACCACGTGCCATGAGTAATAAACTACTGGAAAGGCATTTAGACTGTAAAAGGCAATACAATCCTAAATCCATAAGGTATTTATGACTTGAGGGAATAAGTCTACACAGCACAGCTCAATTAGGTTTCAGGAAAATTTGAGTGCACTAACCCAGTGCTGCACTTCCAAGAGGATCCATTCACTCGGGTCAGGCCAAATATAAATGTATGGATGTCTCTATGACTGTGGGATAAATATACCCCTTATCTCAGACAAAACTGAGTATGTCAGGTTTTGGTGTGTGGAAACACCATCATTTATACATTGCAACCTCTAAATGTGTGTCAGCAGATCTGCCTTCCCCTGGAATCAGCTACCTGTCTCCATCGATCCTCATTGTCCCATAAAGTCCTTCCACATAGCTAAGGGACTCTTCAGGTTTATTTTTTTGTCCAAAGCCAGTGAAAATTGGATGTTGCAATATCCCTTCCAGGTTCAAACAGCAGAATCTCATTTGCTTCATGTAAGAGCCAGACAGTTGATACTCACACAGCTTTCCATCACAATGTGAGGAACAAGGCTGGAGACACAAGCTGCCCTTGTAGGTGAAATCCACAATACGGCTTTCATTTGCTCTTGGTTGAAATCTTTACAAATACTTAGATTGCTGAGATGATTCAATGGGCTTGGAAAGAGTCAGGGAGCTGCAACAATCCTCAGTGGTCTGCTTTGCAAGTTAATGGCTTTCCTTTTTCTGTGTGTGCACTTACTGAGAGAAACCTGACTCTTCCCCAAGCCTTCACCTTTGATCAGTGCAGGTATCAAATGCTGGTTGGCTTAGGTATATTTTGTGCTTGTTTCTTATGCAAATGCAAGTACTATACACCAGCTGGCACTACTGCCAAATTTGTTTCATGGTTTTCAATCTGTTTTCTACCTTTTGCCTAAAAGGAGTATTATGTACATGGAGATAAGGTTTCTGTGAGAAGATAGTGAGAGATTTATTTTCTCTTACAAATTATGAGATTAAATCCATTTTGGAGTAATTCCACTGAAACCTGTAGCATTATACCAATAATAACTTAATTACAGTGTTTGCTAAAAATCATCAGTAAAAAGCTAATCTGTGTTTCAAGAGCTTTGTTAATCTTATGGTGAGGTTCATCACTTACATAATTTTTAGCAAGGCATTTACACTATGCCTAATCAAAGTTAGCCAAATATCTTATGCTCCAAATCAGCCCTGTGTGGGCAGGCCTGATAGGCCAAGTCCAACTCCAGGACTGAATCTGATCCTTTGAGCTTGAAGAATCAGCTTGTACATGGCCATGAGTCCTTTCTCATGCCCAAAGTCATAAGCTTCCTCCTGCAAACCTCCTCTTGTTTCTGGGCTATATATTCCTGATAACAAGGTTGATCATAACGGCTCACCAGAAACCCTGTTTTCTGGTTCCAGAACAAATACACACTCACACACAGAAAGATAAAAAACAAGTGCATGTTGACACAGTGTATATTCAGACTTAGCCTTAGGAAATCAAAATTAGGCCTGAATCCCTGTAGGATTTGGCTTGAGGCTATAAAACAGACATCTGGAGTTAAATCTTCCTTGATTTAGGATTTCTGATGAGAATAATCTCTAGTTAGAGAGATCACACCAAATTATTTATGAGCTTTGGTTCTTGTTCAGTGGATTATTCTTTAATTCAATTAAAATAGCAAACCCTGGCCAGAGGATTTTATCCATGTGTCCATCTTTAAGTACTCTCATTTAAATCAGAATGTGATGGCTTGCAGGACTTGGCTCACAAGAACAGTGAGAGCAACTCCTTACAAAGCTTGACTCTAGGTTCAGACTTGATATTTGAAATTAAGCACAGATGTGTAGAGGCTTTTCAACCTTTGTTTAGGGCTTTGGATCAGTTTGCCAGAAGAAGTCACCCTGATTACTTAATTCTTCATGTCATTGCAGATTCACCTGCACAGAGCCTTCACAATGCAGGGTGCACTCATGGCCCAGCTTTGCTCAGGTCTTCTGGCTTGAGACATTTCTTGAAGTGAATGCTGTCCTCAAGGTGCTCCCATAAATCTCACCCATAGGACAGCTAAAAACTCCTTGAGCATTTCAGGCTAAGGTCAGGGCCACTGTGCTCTTCCATTCCACTCTCTCCTTCAAAAACTCCAGGCTATTGACAACTGGTACAGCTTTACTACTGTGCCACCCTATATGCCAAAAACCTCTTGAGAGAAGGCAGATTCACACCAAAGTCCTGCCATGGATGGGGCAGAACAAGGCTCTGCACAAGGGGAGATACCAAACCATCTGTGAGGAGCTCCACAGGGCTGGGTCCCACAGGCAAGGTCCGTGACATCCTCTGTGTTTTGTGTCTCAAGAGAGGTATCAGAACATAAGTGTTCAACAGCACACAGAACTGGGTAGGTACACAGTGCCCAAAGTTGAGGCTGGGCCACTTTACAAGGCAAGACTGTTTAAAGCCCATGTTTTTTATGCAGATATATAAAATAGCAGTAGTGTACCTGATCCTTTTTCTGGGCCTTTCATGAAAACCTGACACAAACAGGATGTAATGGGTTACCAGAAAATCCTACCAGCTGGCCAAGACTGTCATAGGCAACTTCATGACTGATGGTCATACAAAGAGCAAATTTCTTTCAGTTTTCTGTGAAATGGTAAATTTTATACAATCTATAGCTTAATATTTAATGTATATTACACAGTCTTACATGCATGTAGCATTATGTACTATAATTATGGAGTATAAAGCTTAGGCTTATGGAAAAGCCTACTTAAACTCAGATTACGTGCCTGTGAGCTTTTAGAAAAAAATAGTAAAAAAAACCCACAAAACTCCAAAGGTGGTATATGATCTGTTGCCATACTTTTGTCCACTTGTATAGCACAAAAGCTTGACATTGTCAACAATCCATTTAAGAGAAGCATCTAATTCCTATAAATACATTTTCACTGAATTCTAGAAGGCAGTCGTAGCTTCACCTCTGCAGAAATTCTACATTTTCCTAATAAACTCATAAACCAAAAAATTTTGTACCTTCAGCAGGTTTCTGTTCACTTGTTTTCAAGATCTGTAAAAAACCACCGTGTAAAGATTGTTTAAAAATCAAATAGCAGCAATACAGTCCCATCTAGGGGAAGAGAACTGCTTTTCTATAACTCTTTTTTTTTCCTCTCACACTGGACAATACTGGCGGCTTGAGATTTAACCAGAGATGGGCTCCTTTTACAAGATTGCTTATATAAAGCGAAGATAACACCAGCTGGGTTCATTTGAAAGAGGACATCTTGGGAAGAGCTGACAGCGCTGCTTTTGGAATAAGACTGGCATGAAAATCTGAAATAATTAGCTCCTTCCTGTCTCGTAGGTATAACCATTAATTTCTTGTAGAATGCATAGGATTATAATTAGAATAAATTGTCACTGATGTGTACTTTATGACCCTTTTATAAATATATATTTTTAAATAGAGGCTGAGTGAAAATGTTGAAATGGATTGGTTTTGTTAGAACTACTGAATTGGAATGAGTTTTTTTCTTTACTTAAATGGTATTTCTTACTTCTTAGTCTGCTTAGTGATGTATGTATGAGGGCTGATACTGAAGAGTGTCTACAAAGGGAAAATATGGGAACTCCAGTCCCAGTCCCACAGGCTGTACACGTTTCTCCCCTGTGGGAAACAGCTTGCAGCTTAGAGGCCTGCAATGTAACTGTAAATTGCTGCTATGGATGTTTTCCTAAAAATTCAACATTTAGCAGCAAAGGAGAAAATGCATAACTTACCACAACTGAGCTACATGAAGTTTAGATTATGTATGTCAGAATAGCCATCACCACAGAGAATAGTTTCAGCACTAAATTTTAAGCACATTATATATATTCTTGCATCATATTTCTTCTAGTAATTTCTATTCCCTCTTTTTTTCAAGTCCCACTGTTTCAGTTTCATTTGGTTATATTAACACTTTAGGTTTAAACTCTTTGCAAGAAATCAAACTAGAATAATTGAAAGCCACAACTAAACCGAAATAGTAAAATTGTCACAGTAGTGCCTCACTTATAGTAATGGTCTTGGAAATAGTTACCCTGTAGTTGCAATTACATTGGGTGACAGAATATCAGTAATGTTATTTTTTTCACTTTGCAAAAAGGACAATTTTAACAGTAGCTACAAGTTCAGGACTGCAGACAAAGCATTGCTTTTATTTTGACTTTTAAAGACATTTTCAGCTTTTATTTCCTGTGTCCTCAGATCATTGCAAGAAATGGTGACTCTTGCTATTTATCTGCTGGTCATCTTGGCTCGAGCTCTTGCAGGGCCTTGTAGCCCAAATAAAGCAGGTAAAATAAGTGTCCTAAGATCTTCTCTTGTAATTAAGCTGCTGAAGGCTTTTCTCATTCAAAACCAAAGGTTTTCCTTCAGAAAGTTAAACTGTGGATTCTGTAGAGCTAATCCTTAAATTTCTTTTATTCATCTGCTTTGAGCTAGCACAGTAAAGAATGTACCATTCAAGTCCTAACCTCACAAAGAATTAGGCATATACTTAACTCTGTGCAATAACCATAGTGTAAGAAAGTTAATCACAAAAGCATAAAATGGCAAAGAAAACAAAAACAATTGGGAATTTTGTGTAATAGTACAGGCCAGATGCAGCAGATCTTTGCTGTCCAAGCTGGGCTTTAGTCCCACAGACTACAATCAGATGGCCGGTGGTGATAGAATGTGCTGGGCTGGACTCCTGAACCCCACTGTTACATTAAAGTAAGAAAAATACAAAAAATCATTGAAGATAAGGCTCTAATTGCACACTGATTACTGCCTAGAAACTGAAGTGATCTGGTACCAGACAGACCTGTAATGTAGATTTCACTAGAATTACAAAATGTGCTCTAGAAATGTGCTGGAATACGCCTCGATTTAGTGTTTGCTTTTTAGTGTGTGACTGCTGTCAGATTACTGTCAGTCATTTCATGGTATATCTAAAGTATTTGGCCCTCTAGCCATTTATTTCAGTACCTTTATTTGCACAAGCAGTTTCTCTGAACTGCAGGAATTTTCATAGCTGTAAAGTTGCCAGTTATAAATCTAAGCATTAAACACAAGCAAAATCAGCTTGCATGTGCTGTTTGTTGGCCAGAAAAAAGCGAGTTGTTGAGGTCTCTAGTTGACTTTCCCTGAGTATTCCCTAGCAGACACGGAAAGGCTGCAAAATGAGGCTTTTAGCATTAAAAATGAGAGTGGCAAGGGCTTTAAAAGAAATAATTGAATAATTCCAGGCAGGGTGCCTTTTTTCCTCACTGTCATAATTGGAAGCCTCTCTCATTTTTCAGGTCACTAATGGTTAGTTAATATTTGCCCTGTAAATTTCCATCAGACATTCAAATTAGCTCTGCCTGTGAAAAATATCCAATTCTGCTATCATGAAGGAATTGGTCTGCATGTTAAGATGTTCAACATTCATGGCTGTATTAGCAATCACAATGTTTGGAAACACACAGCACTGCTATTAACAGGGATGGGAGTTTGGGTAATTTTCTATTGTTGTTAGCAGGCCTAGGTTCTTCAGTTCATTTTTAGATCTTGGCTTTTGACTTGACAATTGGAAAAATTCAACTTGTGCTGGCATTACAGTGCCAGTCCAAGAAGAGAAAGGGCAGGATATCTATCGTGGCCAAGATCTATACACCAGTACAAAACAGTGCAGACCTACAAAGCCTACCAAACAACCTCACCAATATTATCTTTACGGAGTCAGTGGTGTTACAGAAGCCAGCTTTGCAGCATAAGTTAATGAGACATATTTCAGTGCAGTCCTTTTTTACTTCGGGTTTCTCAGCAGTGTCTCTGCTTTTCAATCAGCTATTCCAGAAAGATAAAAAATTTACACAAAGTTCTGCATTGATTAGAAGGCAAAGGCCAAACTCTTCCAAAGAGGACAGAATTTAACAACCTAGAGGTCAGTTTTGTGTAGCAAAAGCTGCTCTCATTAGGGGACCTTCCAGCATACACCCCTGTTGACAGAAGGTTGAGCCCAAGGGAAAGTAAGTGGGCAGACCCACCTCCTTGAAAGGAAATTACCACTGAATAACTCTAGGTGTATCATTTTCCTTTCAGATGTAATTCTGGTATACTGCTATCCTAAAACCATCATTACCAGAATTCCAGAGTGTCCTTATGGATGGGAGGTTAATCAGCTGGCACTTGGAGGTATTTGCTACAATGGGATCCACGATTCAGGATATTACCAATTCACAATTCCAGACCTGTCACCTAAAAACAAATCATACTGTGGGACACAGTCAGAGGTAAGACTATGAAGGTCAGAATTTCTGACTCAGGAAATGGCTGGACTCACTTGAGAGAGTCCTGTCTTCTTCAGCTTGGAGCAAGCTTTAAGTACCGACGGAAGAAGGAGGCAAACTGCAGTATCAAGGAGATGAAGGACTCAGACAGCTGTGCTTTGCAGTTGCAGGCAAAATACTCACAGGCTTAGTGATACTAGTTTGCTTTTCACTTGCACCTGTATTACACAGAACTTTATTTACTTATATTTAGTAAGACATATGAATAGGCAGCACAGCATATGAAGAGCTACCAAACTGTGTTTCCTTGGGGAGGCTGTTTTGACACCAGATAGAGTCTTCATGTTTCAAAGTACTTTCCTGATGCCTCAAAGGCTCAGTACTGCCCACATTTCTCTGTCTCACCACCCACAGTTCAAGAATCCCATGTATCACTTCTATAACTCCATTGTCTCCAATGACTCCTCAGTGATTGTGAAGAGCCAGCCTGTGAATTACTCATTCACCTGCACATACAATGCCAACTACCTGGTGAACCAGGCTGCCTTTGACCAAAGGTATGTCCTCTTCTGGGAGTGTGTCTCACCCTGTCCTTATCATCACACCTCACTCATCTGGAGTTTTGTCCTGTCCCCAGGGTGGCCACTGTCCATGTGAAGAATGGGAGCTCCGGCTCATTTGAAAGTCAACTGTCCCTCAACTTCTACTCTGTAAGTGCTCTTTGCCACTCACACTTTCACCTTCACCTTACAAAGGCTTCAGCCAAAGAGCTGGAAAAAAACAGGGCTGCTGCTCCTGACTTTTATGTGTCATGGAGCACATTACTAGCCTGGAACAGATAATTGCAGTGGGATTGGCAGGGGTTCTTCTTTCTGCTGATTAACAGGGATGTACTTAAAGTGAACAGAGCAGACACATGCCAACTGTTCTTTTAATCCCTCAAAATCAGGCAGATTTTTCTGCTGAGAGGTACATTTCTAACCTGCTGACAGGTTTTATAAGAAAAAGCAAAATTTGTTTGTAGTCCCACTGCAAGAGCAGCATGAATCTGCACGTACTGCTGGCCTTGCAAGGCCTCTATAGATATAGCAAAGCTCCTTGCATTTCTTTTGCAGTTTTCTCCCTGGTCCACTCACCTGACAGATATTTCATGTACCCTACAGATCTTTAGGTCATGCTGGAATTTTGTTGCCAACAAAATATTGTCCCTTAATATCAGGCAGATCTTTTGAAGCATCCCCCTCCTCTCCACTGCTCCACTGCACTGCTGGAGCAGCCAACTCCAGATTTTGGAGTCTTTTCTCCACAAAAGCACCAAAACACTCTCTATTTTAGCACAACTAGAAAAAGCACAAATAGGAACATACTGTGTTAAAATTACAGGCCAGGTAAAAGGAGTGTTCACCACTAGATAAAACAATGGTAGGAGTAAACATATTATTCTTTGTATAATTCTGGTACTAGCTTTGTTACCATCTTACCCAACAAGAAGCAGTTGGATTTAAGGTAGGCACTTCAGTGTATTTTTAACCAAAATTTTCACCTGAGCACCACAGTGCTCCATGTTCAGCAGGCTGGCTTTTTTCTTGTGATTTCTGTTTGTGTTCATTCCTTTTGCCCAACCCGTGGCCATGTCCCAACTCCATTCCCATTCTATACAGTCATCACTCTCTCACCAGCTTTCCCCACCACCACAAGCTGCAGCAGCAAGCTTATTAACAAAAATATTTTTAAACATCATCTTGGTTTGCAGTAGTCCTACTACTGTTGTAGAGTTTGGAGGCTGCAGGTTATAAGAACCCAGATTTCTGGGGTCAGTCTCTCCAGGGGTGTCTGAAGTTGAGTCATGCCTTGCTTTGCATGTTATGAGTGATGTGTGATGCCTTTGTCTTTGTCTTTCAAAGAATGCCAAGTTCTCAAGTATAAAGGAAGCCCCCTTTGTCGTTGAAACATCAGAAATTGGTTCTGACATATTTGCTGGAGTGGAAGCTAAGGGCTTAAGTGACAGGTAGGCAAGGGAAGGAGGAATGAGTAATAAACTGGCAACTGGGACATTCCTTGCTAATCTGGGGTCTGTATCTCCCCAGGTTTAAAGTTGTTCTCAACAACTGCTGGGCAACTCCCTCCTCAGAGTATTTCTACCAGATCCACTGGCCTTTGATCACCAAGGGGTAGGTGCTGGTGGGACCCAGGGGAGCAACTCTACTAAGCCCAGCCCTGAGGATGACTGGAAAGCTGGTGGTGGGGTATAAGGGAGCAAAGGAAAAGCTGGCCCACAGCAGGCCAAATGCTTTCATCAGACTGTCACCTCAGGAGACGTTTCACTGAAGCCATGGGGGCTCTGACACTGCTTCTCCACACACAACCCAGGTGTGCCACGGACTACTCCATCCTTGTGCACGAGAACGGGAAAACAAACCGGGCCACGTTCCAGTTCAACGCCTTCCGCTTCCGCAACATCCCCAAGCTGTCCAAGGTCTGGCTGCACTGCGAGACGCACGTCTGCGACAGCGAGAAGTTCTCCTGCCCCGTGGTAAGGCCTCCCTGCTGCAGAACACACAGTGCTGCACTCAGACAGAGGATGTCCAGCCCTTCCTGAGGGCATGCCAGCTGTAGAGCCAGTGCCAGGGCTCTCAGCAGATGGAGGCACTGCAGTGTGTGAACCCGAGTGGCCCAGCTGTGCACCCCGACCCCTGTCATTGGGAACATTCCCAACATTGGGAAACTTGTTTAAACGTATTGAGAAATAAGGTAGCCATTGAAAAACTCAGCTCTTGTCAATATCCCAGACTACAGTCCTGTCTGACAAACAGCTACAGTTAAACACAAGCCTGGAAAAAAGGAGAAAGTTGAGCTTTTTGCATTTTACCAAGTATCTCGGTGCTAAGAGCACCCTGGGGATAGTGGGAGAACCTGGCCCAAAGCTCTCAGTCCCCCTTCCCAAGGAAAGTCCTCCCTGCCATGCTGCAGTAAGTTATTGCTCTTGCAGATATCCTATTCTGCATAAAATACATAAATTGTCTCTGGAGCAGGAACTGAGGTAGAACAGAGGACTCCTGTATTCTTAGGTGGGAGTGAGGTGAGGGTGCTATAAAGGCACATAATTTAACATGGGCAGGTGCCCACAAAATGCCTTTCTTTAAAGACTTCTCTCTCCACCCTTCGCCAAATCAGAGCTTTGCTATTCTTTCTCTCATGCAATGAACATGTCATTGCTATAAAATGAAATCAAATTTTATTTAACCTGAAATGAAAGCCCAAAATACTCCTTGGCCAACATGCTGTCATTTCAACAGCAAATGTTTCTTGCTGGAGAAGAGAAGCATCACTCCTGGTGAGCCCAGTTTTTTTTCTAACCCCTTTCTCAGTCCAGGAGCCAAACTAAAGCAGCATTTTGTATTATACAGCCTCAGTGGTAAGAAGGGGGAACTGACTTGTGCAAAATTTGCATGTTTGACAAAAACACATTGTTAGAAATTCTAAGTTTCAAAGGCACCAGAAAAATCTCTTTGATTTTGTTGTCTGTTTTTCAAGATTTCTTCAACTTTTTATCCAGCCACAGATCAGAGCTAAAAGAAAACACAAATCCATTACTTCATATGTGCCCTTCTGGCAGTACTGTCAAACATCTACATCATCCTTTCGGGCACTGTGTGGAATTTCCACCTCACCCTCCAGTGCAGGATAATTGCTCGATCAGGCTGACATCCCTTGAGTCCACTTCCAACTAAAAAATGCAGCTGGTGGTCTTCTGCAATTAAGGTTGAACCAAGTTGGTGGTCTGTGCTTACAAGCAAATCATAACCAGAATTACCACACGCTGAGTTTGTAATAAAAATGCCCACAGCTGGGGATCTACAAAGGTCAGGAGATGGACAAGGACCTTTAATCTGCGGAGCACTGCCTCCAATACAGACCTTGTCAGCTGTGACAGGCATCATTAGTGCTGGACATGAGCTGATCTATATGGAAAGGATTTGGTGCTTCCTGTTTCTACCCAAGGGACAACAATTATCATTAGCAATAAACACCACAGAAGCCTTCACAGAGGTCAGGGGTTAAACGGATGGAGTTCAATTTCCCCCTTCTTGACAGGAGTTTTGTTTAAGGGAGGGTGGGAAAGGCAGCCCACCAAAATCTTCAGAAAATGAACCGTAAAGATTTTCCTTAAAACTCTCCTGCACTAAAACCCCAATAATTCAAAATACAGGCAGAAACAAAAAAATCCCTAGAAAATATGCAGCAATTTCCTTGGTTGGAAACATGAGAATTGGGCCTGGATTTTTAAAATTTTTTTAAATAATTCTTACATCTTGTGGTATACATGGCTTTCTCTCTGCTCTCTTGAGACATGTGACAAACGCAAACAGCGCGCGGAGCAAACCGGAGGTGTTTTAGTGGCGGAGATCACTGTGCGCAGTAAGTGACTGGGTTCATGGGCTGCTTCTCCCTTCAGGAAGCAGTGAAGCTGGCAGCATAGGAGCAAGCAGAGGGAGCCAAAGCCCTCTGCCAGACCCCTTTCCCCTGGGGCAGCAGGAGTCTAGAACAGAAGTTGGTCCCCTCCAAGCTCTGGCTCAGTGAAAATCTCCTCATTTGCCAAGTCAAGGCACCCATTTGGTGTTTATGATAAATGGCCAAACCACTCACACACTGAGCTGGCAGTGAAAGCTCTGCTCAGCTGCCTGTGACCTCAGCAGCAGCTCAGACACGCTCTGACAGGTTGCACGGGAGTGGGAGAGAGGTCGGGAGCAGCAGGAAAGTTTTTCTTTACACTGAGTGTCCGTACACACCTTCATGTGTTGGGGGGATGCTTTGTGCCTATCCCGCCTGACACACTGACTGCACTGCCATCAGACTTCCCCACTGTAGAGCAACTGTTCCCTCGAACTGATGCCTCCTGCAGGCAATAGGGATTTCTCTCTGAGCTGGTTCATCTTTTGAAACAAGTCCTTGGAACAAATAATGTTTTCACTAGAGCCCTTTATACTAGTTTATCAGCTGCATCCACACCAATATGAAAACCAGTTTAAAATTACAAATATACATAGAGTAGAATTAATATAATCCATTATGTTGTACCAGTAAACCCCCATCGATGTTTGAAGGTAAAAGAACTGAGGATCCTTTTATCACTTCAGACAGGAAATCCAAGAGGAAGAAATATTCAGAATTTCAAAATGTGGCATATGTTTTCTGTTCTGCTTTTACAAAGCCTGCTGGTGCACTTTGCCCTGTTTTAAACATCATCCTGATGTAATATTTTTCCTCCTCTTTTATACAGGCAAAGGTTTATCCAGATTTTACACACTCTCAGGTAAACAGCAAAGTATGACAATGAAAGTATCAATCCCAGACATGGATTTTGAGTGTCTTTGTCAACATAAAATCCATAGCTCAAAGAAAAAAACTGAAATATTAGTAAATTTGAAGAAGGGTGAATATTTCAAGGTCAGATTTTATTTCCCAGTGTTATATACTTTGTTTTCCTTCTTTTGGCACATCCCTCACACTGGACAATAAAATCATAGCAATAAATTCCAATACTTTCTCTAATTGTCACACCCTCTTCCCAAAAAGGAACAATCATGTTTTACTGGATTAACAGGGGTGTCTGAAAGCATTTCTGATTGGAAAGGGTTTGAAACACACCCTTCAAAGTCTATTTATTAGCATTTGATATGTTGGCAGAGACATACTAGGGCCAGTAATTTTATTGAACGGGGTGGGAAGAGAAGGCGAAAGGGAGCTGACGGGGAAGTACTCACATATAGCCTGTGCTTCTCTTGCAGATATCATCTTCCACCTGCTCTTTGTGATTGGATTTTGTGCTGTTTTATTATAACATGCAGCCCAGCTGTGTTTCTTAACTTTCCCCAATCCTGTTTGGACCTGGACTTCTTTACTGAAGATGTTTATTTTACAGAGGAAAAAGGGAAGCCACAAAAAAATTCTTGTGCACCATTTTACGAGATAAATAAAACATTCCATGAGCTTTGTGCCTCAAATACTAGAAAATCCCAAAGCAGATTTGCTTCTCCCAAGTCTCCACTGGCATTTTAAACTAGTGATACCCCTTGGGTTATGTATTTTACTGACGTCTCCTTTTAAAAAGCTGTCATGGCAATAGGACTCGTTTCTAAAAGGCATGTAGGGATGTGCAAACTCAGCATTTTTCAATGCCAAATTTACCTTCAGGGTCCCCCTTCCCTCAGCCTCAGTGTGGTACCAACCTCCCCTCCAGGCCTGGTCTTGCAAAGTCCCAGTTTGTTCTGTGAAATCTTTGAACAAAATGAAAGCCAACCTAACATGTTGTGCTTTCCATGTAGCAGTAATTAGAAGGTGCTCAGCATTAATTACCTGATATTTCTTTCCTGATTCTCAGTGTTGTCAGTATTGATTGGTTGGATTAAGCAGAGCACACTGTAGGAGTAAGATGTCTTGCTGACTGGACAGGCTTTGTGCTGGATGGCTACATGGTGTGGGCACATATTGAACACATCTGAGGTTGGAAAACAAGCTAATGAGCTTTACACTCCCTTGAAGACACAGCCGGCGGCAGACACAACGGGGTCCAGGTGTTAGGTCTGTACCTGAGTAACAACAGCAAGAAAAAATCACGGGAAAGGGAAACCATGATTTATAAAAAGCAGGAAATATCAGGACATGAAACAATTCCCTAACAAGCATTAACTGTAGGTTCCTTACTTCTGGTAGTTACTAGAACAATATTGAAAAAAGCCTCTTGAAAGTGTAAGAAACATTCCTAGACCTTTTCCATGAAACTTCCAGGATCCTAAATGTGAAAGAGGGAAGAATGACTACAGTTGTTACACTTCCAATTAATCAACACGGTGGGTCTACCTGTGTCTGCACATACTGAAGCATAAGCGCATTATAGAATTTTTGCTATTGTTTGCAGAGAGAGAGCCTCCTGAATAATTCTGTTAAAGATTTTCAACTCCCTTTTCTTGGCGAAAGCTCGCTGTAATGAAGATAATGCAGAGCTAGAGCACCACAGCGGTAGAAGGAACACATGTAGTCCATTTGCACGGACTCCTCTCGCCCCTCCAGGCGCAGTCTGAGCCCGGGGCTGTTGCCGCGCTGCGGAGGCGCGGAGAGCGGGGCGCCGTTCCCCGCCGCGCGCAGCAGAGGGCGCTCCCGCCCAGCACTGCCCGGCCGGGCCCCGCGGGCCCTTGCGCGGCTCCGGGCAGGGAGAGCCGCGCTCCGCGGCCCCGTGCGCTCCGCGGCCCCGTGCGCTCCGCGTCCCCGTGCGCTCCGCGGCCCCGTGCGCTCCGCGTCCCCGTGCGCTCCGCGGCCCCGTGCGCTCCGCGGCCCCCTGCGCTCCGCGGCCCCGTGCGCTCCGCGGGATGTTCTCATCGGCCGTAATCACCCTGCAGGCTTTTCGCCCGCGTTTGCTGCACGGCCTCCCTTTCCTCTGCGCTCCTCCCATTGACACCCCGCGTTTCAGCACCTGCCAAGTGGCTTTACCTCTTCAAATTCTTGTCCTTCACCAAAGCCTGTTTCTTTTGCCTTGCTTTTACAACATTGACTGCACTGCTAATGCGGCTGTTTTATGCAGAAAGCCTTGAACCCAGTTTCTTTGGTAGGTTGATTAATTCCTTCCTGGTTATGCAAGAAGTGTGGCTTTGGAACAAACCTTGCAGGATTTTGGCAGCTGTGAAGTCTGCCTGTGCATTCCCAGGCCGCCTCCCGCCCGCCGTGGGATGGAGCCTGCGGGCATCCAAATCTCCTGTCCATGTTCCCGCACTGAGTGGGGCTCAGGCAGCCCTCCTGCCTGTCCCGGTCTGGATCACTATCTCCCCACAGTCCAGAAATAGTTTATTGCTAAAAACAAACAATCAAAACACAACTGAAAAACAGGTGCCAGAGGTGACTTTGTCTATCTGCCTGTCTATCTGCCAGAGAAGGCAGCAACGTAAGAACAGGTTTCAGATCCAGAAGTACTGCTCCTTAAGAAAGCAAAAGTTTTCCATCCTAAATAGCTGGCATAAAAAATATGGTATATAATCCACCTTCTTTTTTCCTAACCTTCATATGGCTCATCATTACTTATTCTACTAAACACTATTTATGTTGCCAGTATCAGAAAATGCAAAGATTGCTAAAGATTTTAGCACAAGGTGAAGCTTGATAGATTTCATCATTTCAGACAGACTAAAATGATGGATCTTTTCCAGCTGTCAGGGCATGATGGTGCTTGCCTTGATCTCTGCATCTGAAAGTCAAACCCAAGTCTGGCCATGGAAACATAGGGACAGGAAGGATAGAGAGGATGCAGATAATCTGTTTAGAACCCAACATTTATCTCCACAAAGATTCCAGTTGGGTTTTGTCCCAATTCTTCCTTCCATTTGGATGAGCTCTAATGAGACATGAATTTTTACATGCTTTCCTTCCCACAGTTTGGCACTGCAATGCTGAAGCACAAGGTCACCGAGGTCATGACAAGAAGTAGGAGAGAAATGAACACACACAGGCATCAAGATGATAACAACACAGGTTGCAGCACAGTATTGCCAGTACAGTGACACACTTTACACAACATTTTGTTCATGAAATATAGGTTCACTTCTTCTCACTTGCAAATGGTAAACACCATTAACCTGGGTGGCCTTTATTTGACAGTCATTGCAGATGTGAATAACAATTAAGAAGGTCCAACAAGAACTGCCAAAGAAAGAATGAGCCAAATCTAACACAAAATGAGCGAGTATGGCACAATGCAAGCTGCTAAGTTCCATTATGCACAATGTTTCCTTAGTATTCCCAAACAAGCAGTGCTGTTGGCACTGAGGTTCCTGTCTGGCCACCCCATGTCCAATAGTGAAAAAGAAGGAGCAGGTTCCAAGACTGTCGAGTCAGAATTAATTATGGTCAAGCATTAATGCCTCATATCCTGTGCTGGAGTCTCACAATTTCAAATCCAAACTTTAGAACAAAGCCTCACTAGGTGTTTAGTGGGGAACATGTACATGATCCTGCTGCAGAGATGCCAGGCTGGGTCTGACCTGACATGCCCACCTTGTGCAACCCCTGCTAGGGGAGCCCTGGAAGGAGTGAAGCACATCAGGGCTGAAAGCCTTTCTGGAGGGGGATCTCAACTCCATAGCACACTGAGGTAAACATTGCATGTGCTGCCAGAATTGGCAATACATTACACAATATAAACACAGGCAATGTCCCAGATCCAGATGCCATGTATAGAAACACACCAGTCTTAATCCTCATTTAAATACCAACTTCATCTCTTTATTCTGTAAATCCATGACATTTGGTTTAAATGTCCCAGTCAGGAACAAGAAAAAGCCCTACATCAGAATAGTTACCATGACTCACTACATACAAAACACATCACAGATGTACATGGTGTGTATTAGGAGCGAACCTCTCACTCTGTACTGAAGACCAAGTCTTCAATTTATTCCCATCCAAAGGGCAGCTCACAGGTGCAGAGGAAAAAATAGCTAGTGATTGATGGGACCCCATGGCCCTTTCACGTAGCATATCACTGCAGCCCTGCAAAGGTCAAGTTCAGTGGCTTCAGAGAAATAAATAGTAATTTTTGCAGCCTGACAGTCAGGCACATGAGGCTGAGAAAAGTGTCCTGAGCTCTATCTGAAGCTGCATTGCACTGGGAAGCAGAGATCAGCCCTGCTTTCCAAAATATTTTTCTTCACTTTGTTGTTACAGGGAAAACCTAGAACACACCTCTTTAAAAACAATTATATTGGATATGTTCCAGTTCTAAAGCCTAAGAGAAATGCTGTGAGATTCCATGATATAAAGCCCACCCGCAATGCAAACTGCTGCTCTGGGGTGCAGTCTACAGCTTTCCCAGATTGCTTCTTGCATTGAGCAGCCTGTGCTTCCTCCCCTGCTAAATTTCTCTCCATGTGGTCTCATCACACCCTCCTCCCACAGACCATCTCTCCCTGAGAATTTACACACCGTGACACAAAGCATCTGCTGGAAGGGATCCCACTCTGTTGCTTTTCTGCTTACACTCACCTGCTCCTTACAGAAAAATAACATCCACATTTTTCTTCTGGGAGCAAGCACATCAACACAACTCAGACAGAGACATTCAGGACGTATATTATATTAACTTTATCTTAAAAAGACAATCCACAAGAGGTAGCACAGACTTGTCAGTAACATGGCCCTGAAATGTGTTTTAAGAAGATCTTGCAGGTTTAAATTTCATTCTGCTTTTCCATAAGCACATTCTGCAGAGTGCAAGTCATGCAGTAAGGCATGACAGGAAGTGGGGCACGTAGATCCTACAACTTGGTGAGCACTAAAGCTGAGGCCTAATGCTAAAGCAAAGGTCTGATGCTAAAACAGACGTCTTATCACTGTGAAATATTTGCCCAGCACTATAAATGTACATAGTGATTAATAAGTGCTGATAAGAACATTCTGATCACTTCTCACTGTCTACATGCCCAACACTTCTGTGCTAGCACCTTATAGTGAATACTTCAAAGTACTCTAAAAACAGTAACTGATTCCTCTGGAAGATTTAATCTTCCCTTTACTGAGAAATGGAGAAAAACTGACAAATAAAGAATGTCATGAGCAAGTCATGGCACGGGGTCATATCAAATTGGTACTCATTCCAGTAGAGGAGAATGTTACTGGAACAACAGAATATTAATCAAGGAAAAATATGTAGCTCGATCTGATACTTTTGAGAATGGGTTGTGAGTTGAAAAAACTTGCAAATTTTGCATTTATTTTATCTGTATTGGAAGGAGAAAATCCTTATGTAAAGAAAATCAATAAATTCAAGGGTTCTGATACACAATTTATGATATACCTGGTGACATACAGTAACAAATCAAAAATATCCGTAGTCAACATAAAATAAAACTCAAAGGTTAATCACCTGGGAGGAAGCTTACATAACAGGTTTTTCCCCACACATGTGCTAGGTGCTAGTGAGTGGCAATCCTTACCTTCCAGTGTATCTGGACCCTCATCCCCCTCGCAGCCAGCCAGACCTGGGCTTTTACCTCTTTGAAGTTTCAACTTCTGTCTGGGTCCATGGCCTATCTCTAAAGGAATCACAGCACTTGGGAATTTCACGGACATAACAGGTATTTCTTCAGTGTAGTTGATCCCACTGGGGATGGATAGGCTGCACCCATAAGCATCAGCAGTGGTTTATACCTTCAGCAACAAAAGGAGCACAACTATTTTATTGCATAGCCAAGATTTGGGGTACGTGATGCAAATAAACCTGAACCCTCAATCCTGCAGTGACTATTTTCCAAAATGTAAGGAAAAGCAGAGGGGAAAAAAAACCCAAACAAATATTTTGAAGTTACTGTATCAGTGATCCTTCACCAGACTAAATAGAATTTTTTTTCAGTGTTTTTACTCAGGAGAGATTTTTCAACCACTTCACAACTTTATTTGTCAGATGGGGAAACAAGTTTTGTCCTCACACCCATTAATAGCACCAAAAGCAGACTGTCTAAGGATGTACAGTTCCTGTTCATGTGCCACATCTCTGCCATCTGCTCAGCAGCCTATCTAAATGTGTTTTCTTTCTCCAGAGCAACTCAGATAATGAGCTTGGATAAGGCATGATATCCTCACTATTACTCCCTTTGGACTACATCAGGGCACCCTTCACCAACTACTGTAGACCTGCTGAGAGTCTTCTGGCAAGGTTTGTAATTCAATGGAAAAGTCCCAGGATGGACAGACAGATCCCTGTTGAATTTCCTTTGCTTATTAGTGGAGGAAAGGACAACAGGCATTCAAAAATCCTTTTCCTAGAATGCCAGGCAGGGAATAGCCTGAATATTGGCTGATGAACTGCCTGAGCCACACAGGACTGGCACCAGGCCAGTAATCTGTGCTGCTGCCACAGCTGGTCAGATTATAAAGTCATTGTACTTTACTCATCTTATGCTGCCTGTCTACCCTCAAGCAGCAGCAGCTCTGCCTAACCCAGCAATCTCATAATGTCCTGGAGTTAAAAGGCAAAACAAAAGGTTATTCTGAGAAGTATTTAAGGTAACCAGGCCATTTTGTCAGAACTGTATCTGATTTAGAGGTATTGATCTCAGCCTTGTTGGTGACAGTTAGAACAGAACATTTAGCTACCACCTCAAAATATACTTATGGCTGGTATATGTTCACAAGTCCAGCTACAAGCTGTGATGGGAAGCATCATGTTGGTTAATTCCAAGTGTATACAGCCATGAAAATCACCTCATTAAATGCTTACAGTACAAAGGAATTTTGTTGCAGTTTCAGATTCAGAGTAAGTGCTTTTCACTCAGACATCCTTCCCATATTTAACTTAATTTTTTTTGTAGACATAGCCCCATGGTTTAACATTTCCTTCATGGGTATGGCATACAGCAGGACAGCATCATGCAGGTAGGCCACATAAGAACATACCTTAAGCAACAAAGCTTAACCAACAAACCTAAACCAAACTGCAGCAAAAATACAACAGTCTTGAGCCCGGCTTAGCTATTTGACAAATCATTTTCAGCTAAAAGTACATTTCATTTCCAATAAATACATTCCAACTTTGTCCCAAACGCAGCTGTGATTTCAGTCCACAATAATTAATTGCTAATCCATATCTAGAAGTAGCTAGTATCATTCTTCAGGTAAGAAGGAATAAAAATATATCTAGGAACATCACTCTTATATGGAACTTGGGATTACTTAGTCCCTGAGGACTGAAAATCACACACAGACACCTGAGATGCATTTTGATTGGAGACAAAGTTATTTGAGTATAAAAATTTGGGGAAATCACAAACTGGAAAAAGGAGGAAGCCTAATTACAATATCATATTTGCAAGTGTTTGTAAGCAGGGAACACAATATCAAACCTCTTTCGCTGCAGAAAAGCAGCTGTGAAAGGGTTGTTCCTTCAAGATTTTCCTAACCCTCTTCCAAAAAATATAAATACCTAGTAGATTCCCCAGGAGAGCTGAGGGTGACCACGAACCCATGCTGGTACACCAGGAGAACACTGCTGTTCTCAGTGCATCTTCCAGGAAGATGTCAAGAAACCATGTCCCTTCTCGGGCATCCAATTAGTAACTTCAGTATTTAATCCAGCAAATTCCCTGAAAAAGGCTAGAAATTAGGTCAGCTCACTGCTGGAATGTGAGAAATGTATGCATTGGTATATTTGTTGACTTTGTCCTATTGGCCAGCAAGTACATAATAAAAAAGTTGAGTTAGACTTACTGCATTGCTGCTGACCTTAAACTGTGAGACAGCAAAGACAATTTAGTGGAGCTGTTTAACTTCCAGCAGAATTGACTGACACCTGAATGACTGCAAGGCTGAAGGGGAAGTGAATACAGCATACAACCACTTCCCTTCCAATTTGTCATGAACAAACAGAGTTACTGATCAGTACTAATATTACATTAATTATTTATCACCACATAGTGAACACTTACGTAAAGAATTTAACCACAGACATGTCCCTGAACAGCCCAATGGGCTGTAATTGAGCAGATAAACATGTATTGCTTGTTGAATATCAGTTGGCTGATGATCCATTAAATATCTTGTGGTGATGGAAAACTAAGCACTTTGTGGCAGCTGGAAACTGCCACCAATATTTTACCCATTGATAGTCCTCGAAGTAAAGTTCCTGGAGGTAATACAAGAAAAAACTGCTTTTTTTGCAAGAGGATTGTCAGCCACAGGCTTCTCTTTGCTGTACAGAAGAAGAATTTCTAGAATATCAAACCAAAACTATCAAGCGATTAAAATCCCTATGAAAAGCATTTCCTTGAATGATGATGGACAGCAACCTACCAATACAGAAATATATGCAAACAAAACATCCGTGACAGCTAAAGACAACCAGAAACAGCTTCATTCATCCTCTCATCTTATTTTTCCTCTCCTTTTGTGGAGGAAAACTCACTTTCCAAAACAAATATCACCTTCTTTTATTTTTTCTGGCAATGCTGTGCTAAAATTCAAAAGTTTGATCAACATCTTGGAACCTAGCAGCTTTTCCTGATATGTAAAAGCAACAGTAATAAGAACAAAGCTCTTCCCCTCACCACCTTGGTCAGGGCAAATATCCCATTTTTCACATCCAGAATTAGTGACAACATTTATCAAAGTCTAGCACATGAGAGTGCAGGAGTAACTGCTGTCTCCAGAGACTTCCCAATGAAAAGACACACATGCAAGGCTTTATTTCTGTTACTTCAGTGCCTGGAGAATGTGACTGGGGGGGAGACCACCTCATTACAGTGGGCATTAACTAAGGCTGATAAGCAGGAATGGTTTGAGCTCTGCACAAACAGGTGAATCATGGTTGGCAGCAGAACAGTGTGCCAGAAAAGCACAGGAGGACTGGGGCAGACCCCGTTCCTGCTTCACTGAAAATCAGCAGCCTGGCATGCAGGCACACCTCAAACACTGTTCACAGAACCAACCATGGCATCAATAGCATTTCTAGCCACAAACCCCCACCATTGTGGCAATTAATAAAATGCAGTTTCTGCCTTCTTCTGTTCCATTGATTGACTCTGACCTGGCTCCAAACAGGTGGAGGAGAGGTTTTCTACCTTCTGCCTGATCTTTTGCTTTTACATATATTTTCTGACTTGTGTCACTTTTTTCTGCATTTCAGGAAGAACAGAAAGTTACTGTTCTGATTTGCACTGCCCCGCTGGAATTCTGAAATGGGCAGTCACATAGAATTATGGAATATCCTGAGTTGGATGAGACCCATAAATGTTATGTGTGAGAGTGACTTAGTTCAGAGTTTATTATATTCCTAGTGTCACATGTGAACACTTTACCTGTGCCCTTCTCCCAGGTAAGAGCAAAATGCTGAATCTATTGTAAGTAGAGCAAAGTCCTCCTGCAGAGTGAGGATGCACCAAGCAAAGGGGAAAGCAGCACATGCTATCAGCATGGTTCTGGGGCTAAGTACAACGCCAGCAAGAAGTCTGTCAAAAGATCATTTATTTGTGTATCACTTCCTCAGTTAGACTCAGTGGCCTGTGCTTGGGCTGTCTACTGCTGCAATATAGAATTGTATATCTAAGGTAACACAACAGAGGATAATATAGACACATTTTTTAAATGACAAAACAATGAATTTGGAAACTACCTAAGAGGCAAACCTTTGGTGATCACAGCTTCCAAAAATTGTGCTCGTGCAAGATGCACACAGCAGATGGCTACAGACTGCTCAGATGCAGATTGCTATGAAATGGTCCTGAGTACAGGCATCCCAGATTAGAGATATTCCAACAGCTAGATCAGGTATCCATTTAGATGCAAAGTTTTGCCCTCTGTGGATGAACTGTGTTTTGAAGATACTGGCTACTCTAGATGGAGATGCATTTATCTCTGTGCCAGTGTTAGGCACACAGTAACCCCTGCTGAGTGCTCTCACTTGCACTGTGCAACGCAAGTGTGTAACACAGTAAAGTCCATAAAATAAATTGCACAGAGGATGGTTGCATATTAGTCACAATAGCAATTTTCAGTGTTCAGGGACATTTCCTCTTTGTCAAGCTTCCCAGACTTTCTGCAAGAGCTAGTAAGAAATATAAATTATCCTCTAAGCAGTTAACAGTAAGGACAGACTCCACACAGATTTGGAAACACTATAGTCTTTGGGAACCACATATAACCTTAAAAACTGACTGCCTTTGACCAAGTCGTTACACTAGTATATTAACCATAACTAACCAGGCAGCATTGATTTACTGATAAAACCCAAATATGCACCTCAGATGAGATACCAGGTAATGCAGCAGAGCTCCTGTCAGAGAATATTTATAAAGCACTTGTGCTACTCCTTGCAGAGGGGACACAATTTGACAGAAGGACATTGTCCAGCTTTACTGTCTGACCATACCAAAAGACAGGGATATTTCAGTCAGAAAGGCCAGAAAAAAGTCCTCTAATGATAGTCACAAGAAGATGGCCTTTTATTTTGTGCCAGGAAAAAAAAAAAAGGCAAAAGTTATTCTGTAGTGCAACTCTGAATTGTTTTATGATCTTCAATAATCCCAATTCCCACTGACTTATTTTTTTCTCATAGGTCAGTTTGGATTTATTGGTCTCCCACAGATTTCAATTGTTTGCATATGTCATAGTGTCATAATCAAGTTCCAAGAGAAATCTTAGGCTATTTTCTGATACAGTTACCATACAGTTGAAAAATTACCAAACCAAATTACCAAAATTACTGGCATAAATCAAAAACTGTGATTTTGTGTTTTAGAGGAAAAAATCATACCCAGAGTAAATCCATTTATACAAGTATTTTCCCAGCTTTTCAGTTAAGTTCTTCAAGAATAAGGAAGAACTTCAAGAGTTAACCCAAAATGTAAATATTAGAGCCTGAATTCAGGAGACTTCCATATGGACTGTACTACTAGATTCAGAATAGTCTTCAAAACCTCAATTCCAGATCTTTTTCCTTGAGAAAAAATTGTAAGGGTGATTTTTAACAGCTTTATATCATTGATAATATCATAACTGCAGGTAGCCATCTGAGTAATGCCTACTGAGAACACTGGGAAATATCCAGATAAGGAATGTCATTTAGAAGTGTGCAAATTTAAATTTTTCAGTTATGGCATAAAGGAATAAAATTAGAAGAAAGATTTCCTGATTTATCTCAATTTTTATCTGCAACTTCATGGTTCAAAGCCCACTTTTCTCAGAAGCATGTGATACTGGTGATGATCACTTCTCTGGCCACTGGCACAGGCTGGCCAGACACCCTTTCTCTCTACTCCCCAGACCCAAAGCTTCCTTCAGACTTCAATGTAAAGCTCTGATATATCAGCTCCAAATTTGCAGATTACTATTGGCCTGCTGGAATGGCTTTTTCATCAGAGCTGTTATTAGACTCACAAACAGTGGTGCTAAATCATTGCCAGCTTCACAGTAGAGTTGAGCACTCATGTAACCAGTTCACATGATGGAAAATAATTTCAGGGATGAAAATATTTCACTGCTATCAGTCTGAATTCTTAATAACAAAACACAGAGATCTAATAATCTTTTATATTAGGAAGAGAATCCTTACCCTCCACAACTCCACCTGCAATATGCCATGAGAACTCCTTTTCCAGAGAAACATTTGTCAATAAAGAACTGTTCCATAGACTTTCCGCTGAAAGTCTGCCAGTCACCCACATATGTAGATCAACCAATAAATCTTGGTTTTAAACCCTGTGACTCAACTATCTGGCATCAACTATTCTTATGCCTCCAGCAAAAATATGGGAGCCAGTGTTTTCAGACATTAGGAAAGTGAAATTGTTGACACCACCTCATTCCCTCTGGCAGGGCTAAGGTTTACTGCTGTTATCCTTGGGCAGGATACAGCAAAGGAAATACACTCCAGAGCATTAAATAAAAAGAAAAATGCTTGGAGGCTTCTCAGACCTAAAGACACTTCCTGGTTCACACAGGCTAAGTCTAAGGATCTAAAATTATATTCAGTGTTTTATGCACTCTACATTTTCACCTATTAAGCAGTGTTACATCCTATGAAACATCCAGTCTTTTTGATATTATCATCTCCTTCAGCAATTTTTCTTACCCTTTAGATAATAAATACAACTACTTTTCCATTTTGAAAGCAAAGCCAAATTATTGGTCTCCCGCAGATTTCAGTTGTTTGTATATTTTACAGTATCCTATGTAGCATTCCTCACCATGATAGCTTCAGAAGTATTTTCACACAGCACCTGTTAAGCTCCAGAAAAAGCTATAGTTACATGTTTTTCCCAAATCTTTAACTAACACGTATTTGTCTAACTTCCTCTATCAACACATGGCTGATTTTTATAGTACTGGAGTACCTAGATCAAACACGAAATTTCAATGTTTTTGGCCTGACATTCACACTGGAAGGGACCATACTGAAACTGAGGAGCTTGCAGGAGAGTTAGAGGATGCAAGAGACGACAGTGATCCAAATCAGAGGACAGAGTTAACTAAATGGGATCATGTGTTACCTAAGTAACTCTTGGGCAATCAGCAATAAATCAGTTTTTTCCCTATGATGTATGTCTGTATCAAGATTTATATCCAGGGGATTAAAAGTTTTGCCCTCAAGTCTCTGATTAACAACAACAAAAAAATAATCATTTGACTTGGGAAAAGGTCAGTAAGGAGCAAAAAAAAGTAACTGAGCAAACAAAAATGTTGCAAGATAAAAGCTAACCACTCTTCCACAGAAGCTCACCGTGCTCTTTGCACTAGCCCTGTGACAGCACAGAGAACTGCGAATCACTGCCTGCCACCTGAGAGCAGCCCAGCAAGGCAGACACGAGCAGGAACAGCTGCATTAGTGTCCTTGGACAATCTCTAGCTGGGCTTCATTGAAAGGTTATTAAACACGACAGCAAGACCTCTCTGAGAGACCCTTTTTAAAGAATTACAATCTCTGCAGTGATAGGCAACTGCTCAAGGTTCTGGCCAAGCAAACTGGGGAAGAACCAAGGGGGGCTTCCCTCAAACTCTGGTAAAAGTCCACGTAACTAGCAGTCACTTAAATGCATTGTCTTAAGATAACTAGAAACCACAATCACAAGGGCTCTGGATGAAAAGATAATTTAGTTCTTCAGTCTCTGTTAATTATGGGCACTGAACCTACATTAGAAAAGTTTCAATGTCTGACAAGCATATGGAAACTCTACTGTCAAAGTGGATTCATTGGGAAAGTTCTGTGAATTGTGTGAATCATTTCAATTTAATGGGAAAAACCAATTTCAGACTAACATTCTTTACCATATTGATCTATAGTAAATCAATACCATTTGCTATGGATCCTTGAAGCCATACTGGAAGTGATCTTGTAATCACAGAAAAAATACCACTAACAGATTAGACAACTAGAGGATAGACAGAGTCCCATTAAAACAGTGTTTTCAGGTTTGTAAGGTTGTGAGTAGGCTGGGTAAATCACTGAGGTGAATGCACTGCATAAAAACAAGTTATTATTACGTGAGGGTGTAGCTGTCACAGTATAAAAGATGGTTGAGTAAGCAGATCAAATAGCAAAGAGCAGGAAGCTAACAGCAGTGCTAAGGAGTTTACAGTAACAACAACTGATATTCTACTGAAGGAGGTGAGTGACTTAAGACAAAAATAACCTAAAGAAAAAAAAATTTAAAAAAAGTTGCTTGCTTTCTCCATTTCTTGGGCAAAGGTGCTTAGCTGATGTTAACAACTCCCTGCTGCCACAGAGCTAAGACTTCAATTATATTGTTGATCTCTTCTGCTCTCTCGTGTGTCACAATGCATGTTTTGATCTTTCATAGTAAGCTCATTAAAAGATGCTAGGAGATTTTTATGGCTTTATGTATGAGGAGTATCCTCTCTAGAATATCTAGTTCCATTTCCCAGTCTTGACTAACAGCTACTGTGTGATCACTAGCTTTGTGCATTTGCACTTTTGGGGTGGAGATGAGAAAAAGAAAGGGGATGGAGATGGGAGAAATAACAATTCTAAATTCTTAACTTCTATGACAACTATTTGATTCATGGAAATCTATGAGATAATGAATCAATGTATACTGGCATGTATGTTTGAAGAGCATGTAGAATTACTGCAAGACTGGAAGAAAGCAAATAGCACTTCACAAGATAAAAAGGAGCATCCCAGCAACAGCATGGATGCTACTTTTTCAAATAATGAATAATGAAGAATATTAACTACACCAGTGACTACACAGAGCTAAGTGAAGCCACCAACTCTGCTGCCTGGATACACCTCCTCAGACAAGGGGTTTTTTTACTTTTTTTTAAATTAATTTTTTCTTTTTGAACAAACACAGATTGCAAAATTTGGAGATGAGAATGCAAATGAGATGAAATCCATCTGGGTGTTCCAGAAGTGTTTCCTAATATGTCTTCTTGCAAAAATTTAATTTAAAAAATTTAAAACCACCAATGTGTACCACTTTTGAATGAAATAGAAGTAAAGAAAGAAAAGGAAGACTCCTCATTTCCAGCATTTGTCAGGATCTCCAGAGCCTTGGGCTGTCCTCCAGCTGTATTGGGAAGCTGAAGTCAAACACCTTCTGTGGTAGTTCCTGCTCTATGGGAATATGGGACACTTTCCTTACATTTGGTCAACAAGATGGGTTTGGGATTTATTACTCTAATATGGAATAATTAATGATATTACTTACACCAAAGGTTTTACAACAATATGTGGGTGTATAAAATGAAGTGTGGCATGTGACAGCACCTCCAGAGGAAGTCTAGCAATAATCTGCACTCCACACCATGGGCTGAAACATGAGTAAATTTGGGATGTCAGCAGCCAGAAGAGGACAACAAAGGGTGCTACCACAGAACAAGTCTTTTTTGTGGAGTGTGTACACAGCATATGGAGCACATACTGCTTACTATATTCAAGCAGTTTTAGTATTTACAAAGTGACAGAACAGTTTAACACTCTTCAAATGTTCCTCTGCTGTTCAGAATCAGCTGCCTAATGCTCATATAATTAATGATCTTATATAATTAATGACTGATGACACTGATTTGACATTTACAGTATTTACAGCATTTATTGCATGCTCCTGCTAACAGAGAGACAGATTTCTTTACATGCTACAGACATGAGCCCAGCTTAAATGCCATCATTTCCTCAAGGAATATTTGAAGTTGGATGTTACCAGTTATAAACAGAGATGTATTGCAGGAATATTTTCTAGCATTTGCATTGCATACCTCTACCAGGAAGCACCTTCTTTAGATTGCTACAGAGTGAGTCAAAATGCTGTGACTGCAGTCATAGCAAATTCATCTAAAGCTATGGGCAGACTGCCAGAGAAGCTCAAAGCACAGTTTTGGGGCAAACTATACAATGGTGGGTGTTGTGTTTGAAAGGTTGAGAAAGGAGCAGGCTGTGTTCCAAAGAAGAGAACACTCAGGAGCTCCAAGCAGCCTCAAATACAGTAACATCCCGTGGTACAGAGATTAATCCTGGCAGTGCTGCCTCAGGCTTAAAAGGTACTCAAGGCAGCCTGAGCCAGTGCCTGAAGTGTCACCCCAGGATGTACAAGGCTGAGGCTGAAAACACAGTCTACCTCTGACTAGTTAAAGTATTTCTCAAGGTTGGTATCAACAGCAGCAAACCATATTGCAAAACACCCAAGCCCAGCTGGAAATTAAGACATTGTGCTTCAGCACTTCAGAAAAAAATAATGCAGTTCTGTTCAGCTAAAACTCTTCTCTTGCTTTTCAAAGTTTGAAAGATTCTCAAAGTGAAATAGGGTTCAGCTTTCTGAAACTGCTAGAGACCAAATAAAACTCCTTCCTAAATAGCACTAAGGTCTTCTAGAAAGTGCTTTGTGAGAAACAGCCTGAACAGACATCAGCTACTCATAAGAGAAAATGATAGAGCTGACTGCAAAAAAAAGCTGACTCAGTTCAGTACAGCTGAAGAGCACTACTTGCCTGGGTTTCCTGTTAAGTGCTTACCCTTCTGTCACTTCTTATAATTACAAAACAAGCCTCCTTCCCTCCCATTTCCTAACAGAAAGTACCAATTTCACAGCAGAAGGAATATGCTCCCAGGTCTGGCACAGGCACAAAGCAATCTGTATCAACGGAAGTTCTCACCACAAGCGGATGAGAAGTTACAGGAAAACTGTGTTAACACCATGTTAACTTACACAAAAGACTTACAGAGAAACAGCAATTTTCAATCTCCTCCCTCTGCCAAATTTCCCAGCTTGTTGCCACAAAGTTTCATGTCATTTTAGCAACTACTGGCAGGAGCATGGGGGGTGGTGTCACAAGAATTTCAGAACTTTTTACTGAGGGAGAAAGGGAGATGCATGCACTGCAGTAACCTGTGAACTCAGAGGCAGAAGAAACAATGCCAGAGGGTACAGAGCCCCTGACAAAATCCTCCTCACTCCTCAGAGCAATAATCTTATGCCAAAGCACTCCTCCAGAAAAGCCTGGAAACAGAGCGCAGCATCTATGGGAAAGTAGCAGTCGAACTGGGTTTTACCAAAGGAGACAGATGCAAGTCGGAGTCAAAAATTAGGCAAAGCCTTCCCCCATGCCAGCTGAAGCTGGGGAGACACTGGTCTAAGCTCTGTTCTGAAGTACCAGAACCCCAGAATCACAGGACCGGCAGGGGTGAAGCAATCAAACCCCAGATACTCCACCTCAGCCTTCGAGCAACCTGGTCCAAAAAGGATGAAACATTCTCCTGCTGAACCTGACAGGTGAAGGCATCAGAAAACTCCCTGGCATGGCAAACACACTCAGCATAAACAAAAGCTGGGATAAAGTTACCTAAGGACAACTGGTCAGAAATGGCTGTTGACAGCAATCTGAAGAGCTGAGCCCAGCTTCTGGCTGCCATGTGGGTAGGAAGCATTCTGAGGTGCTTGAGATGCCACAACAAGCTCGAAAGTGTCTGGCACATGAACCAAAGCATTGGCAAGGTTCACCAGAGCAAGAGCTATTGCAGCACTGACAGGCAGGAGTGGCACTGAAGGGCACAATGAGATGTGCTGTCACCAAGTAGCAGCACACCCGTACCTCAGACCCTACACTTTCCTCTTATTCCTCTTTGTATTCTGCTGGCTCCAACTTCATGTCTCACCAGATATTAATTAAATAATCTTAATTAATCAGTGCATTTTGGTTTAATTGTTTCAATGGCATCCTGAGTTTGGACTCAATATATATTGAAACCCAGGGCAGGTCAGATTTTACATCTTATCATATATTGTTTATCACACTTCAGCTGGAAGGAAAACAACTGGGTATATGTGATACAGTATAAGAGTAATTGAGGATGAGGCAAGTACCACTAGCAGTGAAGTGCGAGGTTGCCTCAGTGGTAGTGCTGTTCATCTCTCTCCATCTAAGCCAGAAGTAACATTCTGTATAATACAGCACAGGTAGAAATTCTCTTCCTGGACAGAAAAGCACACACTTTTGCTGCCATCCTAACCCAGGAGAAATCCCTGTTCTTGTTATATATTTATTGCAGATCCTTTCTGTCCAAAACAACTTAAATCAGGGAAACATGCTAGTTTTAAAACACATGAGAAGTCACACTGAACACAATGGAAATTCAACTGTCTGTACTTAAGTGCTCACCATGACAAATCTGTTTAGTGATTTGTCATGACTTCCCACAGGCTAATGTACCTTTTGACAATCATATCTGCTGTATCTCAACTGAAAAGCATCAGATCCATCCCTTTTGCAAGTCGATTGCAGTGACTGCAGAGGAAATGCCTTAGAAGGGCATTGGAGCATTTACACACCCGTACATCATACACTGATTCTGAATCACACTGTACTGAACCAGGTACACAAAGTCATTTACTCACCTTGCTCCAAACCCTTACTAAACATGACCCAGGGGTTACAGTTTGGCCACAGGAAGTACTGGTTGCCTGAATTTGAATATCACTACCTTTTTTCCTCAATGTATTTTCCTAAACTGCAATATACAGTGATGTATTTTTAGTCCAAAAAATGGCTTTTTCAAGGTCAGTATCTTGGCACAAAATTGAATTTGAAAATTCTTTATCTGTACGACCCACATGAAAACCCACATGTGCTATTGAAACTACCTCAAACACAGTCTCTGCATTTCTGTACCTATTTTTAGGCACCAAAATACAAGTGCCTTAATCATTACATAAGCAACTTCAACAAGAGAAGCTTAATTAAAATCTAAATTCTCAGTTCAAAGCAATGCTTCTTTTTGTGATCTTGCATGACAGTGATCTCAAAAACCTTCTAAAATTTAGCTCCAGTGGGCTGTTTACACAGATTTCTAAAGAAATACATATAATACTGTGGAAATTAAAGACCATACCAGTACTGATCAAACAGCATAATTCATCGGTCTTTTAAATAATTTTAAATTTGTAATGAAAACCATAGAATTAAACCATAAAAGCATTGGACACCTCATCTCCCAACAAGCCAAGTCTTGAACTTCTTATATTTAACCTGGTCTTTAATTGGGGCAAAGCTGACTCAGTCAAGGCATGAGCTGAAGCACAGATCGAGGGAAAAGATTTCAGAAATTACAGATGTTCTGCATTGTTTCTATAATGATGTATAAGTAGAAGACCTGCCAAGGCTGAACCTATATTGGTTTATAATTATTGGTAATCAATATCAATGGCATTGTCTCAGTCTGAAAGGAAAAAAAGAGTCCCTGTATTAGAGAATTTCTAATTTAGAGATGGACCTCAGATCTCCTCAGAATATCAGAACAAGAGCAACACTCCAAGGCTTATCCTGTGGGTTAAGCACAGGTGGACAGATGAGGTCCAAGACACAGCACACAAAGGACTGTAACAGACATCTTAGCAAACCATTGTATTTACCACTGCAACATCAAAAGCTTGTTATTTTAAAACCAAAAATTGTAATTCAATTGTTTCAATAAGAATTAAACCACCTAATGAAATTACAGCCCTTATAACACTTAGAAGCAATCCAAGTGGTCTTTAAACTTTCCTCATCTTAAATATTACACATCAGGTACTGCTTACTTTGAACATCAGCTTTTTCCTTTTATTAGTATGAAGAGTCAAAGTCTAAAGTCACCAGGAAAGATTTGCTGAATCTTCTCACTTTCAGTTTGAATGGTCAATAGTCAAAGTCTCTGTTCATAAGCTTTCATGTCTGCTTATGCTGCCCACATTTTATCCTGGCAGTAGGGGAGGCTAAATACAGCACAATGTTCAAGTAAATGTGTAAATTGAGTAAGAGAGATGGACTTCAAAAACTACTGAGCAAATGAATGAGTAGCTTCAGTTCTTGGGCCATCTATGCATCTTATCAGATTGAACAGAAGTGATCAATGCCAAATATTTCTTTTGTGTCAGAGCTCAGAAGTATTAGTCTTTTGAGGACAAATCCTGATCCCAAATAGAGCAATGCAAATACACTCTATAACATATTAAAAAGTTTCCAGTCAAAATCAGTAGAATTATCTGTCAGTTGTTATGCTTAGCGTCAGCAGGTCAAGATAGAAATCAGATGCTTTTTTTCCTACAACATAGAGAGTACCAGTTCATACTTGTATGTATTTAACACCTACAGTTATCTCACCGTTCTGTTTTGTCTGGTTTTAAAACCATAGACACTTATGGGCACACACCACTCAGCTTTGCATGAAGAGAGGAGAACACAAGATTGTCAATGGTAACACAGAAGCAGCAAATTCACTCAGATGCTTCAATTTTATGCAGCAGCCACATCCTGCAACAAAAGTAGTGTGCAGCTGTTCTTGAGCACCACAGAGCAACTGCAAATACATGTGCAGCCTCCTTAATTGCTAAAACAGTTCAATGACACATTTATGCCTTTCACACAAATGTTTTAACACAGTAAAAATTACTTATAATATCCTGGCACCAAATTTTACTATGTCAGGGCAACTATTTAGGCTGAAGAGTTAGAGTTTATTTTGTGTTCATCATTCAACAGCCTATGGCATTTGAGTAGATTTCACAAGACCAATAAAAAAAAGGCTTCTTATATGGTACCTGGAAGTGATTAAACTCCAGCTTTGTGTGGTAATGACCTTTAGCTCCACTCTTTCACAGCTCAGACTGGTTGCACAACCTCAGCAAGAATAACTTTTAAGCAGCATTCAGGGATATCCCACAGTTGTATGTTCATTGGCAGGTATCTAAAATATACCTCTGAATCCTGCATTCAGTAATGGACCTGGAACTAGGCTGGAAGAAACACTTCAATTTCTTTTGCTCACTTGTGGTCCCTTTCGATCCCTTTCTTCATCATTCAAGAATCAAATGAATTGATTACATTTGAAAGATGTGCTAATCTGAATAGTGATACTTTAGATCAGCACAGAAAATGGATCCAAACAGAGGAGGGAAACTATTGAGCTTTCTGTCACCTGTAAAAATTAACAAAGGAAAAATCGTGTTCTCACCATCTTGAAAGCCCCATGCATGCAAACAATTCTGTCAAAAATGAATACTTTGAATAAATATTTTGAGCCATAATCTGTTCAGAGACTTCAAAAATTACTATCCTGATACAATTCATGGAGCCCCTGCTAACCTACAGAGAATTCATCATGGCATTTGTCATCAATTTTCTTCATAATTAAGTCTTTGGGGGAAAATTACCATTTTCATTAACTGGAACAATATTTTCCCAATCTTATTATAAAAACCCTATGTGTGTGGGTCTGCCTTGAGCGCCTCTTTTTCAGAACTTGGACACAGGTGATGTTTGCACAGCCGATCTAGGTTATTTTGTGTCATTGGTTGTGTGCTTTGGCCACTGAGATCACAAACTACAGCTTCACTCATTTGGAAACAACGAGGAACACAGACGATGTACACAGACAGAGCTGCACTACAAAATATAGCCCATTTTCTTCCAGGACTTGTGAATGTGTTTTCTCACACCTGCTTTCAAAACAAGCAGAAAAAAGGTTACCCACCATTAGCAGTTCAGCAGGACGTCTGACCAAGAGCCCCCCTGCCAGACTCAAGGGTGACACACTGCTCCAAGTGGCTCAGGTCTCCCAGTTTTTAACAGTGAACTAATCAATAGTTTTCATTCATCAGGAAGAAACTATATAGGTGAAAGCTGGCAAAACACCACAACTTGGATTTATTTGCTGTTCAAACGAGGTAAAATGTCATGTACTTTATGTACCAGAGAGAAAGGGTGGAGAAGGAAAAGCAGTTACAGCTTTACACATACAGCTAGCTCGGGTAATTGGCTTTGTTCCCTTCTCAAGTGACTCTGCTACACTTCCCCGCCTTCCTCCCCCACCCCCATCGGTTTATAAAATACATCTAGGAGCCAAAACCACAGATGGTGTCAGTCACTCCAGCTCTTTTGAGATGATGATGCAATATCTACTTAGGCTGAATGGGGACGTGCCCGACTACTAATTATTAGTATCTGTTGCATACCTTGTAACAGCATTGAATCAACTGCTTTGTTTCCCCCATGCAAGATGCACCACAGACAGAAGCCAAGAGACTTCCACATTCGTATCATCTCTTTGCACCAAGCTTGGAAAACTCTCCCATTCATTTTCTTTCATCCTCCTTAAACTGACCTTTCTAAAAACTATGAGGAGGTTGCAACCAGAAGATCTAGGTTGCTGTGTTGACACAGGTGCTTCCACTTTTATTCATATCCACTGATACAGGCAGGTTCCCTTACCCAAATTAAGAATACTTAAAATCTTAAGTGAAAAGTGTTAGTATTAGTTTACTCTTCAGATACTGTACAGGAGTCAAATTCCAGCACCAGAAAAACCAGTCCTAGATCTACAAAAGCTTTATTATCTTGACCAGTCAGAGAATCACAGAATATGCTGAGTTAGAAGGGACCCATGAGGATCATCGAGTCCAACTCCTTACCCTGTGCAGGACCATTCCCAAAAGTCACACCATGTGCCTGAGATCATTGTCTAAACACTCTTTAAACTCTGTGGGGATCGGCACTATGACCACTTCCCTGAGGAGCCTGTTCCAGTGCCCAGCCACCCTCTGGGTGAAGAATCTCTGTCTAATGTGCAACCTAAACCTCTCCTGACACAACTTTAGGCCATTCCCTTGGGTCCTGTCACTATCACCACAGAGAAGAGATGCCTGCCCCTTCTCTCCCCCTCATGAGGAAGTTGTAACTGCGATGAGCTCTCCCCCTCAGTCTCGTCTTCTCCAGGCTGAACAAACCAAGTACCCTCAGCAGCTCCTCCTACAGCTTCCCCTTAAGGCTTTTCACCATCTTTGTTGCCCTCCTTTGGATGCTCTCTAATAAGTGAGTGCTGAAAGGACTTTGCTATTTAGCCCTATCTCTTGCATCATGAGCAGAAAACGTCTTCCAAAGATCATATCCACAGCCTTTGGAAGCAAAGCCAGGAAGCTCCACCTGCCAGCCCAGCCTGCATACCTTATCTCAAAGCTGTCTTTCTCAAGCAGCATTAACTACAGGCTCTCTCAATTCCCATTTTAGAGATAGAGGAAGGCAAAAAAACCCAAACCAAAACCACAGTTGTTTAAATCAACACAAAAAACCTCTCACAAAACAGGCTTGGCCTACTTGGCAGTCGAGCAAGTGCACTGACCTCTGCACAGCGTCAAAAGGGAAGGTGCACCATGGTGAAGCAACCAGCCCCCCATACACCCCAAATGCTCTGAGAACCCTGACCCCAAAGGAGTGTCTACTTCACAGACCACTAGAGCTGCAAGGCAAACCCATGCCTCAACAGCTGGACGTGTTAAGGACAGGACTCTACACAAAGCATCTGGTGAAAAATATTGGAATATGTTTGCTTGCTTGAAGTGCAATCTAAGAGGCACCTTTTCTCAGTGGAGCAAGACTTATTCAGTGCCCTGTGCACACTTGGAGTAAATGAGAGCCCCATGAAAAACCCAAGACTGCAGCTTTCACAGGCCTGGGGTTAGTTTTCACAATGTGCTGCTCTCTTCTAACACTGTTGTGCAAGACTTGTATGTTTAACATTTCTAACCAGCCAAAATTGCTCTTTATATTTGATCAGGAATAATTTTTTTTTCCTACCTTTGAACCTGTTGCAAGGCAGGTTCAAAGGTTACCTGGGTGCAGTGTTGCCTGTTTATTAAAGCCACACTCTGATGATTCCGGGCTTAGTCCTGCCACGGGAGCTGGTGAAGCACCACTGGAGCTGGGGAAGAACCAACCCTAGAACACCCCTTGGGAGTTGTAAAGCAGCAAAGGAAGCAAGCTGTACCAGCCCCTCCACCCTCCTCCAGCACTGAAGGAAGGTAAGCAAATCCCTCCTGATCAGAGTCCGTGTTTCCCAAGTACTAGGCTTCCTGCTCCTGCAGAGAAGTACTGCAAGTGGGATAATAACCTCAATTTGCTGCAATACCTGGATCCAATGCACCTTTCTTATTACCCTGCATGCTGTTAAAGGCAACAGCTGCATAACTGGCTGCATGTTATTAAAGAAGCAAGTCTGGGCTCAGGGATGGCATACAGGGAAATCACAGCTTGAGTGAGAGCAGCCACCGGAACACTCTGTTGCTATAGACTGGCTGGAACTGGAAACCTCCCTACAGTCCAGGCTGAAGCCATTTTCTTATCAGTTTGTTAGTTATGCCTATTTAAAGATACAGTGCACAAAGTAGCAGTGCCAGACTGCCGTTCAGACTAATGTTTAAATCAGGTTCCAAAAATATAAGAATATTTGTTTCCACAGCATCACAAGCAGTAAAAGCTTGCAATATGCTAGATCATTTATATGCACAAGCTTATTGGCAACATTTACTACAACAGAACCTAGCTTAATCCCTAACAGAGAACACAGAAACTGGCTATAATGCCTTCTGTAATGAAGCCCAGATCATAGGGTATGGCTGTTGCCATTGCCTTGGTACAACTGCTTGCTCTAGCTATAGAGATGGAGCGTTCTCCAAGCTCTTGCTTGTGTACAGAGCTGCAGCTGTAACAAAGGAGAGGGTGGTGGAGACAAAGATTAACCTAAAATCAAGCTGCAAGCAAGAGAACTGGCAAAAAAAGCATGCTGCTCTTCCAAGTCCTAAGCCCATCACCCTATCCATAACTGCTTTTCTGAAGAATCCACTTGTGCTCTGAGAAGATCATTTATGTTCCAGTGCAGTTACCCTGCTTCACAAAGCCAGACACAGCCCTTGAAAAGCAAAGCAGAGCAGTAATTAATTATTATTGTTATAGCATTAAGAAAACAAACTGGAATTCAAAAATCATTCAAGTCAAGTGAGCTCACACCTCCCGCAGACTCACAAAATTTAAATCCAAGTTTTGAAGGGACAACAGAGAAAACAGTACGTGGAGCCAATGCTTCCCCTTCATTTATTTACATCCTCTGCTATTTGCTATACGTAGAAAGGTTCTTTTGGCATCTTTGGATAACAAAAGCTCATCTTGTGCCATGACCTTAAGGTTTGTTACAACAGCTCACCTCTATGCAAAACGTTTTCTACAGTGACAACAGAAAGGAAACAATTTGAACTCCCTATATACAAAACCTACCTACTGCTCATCTTAATTTGCTAATGGGTATGAGGGATGCAGGTGTACATTTTATATACACATACAAAGAGAAGCAAAGGCTGAGATTCACAACTCTGCTTTATTTTTTGACAGAAAATTACTAGCAAAAAAAATGGTCTGTGCCTTTCAAAAATATGAAGTTTATTCAGATCATTTATGAAAAACTAAAAAGCCTCAACATTTGCATGTCACTTGTTACGTGTATCAGGGGAAGCGTGTCAGCTGTATTCTAATTTATGAGCATTGAACAGAAATGATCATTAAGGAGAAGCTTCCCTATGTGCATCCTTTAATCCAGTTTATGTGGGAGCTGTGACACCCACTGAGTCCAGGCAATAGAGTTTAGCCTTACTAGCTTGTAGAGCTCTGCATCACATTCTGGGCTCCTGGCAGGCCAGGTAGGACAGTGCTGTGGGCATGTTCTCCCACCCTGCAGCAAAGTCAATGCACCTGAGATACACAGCACTGCTACCCAACAGCATACCAATGACAGGGCAAACTCACTGCTTTTTCTCTTCCTCCTGGAAAAATAACAGCCTGAGGCCAGATATCTGAAGGGAGAAAATGCTCAGAGAGGCAGACAGAGTGGGTGATAATAAAACTGGCTGAGCTGGGAGCCTTACCTTGTGTCCTTTCTCTAAGCACAAATGCACCCTGACAGGCACTATTAAAGCTGAAGCTCATAGCTTCTCTTAAATTCCACAGGAACAGGTCTGGGAACGAAAAGCCAAAGGCAGAAGAGTTTTATGAAGAGAAAGCTAACTCTTTTTCATCCTCAGCTCACAGGAAAATCAGTCAATCAAACCCCAGTTTCTCTAAAAGATACCTACATTGCTAAATAATGCCACAACTACATGTAAATTAGCTGAATAGTATAAAGTTTACAGCAGCAATAAAAACAATTGCAATTAGTAGGGGCTACGTGTTTTAGCAAGCCAAGGTCCAGTACAGGTTGTATTTTGGATGCAAGTACATGCTATGTTAAGTCCATCTCAGCTTTATGGTTTGTTTAGCTAAGCAGATTATTCTGAAATCATGCAGCATAGGAAAACTTTCAGATGGGGAAACTCCTAAGTGGAGAAAACAATTCTAAAATCTGAGGTTAAGGCAATAAAGGAGAGAGATAGGTGAAGTTACTATCTTCCCATCCCTCCTAACCTACTGCAAAATTTCAGTTATATCAGACAAGCATTGAAGAGGAAAAGGGAAACTGCAACAGCTATAAACTTTTAAACAAGGAAATGAAACCGTGAAATCATTAAAAAAATCCCTGCCATAGCAGGAAACAAACATGATTCACTGTTACCTTGTACAAATAATTGCACCTATGTAAGTCTGTAACAGAACAGAAAGAACTAGGTAGCTTCTGGAAGAAAAAGAAAAAAACTAAAAAACCCAACAACAGCAAGGAGAAACCTAACAGCAAAACCAGCGAAAGCAAAACCAGCAGCAGAAATCCAGCCCACCAGCAAGTTCATTGCAGGAGTATATGAGAAATATTGTAGTCAAAGCATGTTGTTGGTATTACAGGAGGCTACAAAGCTCTGCTCACCTTAACATACATGCAGCTCTGGTGAGAAAATTGCTATTGCAGCTTTATACATAGAGAAGATAATAGCAAAGAGATTAAAAAGAATAAACTATAAATATAATTTCAAAATTCTTTGGTTTACTTTTCATTTAGATCTACTTCAAGCTGTTTTCATTAAGAAATAAAAAAGCTCAATGACTTCCTCTTGTGTGGGTGGGTTGTGCGGGTTTTTGTTTTATTTTTTTTTAATCACTCCAGTTTCCCCATGCAAGTTCTTCCCCTTTAAAGCTCCCTTCCCAATATGCTTTTCTGCTTGCTGATTTACTCCAACTGGGGACAGGAAACTGGCTGTAGTTTTTAACATGAGTGTTACCTAAGTGGTGTTGGTTTTGTACTGTGCTGCTAAGGCTTCCTTTTACTTAAGGAGAAGAGGTTGACTTCCTATCCTATATTCAAAATGGTAGGTGCCTTTACTCTCTAGCTCTCATCTCTGTATGTGGTCTGCTATATTTCCTGTGTAAGTAATGAAGTTCTACTTTATTTGCTTTATTGCTCATGAGTTTGCTTGTTGTTACTCACATGGGCTTTACTAAATCCAATGTGCAAGTGCAGTGATTAGATGCAGGGTTCAAGCTAATGAGTTTTTCAGGAGCCTCCTAGGAATTCTCTGGTAGTGTGCTATCAGTTAAATGTGGACCTTGGGCTGAGTTAAGTTCAGATCTGTGTTTGTTCTTTGTTCTTCATAATAGAAGTGCTGTGACAGTATGAAGTAATGGACATTAATATCTAGAAACTTTTAGTGCTACCTTTTCTCTGTGTGGCTAAGGTGCCTAGTGATAATATTCTAATTTTCTTAGGAGTTCTATGTGAATTTTCAAATCAAGCTTTAGTCCTTGCTCTTTCAACCATGCCCTATCACTAGAGAAAACCTCCTATTAATACAGTATTGATGAATGAATGTTTTGCAAGTGAACCTGTTTTATCTAATAGGATAAACAGTAACAGAACCTGCTATATTGACTATATTTTAAATTCTTAAAAATTCAAAGGGCCAGTTGAGCATGTTTCTAAGTAGGTAGTTTCAAGGAGAAAATCTGATATAAAGACTATATGAGAGTTTGGATTTCAATTTATCTGAGAAAATAACTTTTAGTACTAAATAGTGCCATATCCAACATTGTAAAATTCCTTATAAAAAAATGGCCTTTCTATTTAAATATACTGAAATCTTGAATTCAATAGGTTTCATGAGCAAGGCTCAGAAACCACAGCACTCTACTTTCTGAAAGTAAGTTACTGAGGCCTTGTCCTTTCCCACCCTCTGGCAGAATGCTTCTCAGCTAAGATCAAAGGATGCTTGAACTGTTTGGCTCTGACTCTCTGAACAGGTACTCCAAAAGCAAGGCCTCACTGAAGTGTATCCTGGTCTTAATGCAGGTTACTGAGCATTTTGCTTTGTTTTTTGCGTGGCTCTGACCAGAAGTCAGTGCTGAGCTTTTGTGCTTTAGCTTCTCTCGGGATCAAAGTTAGATGTTCCTAAACCCTGTGGTTTAGACTTCAGCTGCATCAAGGAGGAATATGGAATATAGTTTCCAAGGCATAAGAACTGTCACCGTGGCTCACATCTGCAGGATGACACCAGGCAAGAGCTGCACTGCGTAAGCAAATGGAAAGAGTGAGCTACTGGTGGTTAAGTAATTAATTAGTGTAGGTGGCTGTACTCTGCTTTTCCTGCTTGTAAACAGTCAGTGTTACCTTACTAATGCTGAGACAAAAAGATGTCATGATCACATCAAAAGCTTAGGCAAACTTCATACAAAGTATATAACTCTAGAAGACCAGGCAATGCATGACTAAAATTGTGCAAGTATCAGAGGTTGATTTGTTATCCATAATGAACTCTTAGGATGGATGACAGTGACTTTTCTTCATGTTTGTGTACTCAAAAATACAAAGATCAGCCACTTTCCAGTGGAGAGAATCTCCTCACATGGAGAGCATAGAGAATAACTTTAATTCCTTCTAGGCAGTGAAGGAATAGCTGCTAAGGGGGAGGTACAGTAGAAATGAGAATGTGTACTCCTGAACTCAAGGTTGTAAATGGTATAACTGTAATCTCTTCTGATAAAAACTAAGCCTTTGACTCTGGAGCTTAGTGCATCTTATCCCTGACCATTGATCAGGGCAGACAACCTAAGTACACTTTCAACTGTCCAGCATCTTATTGCACAAGAAGCTTAACAGGTGGTTTGAGACATCCTGTGCATTTTGTATCCCTGGGAGTTGAGCCCTTCAGAACTCAGAGGTTTCAAACACTCCACCTCTGTCCCCTCTGATGTTTAAGAAGGAAACTGGTGCTCAAAGTTGCTCTGCTGGTGTCTGCCTGAAATGCTCTGGTTTTGTCTTGTTCTGCACTGAGTTTCCACTAAGTTGATATAAATCAGGTACTATGTATGCACAGGGCACTTGGATTTGTGGGTTAAACTCTCATTGTAGCATAGGACAGATCTAGGCTGCAGCTGTTCTCTTACCAGGGATGGAAGGTCTATCAAGTACAGATTCCTTCCTCTCTCTACTCTTCTGCTTTGAGGGAAGCAGGATTAAGTGGCATTTGGATGATACCAGAGGCGATAAATTAGCAGCTACTTGGATTGACAAATAGTTACAGTAGAAGCTCTAAGCATGGGAAACAACTGTCCTAATTCTGGGAATTGAGACAAATTTGCTGACAATCTCTTGCCACAGCTTGAATAACACACCCTATGTGCTTTTGATAGAAGTGACTAAAGCCCATTTGTGGAAACACTGTTGGAAAGTAAAAGCAAAACTGTGTCACTATTCTATTAATAAAGTAAGGGAGTTGAAAATAGTTTTTCAGATATGAAAAGCATTTTGTTTTTTATTACCTAGATCTGTGTTTTTGTGCATCTGTGCCTTTTTTGATACAACACTAATCTCTCTAGCTTTAAAGGATGTACATGCATAGTCCTGCATATGTAGTCTCATTCAGTGCTGCCAATGGAGACAGTTGCTAAAAACGCCCAGCAAACCTGAGAAGCTAATGATCATATAATACTTCCCAGACTTTAGAGAAACTTGTTAACAGGTCTTCCTTTAAATTAAAAAGTCATTCAAATATAGCTGAAAATCATCTTTGACTAGCTATATGGATGCTGGGTGGGCTACACTGGGATTAAGACTACTGACTGATCTTTCATTCTTTCTATGCAAGAGACTTGTGGAATCAATTCAGAACCTGAAGGCAAAAACTTTGCTGCATTTAATGATCATTTATTGATTAGGCATTCTCTCTGGACTTTGAGTTCTTTGCTCCAAGCAAAAAAATCATATATTTCAGGGGTTGATGTTCAGACCCTCCTAGATGTCTCGGTACAAACTGCTTTGCATGTGAGTCAGTGAGAACATGAAAATACCCCAATGCAATAATTTTCAGCAACTTGTCTACTGCTGCACAGAGCATTTGGGGTTACTGGGTTCTCTGATCTTTATCACAAAAAGTGTCTTCAGTAAGTTTTCTGCCAAATAAGTCCATGTGACAGACAGTAGCTATTTGTGGCCACTGCTCTGATCTGTCTGACTAGGCTGTGTTGATGCTAAGCCATAGAAATAAGTTATAAAAGACAACTTGGTGCTATAGCTATGATAGTTTTGTACCTTATCTCTAGCATGATATTCTAAAAACAACCTATCATTCAAGGTTTCTGGGAAATTGTCTTAAAATTGCTATTAAAATGAGCAGATGAGAGCACACTTCAGTCAAAAAAACTGGTTCAGCTGTACAGGCCTGTGGTTTCTCTGGTTACCCGCTCTATTCTCTCACTGCTGATTGAAAAATTTCATGTCCAGGGAAGAGTCATGCAAAACACAATGAGTAAAAATTCCTTCTGGCCATCTGGGGATGGGAAAAGACACTAAAAATGCCCAGACTGATTGCTACTAATCAGTAATTAAGGGGAGTTGTATTGGTTTGGCATGGCCTGGTTTTAAGTAGCAGGGGGGCTGCACAGATGGCTCCTGTGGGGAAGCTGCTGGAAGCTTCCCAGCATGTCTGGCAGAGCCAGTCTCTGATGGCTCTGAAGATGGACCTGCTGCTGGCCAAAACGGGGCCAATGAGAGAGGTTGGTGATGCCTCTCTGATGACATATTTAAGAAGAAAATCAAAACAAAGTCACAAGATTTTGGATTCTAGTCAGAGAAGAGGAGGAGGTGAGAACATGTGAGGGAAACAACATGGAGACACCAAGGTCAGTGAAGAAGGAGGGGGAGGAGGTGCTCCAGGTGCCGGAGCCGAGATTCCTCTGCAGGCCATGATGGAGCAAGTTGTCCCCCTGCAGCCCATGGGGATCCAGGGGGGATGCAGAGATCCACCCACAGCCCGTGAGGGAGGTGCCCGTGCCAGAGACGGTGGATGCCTGGAGGAGGCTGTGATCCAGCGGAAGAGCCAGTGGAGAGAGAGGGCCGTGCTCCCAGGCTGGAGCAGCCTGTCCTTGGAGCCCTGCACCCCGTGGAATGAGAGCCCCAGCACAGCAGTTTTGGGAGGGCTGTGTGCCCGTGGGAGGGGCTCACGCTGCAGCAGGGGCGGTGCGGCTGCTGCTCCTGAGAGTGGACCCACGCCAGGGAATTCATGGAGAAATGTCTCCCGTGGGAGGGACCCCACGGCCTCACAGGGGAAGACTCCTCTCCCGGAGCAGCGGGAGGAAATCTCGGTGATGGACTGACCAAACCCCCGTGCCCTGTCTCCCTGCACTGTCGGGGGGAGGGAGGGAGGGGCTGGGGGGGGGGGGGGGGGGGGGGGGAGGTGTTCTAGGGCTTATTTTACTTCTCATTATCCTCCTCTGATTCTGTTCGTAATAAATTCACCTTGCAACTTAAGTTGAGCCTGGTTCACCCTTGAAATGTTTCTCCTGGTCCTTATCTCAGTCATGAAGCGTTCGTTAATTTTTTTTTTCCTTTTCCCTCCTCTGCCCAGCTGTGGCAGGGGAGGGTGAATGAGCAGCTCTTGTGGGTGCCTGGTGTTGGGTGAGTGCCAAACCACAACAGGAGTTTTAACACGACTATTCTGGCATCCCTCTAAAAAGATGTGAGAATAGATGTGTCAGTCTAGAAAGCTTCCAACATACAAATGGTGCAAATGTGATTTGCTCTGTCACTTGGATTTAGTAGTGGGTTCTGAGCTAAAGGAATAAAGTTTGTACATCTGACTCTTCATGATGGAGAATGGAGGTGCCTCTACCTCCCTGCCATTCACAGAAGATACCCTGGGGGATGCAAGCAGCAGAATTGCTTCTGTTATTTCCCAGCTAGACTTCCATTGCACACACTGACTCCCAGGTTACCACTTCCTAGTGGAAAGCAACTTTCACAGTTTTGATTTGTGCTGTTCTCTTTGGCTGAACACACTGTCACTCTGAAATATTTGTCTAGCATGAACAGTAAGAGCAGCTTATCCTGCAGACATATGTGTAGGTGTATCAAACATATAATTTATCAATACCCTTACTATTTCAGCAAAACCACTTCCTATTGAACACTTATGATATTGAGGAATTTTCTTACTTCCATGATTCACATCATGGAAGTAAGAAGGCATTTTTTGGTTATACTTGGGGAATATATTTGGGAAATTATATACTGGTTTTCTCCAGGCAGATGTTTTTTTACTCGAGGATGGAAAGAATCTGTTCCTTGTCTGACTTCATCAGGCTTCAGCTTTTTGTGGAGCTGGATGCAGCATAGATTAAGATTTATGGGAACAGGTGACTTGAGATCTCTTAAGAGGCTTAAAACATTGCATAAGTGTGCTTCGCTATTGTACCAGGACGCTCCAGGGGCAAACTGATGAAATGATTTGCAGTATTGTTTAACAAGCTACTTAAGTAACCATGGCTCATAAGTAATTAAAGCTTCTAACTCAAGTCTACTAAACCTCCTGTTTGTTTCAGGTTCAACTCTGGCTCCACTGATCCAGCACAATGATCTGGATACTTCAAGTATTATTCTCACCTCTCCCAACACCAGCATTGATCAGTCTTATTGCATTTGGAGCTGTCATCTTCCTGTGGGTGATAAGCAGGCCGAAACCTCTTTTACCTCCTGTTGACTTGAACAAGCAGTCAGTAGGAATTGAGGTAATGCTTTCTCTGCTTGTGGGCATGGTCTGTTTTGGAGCTTAATCTGAATACTGATCCATTCTAACTCTGGGTGTCAGTGGAAGCTCTCCTGTCCAATGTGCACAGCCTTCTCTCCCAGGTGTACAACTCAAAAGCCCACCTAATCCTGGTTGGATGGAGCTGCTGTTTCTCATCTTTGCATCTTAAGACTTCCCTTCTCCCCACCGTGGCTTTTTACCAGATAGCTTTGGCTGTCACTGACTTTTTCCTGTATTTTCAATGCACTGCATCACCTTTGAAACTGGTGATAGACTTTATGAATTAAGGCAAGTGCTAGCAACTCAGTCTTAGTCAAGGCCTCTCAATAACCTATAACTGAACGTTAATGTGGGCCATCTAGAAAATTCCTCTGCATGTGACTGAGTAGATCAAAATTGGGAAGGGAAAAGACTTCCCCAACAATGCTATGCTATTGAAATGCTTTAAAGGGGATTGCTGAGAGAATGGCTGAGGAACAAATGACATTCCATCTGTTCTGCACTGTTTCATAACCATCTCTTTCCTAGAGAGGAGCCAGAAGAAGTGCACTCTTGACAGATAATAACCTGCTTTCTTATTACTTTGAAGATGCTAAAACCCTGTATGAAGTTTTCCAGAGAGGAGTTCATATTTCTGGTAAGCTTTGCATCTGGTAGTTAGTACTTGTCTATCACAAGTAAACAAAACTTTTCTAAGATCCTTTTCCTTGGGTCTTGGCTGTGGTAACAGTGCAGGCTAACAAAAGCTTTTCTAGCCTTCTGTAGGGTGGAGAGACAAGTGACCATGTTTGTCCCTGTCCCAGTTTAGCATTAGTCTTATTTGGCAGACTGGGCAGGAACAAACATCAGAAGCTGAAGATGGTAGAGTTCAGTCAAGAGTCAGCAGATACAAAGCATCAGAGGAACTGGGTGGGGAAAAACCTCTCCTTTGTCTCGTGATGAGAGTTCTCCTGTGAAATTACTGCCTGTTTACAATAGATACGAATTTGTGCATGTCACTTCACAAGTCCAATGCATGGAAATATGTGATGGTTTGTAAGCTATTTCAACCTCACATGGGTTGTGCAATGGAAAAATATCACCAGATCTTAGAAGTATTGCTTGTAAGGATAAAGCTAACAGTCTTACAGTCTTGGTTTGGGCAGAGTGCTTAACCATGGACACTGACCTGCACTCCATGCAGTTACCTGAATGTCTGACAGAAAACATTTCCCACTTCAAGTGTTTCTATTGCAGTGTTATGCAACTTCAGTACTGAATTTTGAATTTGCTTTTCTGAACTGTTTCATTAGGAAATGGTGACTGTCTGGGCTACAGGAAACCCAAGCAACCTTATCAGTGGCTGACATATAAACAGGTGAGTATTGTAAGTGACAGATGAATTAATTTGGGATACTGCCTTGTAACACTAATGTGGGGGAAAAACTACCTTGCAGGTTTCGGACAGAACTAAATACCTGGGATCAGGGCTTCTGCAAAAAGGATGCCAACCATCATCAAACCAGTTTATTGGCATTTTTGCTCAGAATAGACCAGAGGTAAGCAACAAATTGTGTATTCTCTCCTACACTATTCTGACACCTTGGGGTGAGAGGAGAGGCTGTATTTAAATAGTTCCAGGCCACATGAGAAACAATCACAACTTTTTCCTTCCCAATTCCCTTTTTACTGACTGAACACATACCATTCCAAGCATGTAATAAAATGATCTCTCACAACTCTGATTCTCATGGATGTGCTCCTTACATAGCCTCCCACTGCCATGTGCATGGGCTAGTCAAGCAGTATGAAGTCTGTAGGCAATCCTGTCTTGAGAGCTCCTAGTTTTCCTTAGCTATGCTGTTTTCTCTTTTCAGTGGATCATTTCAGAGTATGCCTGCTATACCTACTCAATGGTTGCTGTTCCTCTCTATGACACTCTGGGTCCAGAGGCCATTGTATATATTGTTAACAAAGGTAAATATTGACTTTCACTCTTTCATAAGGATTTTTCTAGGAAACTTTATTTTGGGAGGGCTAAGTTCAAGGGAATTTGTAAAAAACAGAGTAGCTTTAACCTTGCTGCTCTTACAGACACTTAATTTCTTAGTTAAGCTGCTTTTCAGGGCACATGGTTCAATGCCTAGAAGAATCCAGTGGGCTTCCTATGTCTCCTAGTGTCTTGATTGCAAGACCACTGAAGGATCTGCTAGATCCTGTGGACCATTCTGCAATCAGAGTGCTCAACTATTTGCTACTTGAGATTTTGCAATCTTGAACTCCCACACTGCCAAACAAACAGACAATGCAGACAGACTTGCATGTAAATTAAGACTAGATGTGTGTGTCTGATTTAAAGTTGTAGGATGAAAGACTGGAGGAGGGAAGGGTAAAGGTATGGCCTAAATCTGTTTAATCTATCTGGTTATTGCATGTTCTGTAGAGACAACATCTAGCAGGCCACCATGGAATAAACTGGCAAGGAAGTTAAATAAATCTTCAGACTTTTTTCCCCCAGTCTTAGGAGAGATATGGGGGAAATAAATATCTGCTATTGTTACAGTGATCTGGGATTCATCCCATGAAAAGGATTTGCCAAGCAAAATCACTTCAACAGTTATGGCGGTGAACCTTGGAACAGGTCTCGTCTTGGGATTACACAGCTGTGATTTACCAGTCCAAGGCACTGGTAGGCCTAGGCAAATCCAGTTCCTCTGCTGACTTAAAGGAAAAGGCTTTTGTAACTGCATCTGCAGGGCAGCTGAAGTATTAACTCAAGAATTTTAGCTACCTCTTTCAACTGGGCCCAAATTTCTTCAGATTTAAGGAAGGTGGCTAAACCTAAACAATATCATGGCAATACCAGAAGTTTCAATGTCCATCTTGACTGTGAGCAAAGATATTTCTCTTCAGCTCCTCAGCATTTGCCCTCACTTTATTTTGCCAGAATCTCAGGTTTGCCCAATCAGTTGTATGTGGAAGGAGGAACCTTCTTAGCACTGTAAGCCAGCCACTGAATCCATATGAACAAATGTAAATGGCATCAAACCAATGTTATGTTCTAAAAGTATGTGCTGCTGAGCTGTCACTGGCCTCATGTCTTCTAAATAGACTTCTGATAATTTCTTTTCTGTAGCTGACATAAGCGTGGTGATCTCTGACACACCTGCTAAGGCAGAGGTCTTGCTTAAGAACTGTGAGGAAAAAAAGACCCCATGTCTGAAGATTATTGTTCTCATGGATCTCTTTGATAAAGAGCTCAAGGACAGAGGAGCTAAAGTGGGAGTTGAAATTTTGTCACTGCAGGAGGTTGAGGTAGGTGCCTAAAGGCTTCTGGAATACTTTGCCAGCTGGACACCTTGATCTTCTGTGGCAGCAATGACACTTTAATGTAAGGATTACCCAGCTGTTGCACCTGTACCTGAGATCTTGATGAGCAGGCATTTTGAAACTTGGTATCTTCAGCTAAATTGAGTTGCAGAGTTCAAACCATTGACTGAAGTTGTGTCTGTGTTGTGGACAGCCAGTAAGCATTAAACTGAAGATTTGCTTAGCTTGATTCCTGATACTGTTGTAACAGGATTTATCAGGCTTCTAAGCTGGCACTCGAGTCTAATTGGAACTGTAAGTGCAAATTACTGGCTGCTTAGACATCCCAATACTAGGCTTAAACTTGTATACATGTAAAGAGATTGCCCTACGTCAAATAAAAGGAAACATCTCCACTCAGGTTTTCCAAATTCCTTAAGTAGTTCTGATCACTTTCCACACATTCAAACGTGTCCTTTTCACACTTGCAGCAGGCAGTTTTTCAGTTATGGGTATTGGATTCAGGAAGACAGACCTGTTTGAATGAGACAGAGTATCAAGAAGCAAAGTAGTAAAACAGGTGTTGCATTTGAAATGCAATTACCTATTCACCTATTGTGCACATCTGTTAAGCTGTGTTTTTTTCTCTAACACAGGAGCTGGGAAAAAACAACATCAGAGATCCAGTTGTAAGTATCTCTGAGAAACAGCTGTAGACTTGTAAAACTAGTCTCTGGAAAGACCTCTTGCTATGCTGCTAGAGAGGAGGCTGGAAGAATTTTTTTTGTGAACCAGAATTTGTGATTCATCACAGTTAAGGATTGTATATAATTGCAGATAAGCATCATAATCCTTACACTGACTTTATGTGGCTTTTTCTCTCTAGCCTCCTAAGCCTGAAGATCTTTCTGTTGTGTGTTTTACAAGTGGAACCACAGGTAAGAATTTATAGTGATTCTTCCCTGCTGAAAGAGCCTCCCTTTGGCAAAAAAAAGAAATCCTAAGAATATGGAAGTGAACCAGTAAATTAGAGCAGTGTCAAACCACTGTTGCAGTTTTACTTGGGATACTGTCACTACAAGTCAAGTGCACTACGACAAAGTTTCTTAGAGCTGGGGACAAGAAAAGCTAAATTCATTTTCTCTTACCCTATGAAAAATACAGCCTTAATGTAAAAGAGATTGGTTCTTCAACTGTGTATTTTGATCTACAGGAGCTAAAAAAAAAATTGTTTCAGCATTCTCTATGCTACTCCCAAGTGCTCTGCTGTTTCAGTAGCCATCTCTTTTATGTAATATCCATAGCTGAAAGCACTCAAGATGAGGCATATTTGTGATCTCTTAAGATAATGCTTGCTGTGACTGAGCCTAGTACTGAGATAGTTCAAACTGAGCCAGACAACACATGGTAAATTGCCAGCAGAAGCAGTAAGAGCCACAGCTCACCTTGCTTGATCTCTCCAAAGGTAACCCTAAAGGAGCCATGCTGACACATCAGAATGTTGTTTCAAATGCTGCTGCCTTCCTTAGGTGCACAGAGGTAAGCTACTGCTAATGGTGATCTCCAGGATATGTCCCTAAGTCATGAAGTCAGCTGTAATGTGGGCATTTTCTGTAAACCATTCACTCCCAGAAACTGATGCTTTCCTAAGTGCCCCTTTTTCAGTGAGACAATAGTACTGCAAGGAACTTGGTTTGATTTGAACAAGAACTTCTACACAAAAGTTATTCTAGAATGTGTCAGTCCTAAATACCAGGAGTACTAAACCACCTGTTTCATGTCATGCCAAAACATAAAACTAATTTTGATTTAATGTGGCTAAGGGACAGCTGCAAATCTTGAAGAGGTGATGGATGAGCCTGAGCCTGAGTTGCTTCAGTCACTGGAAGTGTCTATCTCAAAGTACTCAAATTGATCCAAACTTTATTTACTTTCTACTTAAAAGTAACTCAAGCAGGCATAGAAAATGCTAACCTACTTCTACTTCCTTTCCCTCTAGAGCACAATTGAGTGTACAAGTTCAGATATTGCCATTTCCTACCTTCCTTTGGCTCACATGTTTGAGAGAGTTGTACAGGTATGTACAGATATATATATATCTGAGCTTTTATAAATCAAATTATAGTAAAAGACATGTTAGCAACCTGTATGCCCTCAAAACCTATTCACAGAATAACTTTCCTACAAGAGGACACTGGAAATCATGCTGCTTTTCAGAGACTAATAATTATGGCTAGTGAAGCTAGGAATTCTTCTTGACTAAGGTTAGTCTGGTCAATTTTTAGGCCGTGGTGTACAGCTGTGGAGCAAAAGTAGGCTTCTTCCAAGGAGATATCAAGCTGCTAACAGATGACATGAAAACCTTGAAGCCAACGCTATTTCCGGTTGTACCAAGACTGCTCAATAGAGTATATGACAAGGTATGTGAGCCATTTTAGCTAAATTATCTTCATGTTCACATATCCAAGCAAGCATACAAATACAAACCAATATTGAATATGCTATAACATCACCACTAGTTAATTGCCCCTTAGCAAGAAGAATTTTTTAGAATCCTTTCTGAGGAAATGGACAGAGTTCTGGGAGTGTAAGAACAGTGTCTCCAGTCATGACTGGGCTACGTTTGTTGCTGTTAAGAGACAAAAACTTTGTTAACTTTTGGAGTGCAAATGAATCAAGTGCAAAGCTAAAAGGATTCCTGTTCCTCAAAGCAATGGCTGTAGTTTTTCAGCAGTAACATGAACCAGTATTGCCTTTTGGGTCACCTTCTAGACACTGCAGTGGTGAAGTCAGACCCTAGAACATCGAAGTAAGATATGATCCCTCCTAACAAAACAAGAATGAGAGGTACAGATGTGAGTTAAACTCAAGAGTCACTGGTACTTTTCCTTGCAGATCCAGAGTGGTGCAAACACCCCAGGGAAGCGTTACCTGTTAAACTTTGCTGTTTTTATGAAGATGGCTGAAATAAAACAGGGCATCATTCGAAATGACAGCATTTGGGACAAGCTAGTCTTCAAAAAAGTTCAGGTAAGTTATTCTAAGTGTAAGGGAGCTGAGCAATGTACTATTGGAGGATCTGATGGCTTCTTTTTCACTTCTAGGAAACCATGGGTGGAAGAGTGCGTATCATGGTAACAGGTGCAGCTCCTATATCTCCCTCTGTCCTGACATTTCTTAGAGCAGCATTAGGCTGTCAGGTAAGATGAGTTTTCTTTTAAATTAAGCCCTGTTTAACTATGCATAAATGAGTGACCAGTGATATAGCTGGGGTCCAGCTCAGCTTGTTCCTGGGGAAACTGCTGTCAGTCTTGGGTATTTACAGACTGCTTCATCTGAGTTAACTGTTACAGGAAAAAAATTCTGCAGGACCCACTTCAAACTACACTACCAAAAAACTATGCTGTAGGCTCTGGGAAGAGGAATAGAGCAGCAGAAATTGGAACATACAGCACTCAAAGTCAGGCAGCTGCCTCTGAGCTTTGTGGCTTATTCTGACAGTCAATGAGCTCCCAGTGTAGCACATTTGAGAACAGAAGACGAGGTGACCGAAGCAAAGTTTGGATAGGTGAACTTTAACACCTGGTTACACAGTAAGATCAAGATATCTTAAAGGCAAAGGTTGTTTTGGCTTCCTTCCTAAGAAGAACACTTGAGCATGGGCACAGTTGAAACTGAGGCCTTTCAGATCAAGGACTTGACGTTCAAGAATACTCATCCTTTCTTGCACAGATCTTTGAAGCTTATGGCCAGACTGAATGCTCAGCTGGATCCACTTTCTCAATGCCTGGAGACTGGACAACAGGTATGGGAGCTGAGACTTGGAAAGCCTCCCAGAGCTGTCTGCATAAAGGGGCACTCAATACTAGGTGCTCTATTGCTTTTAGTTTAATGAAAATTAAATCATGGATACTCAAACTGACTCTTGGTAGCAACAATCACCTGTTTGCTTAATAGATGCTAAAATTCTTGACTCAGCCAGATGAGGAACCCTGGTGTAAAGTGTCATAGGTCAGTTTAGACTCTGCCCCAGAATACAGGAAAGGAATAGAGAGAGCTGAGCAAACTGTACAGGGACTTCCCAAATGGCCTTAAGAAACTAGCTTGATCTCCTAAATGACACTAAATACTCAAAAATACTCCTAAATACTCAAAAATATTAGACATGATACTTGACTATTTTCCCGAAGGACCTTGAAGATTTAGCTTCTATCTTACCATAAGTACTGGATATTCTAAAGGCAGACTCAAGTCACCATCGTTGTGAACACAGTAACTGCAGAGCATAATGAGGATGAAATGCAAATGAATACCAGGATCTATGAGAGGGGCTCCTAAGGAGGCAGGAGTGGTTTGTGGTTGGTGTGGTTGATTACAGCAATAATGCTCTAAGTCTTAGAGTCTTAGCTGCTTTTTGTCCCACATTAACTGTTTGAAAATGGCATTGCAACAACTTGCTTGAACATTTGATGCCAGACTCCTTTAAACAGTAGTGGTTCTTCTTAAAGCAGTGAAAAAAACCAGTAGGTATCTACTATCACTGCAGTCTTTTGTTGTTGTTGTTTTCTCCTAGGGCATGTTGGAGCCCCTCTGGCTTGTAATATCATAAAACTAGATGATGTGGAAGAAATGAGCTACTTCTCTTCTAACAACGAAGGCGAGGTAGGCATTATCTCCTATGCATGTCAGGAAATACTGGAACATAAGACTTGGTGACTAACAGTGTTCTATACTTGCTATAGGTCTGCATTAAAGGACCAAATGTGTTTAAGGGTTATCTGAAAGACCCTGAGAAGACAGCAGAAGCAATTGATAAAGATGGCTGGCTCCACACTGGAGACATAGGGAAATGGTTGCCAGTGAGTAATTGCTTAATACAAACCATCTCTTGCATGTGAATTCCTGTTACTTCACAGTAATCTCTAAAGATGGAATTCTAGGATAAAAGTCTCTACACAGTAGATTCCCTAGGTAACTCCAGGCAAAGCTCCAAAGACCAATTAGGTTACAAGATATCAAATAACACCTTCTAGGCCTGTAGTTAAGACTATTCTTCACTGTAGAAATGACATAACAAGGTATCTTGGTTTCTGTCTGGGGAGAATAAAGGAGCTGTCTAATCATGTCCTGAGCTAACTGGAGAAATTAGACAAACCCCTCTCTGTAGAAAGCAAAGACCAGCATGTGGTTTCTAGACTAGTTCCAGATGTACCTTTCATACAAAGCCTGTATATCTTTTCTTATATAAGCAAGACAGGGACTTGGAACTAATGACCTCCACTTTTAACTTCTAGAATGGAACGCTGAAGATCATTGATAGGAAAAAGAATATATTTAAACTCGCACAAGGAGAATACATTGCTCCAGAGAAGATAGAGAACGTCTATATCAGAAGTGCTCCTGTAGCCCAGGTCTTTGTACATGGGGAAAGTCTGAGGGTAAGTGATGTTAGGACTGAGTATCCTGCAAGATTTCCTCCCACAATGAGTTCTGGATGATCAGGGTACAAATGTATGCATGTACAAGAGTCCTTGAACAAAATCTGTTCCTGAGAGCTGTGTTTATAGGAATATGTTCTCAGACCTACAGACTCTTCAAGTGCCAACTGGCATTTTTGCAAGCTGGGTAAAGGCTAATTACATACTTGTGTGGGATTAGTATGTCAGGTCAGCTCTGTGCAGTTTAGATTCATAGAACAGTCCCCCCTGCAATGAGCAGGGACATCTTCAACTAGCTCAGGCTGTTCAGAACCCCATTCAGCCTGACCTTTAATGTTTCCAGGGATGGGACATTTGCCACCTCTCTGGGCAACCTCTGCCAGTGTTTCACCACCCTGACACTTTCAAAAAATTCCTTGTATTTAATATAAATTTACTATCTTATAGTTTAAAACCATTACCTCTTGTCTTATTTCCACAGGCCCTACTAAAAAATTGTCCCCATCTTTCTTGCAAGCTCCCTTTAAATTTTGAATGGCCACAAAAAGGTCTTCCTGGAGCCTTCTCTTATTCAGGCTGAACAACCCCAGCTCTCTCAGCCCTTCTGCACAGCAGAAGTGTTTTGCCATTCCTTTGCCATGGAGGTGTTACCTATGCTAGCAGAGGCCAGTCTTCAATCTGTAAACTAGCCAAAAGTAATTACTGGATCATTGAGCACACCTAGCAAACTGCGTCAGTACTTCAATTACTGCTGTCACAACTCCCAGTGACTTGGAAATCCTCATGGCTACCTTTGAAACTCTGAAAATGCATGGGGACGTATATGTGACTTGTCATAGAAACACTGTCCACAAGCAAGCTCACAAAGACATTTAGTATGCCTTGTCTTGGTCTCAGCCTGACTACCTCCACTTGTTTTCAGTCTTTTCTAATAGGTATAGTGGTTCCTGATGCTGAGATGCTTCCAGAATTTGCAGCAAAACTGGGAGTAAAAGGTTCCTTTGAAGAGCTCTGCAAAAACCCTGTGAGTGGCTTTGTGTTTAGTGGGTTAGAGACAGAATTTAATTCTAAGTCCAATCTTATATTGCTCTGACTTTGCTCTATTCACCTTTTTTTGGTAAATTGAATTGGTTTAATGCTGGGTGAGTCATGCAAGCAGCCTTACAGCAAAAAATGGAACTGAGTATAGGCGTCTCTTGCTTCAAGGGCTATCACTGCTTCCATTCCAATGAGAAGATAGACATGACTTTGTAGTGGCCTTAATATAAGAAATGTTGAATGTTTAAATATGTATTCTTGCCATCCTCAGTTCTCCTTGACTGGGCAAATGGTTATGGTCTTGAGCTACAATTACAGAATGACAGCTTTACCCACTCTGCTTCTGCTGTGCTTCTTCTAGGCAGTGAAGAAAGCTATTTTAGACGATTTGATCAGACTGGGGAGAGAGGCTGGCCTTAAATCCTTTGAACAAGTGAGTACTTTCAAGCCTGCTTGTCACCAGCACTTGAACTGCTAACACAATGGCTGGGAGGTCTTAATTCCTGCTACTGACTGTGCCAGGAGGGGCCCTGAGGCAGCTGCCCCAGACAACTGAAGCAGTCAGTGAAACACAGGCTGCCTGTCTCGACACCAAGGGACCAGTAGCTCTGCAGGGCAACAGCAGCAATAGCCAAGAGATGGCGTGGAGGTTCACAACAGGCTGTAGGGGCTGTTCTGGAGTTTCACCCTCTTGTGTCAGACAAAAAAACAGTTTAGTTACTGGATCTCCTGGGACTGAATTCTTGCATTGAGCTCAAGGACGCTGGGAAGAACTGTTGTTTGTCTTTTAATTATGCATCATATGCTAAATTGTTTTCTTTTAACAGGTTAAAGACCTGTACATCCACACAGAGTTGTTCTCTGTAGAAAATGGACTCTTGACACCAACACTGAAGGCAAAGCGAGGAGACCTTGTTAAATTCTTCCAGAAGGAGATTGAGGCCCTCTATTCATCTGTTCAGGAATAAATGGCCAGTTTAATTTAAACTGCATGGAGTAGTGAAATCTGTGACACTACGTGGCCTATGGTGAAGACAGGCTTGAGTGGAGAGGAACAGGAACTTAAATTAATTTGTTTCTAGTACCTGAGAAAAATGACTTTTGGATGAAGATGGCTATAGTATAACTGACAATTAGCAGTGTTAACATCCTGTGGGACTGAGCATCAACTGCCTAGGCAAAGCCAGAACTTTCATCTTTCTTGGATTGTGACTGAAATGCAACAAGAGCCTCAAGCCTTTGAAAGACAGCTGTATGAACTTCTCACTGTCAAAAGCAAATCTTACTTTCCTGCTGAAACTATGAACTCCACTGTGACTTGTTGTGGATTGATCTGCAATCAGACTGAACTCGGTATGAATTCATGCTAACGTCTGTTTAGCAAACACAGAAGTGAATTTCCTGTTCCTAGTCCTGGACCACAGGGTACAGGTTGTTTATAATGAAAATGAGTAATCTGGCAACAACTGGTTTGCAAAGTACATTTGTCTACAGCAAACAGAGTTCATTCTTTAGGACACACTGGATCAGTTTTTGCACATTTTCAAGTGAAACAGCAGTGTTAAAGTCTTTACACTTACAAATTTGAGCCTAATAAGTGTGAAACTTTAGCTGTCAATCCTAAGGATATAGGATGTAATAAATTGAGACTGCACAATCTAGCTAAAGCCTGTGTGAATTACTTGTAGCTCTGCTGCAGCCACATTGTCAGCTGCCTGGCTCTTTATGGCTAGAACACAACTGCTGCAGAACACAAACTTGTTCCCTATGCTGTCACTGGTCAGCCACAGCTCCAGCCATGTAGTGTAGTGTAGCCCAGATTTGCTCCTGTAGTCCAGCTGCTCCTCTACTTGACTTTCTTTTCCTTGTCTTCAGCACAGGCTGAGCTGAAACTGAATTTACCACATGAAATAAGATGTGAGATTTTCTTGTGCTAAAGCTGCTGCTTTAGAAAATTATTTAAGCAAGATGCAAACTTTCTCTTACATCTTCCATCCGTCTGCTGTCTCTGCTAAGAGCTCCTCCCTGTCCCTGCAGTAGTCTGCTCTAGCAGTTCAAAAGGCAATGCAGTGCTAGCAAGGATGCAAGATGTGGAAGGCATATCTGTAGCTTTCCTAGGCCAGTTTTCTTTGCTGGGTACAAGAATTGTCTTTCCTGTCTTGTTCAGACAGCTAGTGGCTGTTCCTCTCCCTCTTTAATGGTTTTGGTCAGCCATCCCAAAATGAAAGCAAGATTTGATCAAAAGATCCACTGTGGAACAATCCACCTCTTGCTGTGAGGCAGCTTTAGTTTTGACTAGTGAAAACAACTGACCCAATTCTGTTTCTAGTCTGGGCCCAAAGACCTTGACATCTGCAGGTAACCATTGTGTCACTTACTGTGCTTGGCAGAAATGTGAGGCTGTAAAGGCTTCTAAGTCTCTGAAAGTGCATGTGTAACTATGTTGCTTATCTTTCCTATACTTTTCTTAAAGCAATGTGACATGAAAACTCGTGGTGGCCTAATCTTTTCCCCCAGGTGAGACTGGGGAGAAAAAAGAACCAGAGGGAAGAAGTGTATCCTGGTTTTGGACACAAAAATGAGCAAATCAGTTGGGGATAGTAAATCCAGTGCCCCTGAGATCTGTAGAAACTCGAGGCTGAATTCTATGATGCCACCTGCTGCAGTGCCTGGAAAGTACTTTTGTTGATACAATAAACAGTGATGCTTCCCCGCACAGATGGGCTTGGAGGGTGGAGGGCACTGCCTGAACAATAAAACACATACAGTAATTCGAGTGTAAATTGGTCTTAAACTGGTCTCTCCACTTCTGCCATATGAACTGCTTCCACAACATGGATCTGAAGTAAAAACAGGGGCACTTTAGGCATGTTTGCATTGACCTGGTGCAAAAATTACTTCAGGCTATTGTTTGAACACTAGAAAAAGCTACAGCAGGCTTGGAGCACTGTTGTAGCTGGTGAAGATTTGAGGTAAGGATGGCTACAGGTACAATGAAGTTCAACTCTCTGCAACTTTTTTTTGCCATGATACAAAGATTTAGTGCTAAAATAACATCCAGTCTTTCCAAGTTGCTTTTAAAAGCTCTCATCTGGTCTCCAGAACAGAGATGCACATATGCTAAATAACAAGATATCATAACTGACATGATTCACATAAGGCAGATACTTAATATGAACATTGACAAACATTTGTTTAGTTAAATTGGAAACAACTCCTATGCCCTACATCAGGAATTCGACTGCCTGATTTTGGCTCTGAAATCGTATCAGTTGCATTCCAAAACCAAATTAATTTTTTCTTTCAACCTCTATGAAACAACTGCTCTGCCTGCAACTTAGTAATTCCTGGCTAGTCTCTTCCTGATGCAGGCAGGAAGTGTTCAAAGGGAAATACTGACTCTTCATTCATAATTTGGTTTTAATGAGGGTCCTTATTGCAATCCTTGCTCTCAAGACAACACTAGAATAATTCTCTAATGCTACAGGCAAGTCAATTGTAAAAGCTGTATCACTGGCTTCCTAGCATGGGGTGTTCTGTTTTTCCCTCCTGGTCACTTGGTCAAATTCAAGAACAAGAGATGCTTAGCTGCCAGCTTCCTCTGCTGGAAGAGAAGCTTCTTTTTGTAATCTTTGGTTCTACAGCCACTGATCAGAAACTACTACAGTTGAGACTGTAAGTATTCCAGGTAGTTCAGAGGTTTTTGTGTTAATTTGTACTCATATTCCAAAATAGTTACATCCTTGCAAGTAAGGAAACTACAAGTATGATACACTCCAATACCTCTAAAGAAGCCTGCTTCTAGAAGGTAAGTACTTTGTTTTCACAAGAGGCAAATCACCTGCTTCCAAACTACTAAAACTGAACACTAATGCCCTTGCCACAGCTCAGAAACAGCCTAGGAGTAGGGGTTCACCATCCACACTAATGCACAGCTGGAGGGGACAAAAAACCTGATTTCTGGTAGAGCTAAGCTTCTGAGCAGGAGCATACAAGAGTAATGCTGGCTTGGGGTTTGTAGGCACTTCTGTACATACTTTATATTGTTTAAGAAATGCTCATCTGCCTGAGACAACTCATGTAGGTGGAGGTAAACCAGATGTTTGCTTAAAACAGTAATTTTCAAAACCTCTCAACCTGGCTGACATGCACATCTACACTATGAGAGAACAAAACCACCTGCTGTATTTTGGAGACATTTAAAAAGCCTTGAGCTGGTACAAGTTACTCCAATTTAAGGTCTTCTAATAATCCATACTAGATGCTAAATGAAAATTATTTTAAAAGGCTGTTAACAGCTAGTTGCAAACAGACTCACAAAAATTTTCATTCTTGGCTACTGCTTCCTTTCACTGTAAAATGGATCAAGATCTCTTGCGTGCAGACTAAGATTTCAGAGGGAGCAGACAGTGCTAGCTGTAGTTTTTGCCATTAAAAGCACAGAATATTCCTATTGCAACAGCTGAAATCTTTTTAACCTTTAAAACAACTTAAATCTTTACTTCCCAGTCAGTTCACGCTCCCATGCATATAAACTAGTTCTTCTAGGTCTAAGAACAACTGAACCCACAAGTGAATATGAATGTATCATTTATTTGAAGTGGACAATTCACATCATTAAAAGTCACAGGTAACAAATTTTATCTGGAATTTGAATCAGGTGTTTATTTTAAGATTTTCAGGGGCAGCTTCAGAGAAATACAAAAGATAAGCAGCACGCATAACAATCAGATGCGGCTGAGGGAAAAAACCTAAAATCTGAATGCTCAAAATGCAATTCAAACAGAAAAGAACAATCCTGACTTGTGATGAAAAAGATGCATCTTGAAGGCAATCCACTGAATGGCTTCTTCAATTATGTATTGTTTAAAAAGTATGCAAACCATGGCACAGGCATATACAACCCTTTCAGCTGTGAGGAAAAGAAAACCTCATCCTAACATATTCATTGCATAAGTCTAAAGTAATATACAGAAAATTTCAAGTAAAGGATTGTGGTTTGAAGTAAAAATTCCATTTCATATTTAAAAAAATTAGAAGGCTATTTGCTTTTCTTTTCTCCATCCACTGGTTGATCCGTTTCAGAGTCATACTGGCATTTTTCCACACAATTCCTAGGGAACCAGCCTCGTTCTCTTATTCCACCTTAAGACATGAAAAGTTGCATTAACTTAGAACAAAACATGACCCACTACTGAGGAAAAACACAGGACTGCAAGAGACATCAAGCATTTACATAAGTTACTTTCTTCTACAAGGCAGAACATCTAAGTAATTTCTAACATCATTGCCTGGGGATGCATGGATTTTCTCCAACTACCTAAAATGTTTTCAGACATCTCCAAAGTTTTGCAGTGCTTTACCTTCCTTGAGAAAATTCCTCCCCATACCTCTTTCTGTCTATAAATCAGGTTTACAATTCCTTTTTCTACACACCAGGGACACAGGAAACAGATAAACTTGTTTACCACTGACTTTGACACAGCTGATGACTATTTGTGCATATCCTGACTGTCTCCCATTTCCCACTCCTCTCCAGGTAAACCATCCCAATTCTCTTGGCTTTTCCTTGTAAGTCACATTTTCTATTATTCTAATTATTCTCATTGTTTTCCTTTCAACCCTTTACAGTTGATCTTCCTCTTTCTTGAGATGCAGGAACTGCTTTTACTGGTTAGGAGTATTTCAGCAGAGTCTCTGCCAATGCCAAGGAGGACAGAAGGTTTCCCTCACGCATCTGGGAAGCTGTATGCTTTTTTCTTTTCTGAAAGTGTTGGCTTATTTTAAGATTATGATTGAGTCTTCTTCCCACAGAAGAACTGCTACCTAATCATTCATTTTGCCATCTTGCTGTAGTGCAATTTTTATTCCTGCTTATTTATAGCATTTTACTATACATTCCTAACAAAACTCATCCTATTTTTGAAGTCTAGTCTGATCCAGTCAGTGTTCACCAAGTTCCCCATTCAGGCCACATTTTACCTGATTTAAAAAACTCCCAACATTCAGTAGAACAGACATGTCCTGCTAATCTTCACAATAAACAATGCAATACAAACTGCTGCCATGTTCATTTATATCTGATGTCTGAAGGAGTTTATTGGAGTGAGCTGCCAGGGCACTTCCAGCCCATGAAGGTTTCAGACCTCCCATGAAAAGCATGGACTCTTTCAGTGTAGTGATTGCTGGCAGCCTCACTTGTGCAAATATGAAATGCAAATGCAATGAATTAACAATTGTTTGGAAGAAACAACAGAATCCAACACTCTTTGGCAGGTAGAATTTTAGTTCAGTCCAAAGCAAGAGGTCTGAAGTGAAAAATGAAAAAGCTTCAATGCAGGTAGCTGTGATGCTGACCCTCTGCAGATCAGCAGGAATCTTTAACATCTTCAACACCCACAGTTAGTTTTATAAATGCATAATAAAGTCTCTGGAAATTATTCCAAATCAAAGACATAATGTCTCCTAGTTTTTAAGATGCACAAAGATTAATCCCTACACTTACATAGGGTGTGTAGGTAGGAAGCCTGGATGTGTTTAAGACAGATCACCATTAAAACATCAAAGAAATGAATCACCCTTTACCTCTTTAGAGTCTAAAAGTCTAACTTTTTCTTAGAATATGAAGTGTTCCCCTCCCCACTCAACTTTCAATAAACTACTAAATGAGTGTTCTGTCAGTCTGACAGAGTCATTTAATGTTTATCAAAACTAGGAAGTCTATTAGATGTAAAGAATAAAAACTGTGGAGTGTGGAGAGAAGCTAATGCCACTAAGGTCACCATTCTACATTTTGAGAAGTGAACATATAATATTGGCCACATTTCTAGACAGCTATAAAATGGATTTGCAATTTTCAACAGAAAAAGTGAAATTAACTGCTCCATACCATCAGCAGCTGAGATGAGAATCTTCTCACCATACATCCAGTGTCTGGAGAAAGAAGCATAACAGGTAATTAGATGCCAGAACTCATCTCAATATTTCTTTTAACCAAACAGAAAGGTGTGGAGCCACTAACTTTAAGCCTCTGGTGGCTAAAATCAGATCCCCTTTACTCAGTGCAATTCTAGGTTCTTCAGTGCACGGTGTTGTGAAGAATGTTTTAACACCTTTAGTCACAGGGCAGCAGACACCACTGTAGTCTTCTATGGCTCGATACCGCACCTACAGATTGGAACAGAACACAGCAATTTGTTATTTGTAGGAGTTATGGCCTTGCTGCTAAGTTTCACACCAAAAAATTCAATTCAAGCATACCACAGATTTGAGCATAATGACAATAGCTGTCAAAGGGACTCTAAATTGTAAATTAACTGCTTAACAATGAAGCACAGTCATCTTTATTATCATGTTTCTTCCCATCTGGAAACTAAGAAGCAAATGTGAAGGATAAATGCCAAGTTTAATTAAGCAGAGATTGCTATACATTGTTTGTGTGGATTAATTACATTTACTTATACTCGAATTTCAACGTAATTTCAGACCAAACTTCACAAATACTTACACTTCTTACTCGCTTGTCTGCTTTCTGTTTCAGTTGCTCTATCTATAAATGATTATAAATAGAAATTTAGGCAGCATTCAACACAAAATGAAGCCAGGTATTGAAATCATTCAACAAACACAGGAAATACCATTAGCAGTTTGAAGCATAACTTTAGTGTATCAAAAATGGGAGAACATTTAACAGAACTTCTGTACATGTATTTCAAGCCAGTTTATTTTAGTTATTTAAAAAGCTGGCCTATTATTGCAAAGGAAAGAGGACAATTGGAGAGTGGGGAGAATCAACTTGAGATACCATTGAAGACCAGTTACCGTCAAACTGTATTGGTGACATCCATCTCTAACTGGCCAGTCCAGGCCATCTCCCTCAGGAATCCCAGACCATGTAAACACTTGCCTGAAGTTCTTCCATTTACTTCCCATATCATAGGGAAAGATAAAGGTCTCACCCGTTTGGTAGTACTGGATTCTGTCTTTGGCCTGGAAAATAATTAAGAAATGCAGTACATAAAAACACCCTACAAACTGCAGTCAAGCAGCAAATACTAAGGAGGCCAGGTCATAAGCCCTGTATGGGTCCATGGGACCTAAAGGCAAATATTTTCAGGCAAGTGCAGTGAACTCCTGCTATACCAACCCAGGCCTTAAAAACTACTTAAAACAATAATTCAGATGTCTGGTTTGGGTGTCCCCATCCCTGTCACTCCTCATTTACTCTTTAACAACAGAGTCCACTGACTACACTGATGTTTCACTCCATGTTCCAATCTTATTTTATGGCTTTTTTTTTTAGGGACTAATGTCTGACTATTTCTCAGTTACATACAAAAGCTTCCACAGCTCAGAATTCTTTGATTAATGATCATAATCATGACTCCACATTACTAGTGCCAATTCCTCCTCTAAGAATGCACACACAGCATGATCTGAATCACCCACATTCCATAGTCATGAGCTTTACATTCTCACAGTTCTGATGACATCTAGTGGAGCAGCCACAGAGCAGTGTCCTCTGTTGCAACAATGCCATTTTATTAAATGTTCATGTATTACAGTCCATGCTCAGCTTTCAGAAGGGACATATTAGCCACCTGTGTTTTATGGTAAATGTTTTAACATATTATTCCAAATTCTACAGCATAGTGGTAACAGGGATTTCTTTCATTTATGTTCCATTATCCCATTATTCAAAGGTCTAACAGGACTTGGATCCAGCCATATTCTGTGCAAAGAGTTGACATTACAATACTTTAAGTACTTATACACAGTGAAAATTCTCATGCTAATTTTGGCACACAAAATGAAAGAAAGACAACAAGACATTAGTGAAATGTTTGTGGACTTACACAAAAAACCCAGGTAGCACTAAACTAATTTCTAAATATTGAGTTAGCTTTGCTTCCTCTAAACTTAGCTACTGCTGCTTGACTACATTTCTCCTGAAAAGTCTTGTGAAAACCCCTATAAAGATAAGGAAATCTAAGAGAAATTTAAAGGAGAGAAGACTAAGTATTTTCTAGTATTTCTTTAAAATCAAGGAATATTTTCCTAAATCAAGGAAAATCCTCCCTTACAATCCAAAGTAAGAAATGGGAAAAACCATGAGTCAAAAGATGCCACTTTGATTCAGTGAGGTGGACAATTAAAGGTACAGACAGGTATAATGACAAAGCTCAAGTTTCAGATGAAAACACCCACATATTTCAAGTAGACAAGCAAAGTCTCTTCAAAGCAAATATTATTCTATGTTCAACAAACTTCTCCAAAACAAAAGAAAAATCTATGCATTTGTATGATTTCTCATCTCTTTCAGTGAATTTCAGATATAGTAAGGGAAAAGCTTGTTGCAGGTGTTAAGTCAGTGGCGAACTGAAATAATATCTTTGGTTTTAATCCATAGATGAAACAAAAAAAATTATAAGTACAGAAAATAAACTTTGTAACAGTACAAGAACACTGAAATAGAAGCTTACCTTTTCTTCAATCCAGGATTCGATTGAAGTTTTATTTGTCAAAATGACTTTCATCTGAAATAAAAGTGTCAGGTGAAATTAGGATTTATTTTTTGCATATTCTGAGAATATGTCGGCTATGCAAAGAAAGCTTCATTTAACAAACTAAATTTGTTTTAAAGAACAAAGCAACCTTTATAGACTTAACTGAAACTAAACTTAACTATAAACTAAACTGAATACGTTAGAAGCTGACCCTCAGCAGAGATACATGCTCTAGAATTATATACTTAAGACAGTATCAGACAGCACTGCACTTTATGCTTAAAATGTGTCTTTTTGCTTCCTTCCAAATATCTCCAACGTTTTAAGAAATATATCAGGCATATTTATACTTCTTTTCAGGGACAGGGCAAGTGTCTTGCCTTTTTCAGGAAGTCTATAAAACCCATCTCATGTTTTCTTAGTTTATTAGATTTTCACATCCAAGTCCTCCCATGAAAAATAATGAAAGAAACCCTAAACTGTGGTAACAGAAAAACAGGGACAAAGCTACATAAATCCCTGGAAAAGTTATACAGCAACATAAGCTCTGAACAACTGTTCTTATCTCAATCCTGAATTCTGGTTTTGCTCCACAAGCACGCAAAACTTACAGCTTTTAACTTCTTTGTAACAGAGTCATAGACTTACCTGGATAATAAACAGCATACCAACAGCAATAGTTGTTCCTAATGCCAGTCCTAAGGCAAATAAAGATGCAGCAAATGCAGACAGTCCAAAGGGAATAATGGGACGAGGGTCTCTTTTGGCTGCACTCATGTCAATCTTCACAGAACTCCACCCAAAAGATATCTGCAAAGAGAAAAATACCATTCAGCTCTAGAACTTTCCAAGTGCTGAAACAAAGCAAGTTGCCTACAAAAAATCTGTCTCTGGAGGTAAGTGTCCAACATCTGACAGGTTTATAATGCAAGCAGAAAAACTGGAAAAAAAAAAAAAGCCAAAACAAGCAGTATTCAAAAGACTTCTCTTTTGTCTTCAGAAGTTTGTTTCTCGCTAGATGGAAAGTGAAACCATAATCATCATCTTGTAAGCTCTGCAGGCCCAAGTATCAGCAAAAAAAATCTGGCTTCGGGTATGTTAATAAAAACACATTCATCAGTGTCAGATGGACAATGTTTGCATAGAACAGTCCCCATTTTCCGTGGAAATGCTGCAGGCTTTTCTCTGAAAGCTTTGCAGACACCACTTCTCAACATTATTGCTCTGCAAACACAACTCAGCTGCTACAAATGCAACTTCATCTGTTACACTCAGCTGATGTTTTCAAGGTCTTCATTACAACCACAAAGGCTGAAATCAAACCTTATAATCTTAACCATGGATCTGAGATAAGGGGTGTATTCCAGAACAAGCTTTGCTCATTGTTGCTACAATTAAAGTTTTCCAGTTTAAAAAAACCCCAAAGCTAACATACTTAATTTTAGTCCCAAAAATAATGTACTTTTTTTTTCCTTGAACAAATGGACACAATTCTAAAAGAGTGGCCAGTGAAAGAAAATAAATAGGATATAACTTGAGTATTGGAAATAAATAGCAGCTGGTTTCTGTGCCAGCCAAAACACAGCCTGTCTCTCTTTACATAAAGTGCTACTTCAGAAACTGTCTTCAATGTAAAGCACTAGGAAACTCCCTGTGATTATGAGAAGCAACAGGGGAAAAAAAAGAATGAAAATAAAAACAACTTTCTCTGAATCCTCCTCCATTAACATACATACTTCTTACAGGTACAGAGCAGAACTGGGAGTGCATGTGGAAAGAATAACAAGGAATTTCACATGCTTCTCAGAAAAACAAATTTTCTCATACTTCCAGAGGTAAGATTATGCACATGACTTAAATAATATTTTGAGCATTTAGTTATGTTTTCTTACTCTGTTGTAAAGCTGAGTGTACATTGTCATAATAAATATGAAAGAAGCGTGAATGCATCCCAGTGGAGCTAAGAGGAGAAACAGAGTGAAAGATGCATGATTCTGGTATCCACAACAGTTGTTGATCCAGGGACAGTGGTGATCCATCTTCATGACACACCTGTGAATGATAAATATTGATTAATATAAAGGACACATATGATGTTTCCCAAAAAACTCAAAGGATGTCTGATTTTCTACTCAGCATCCATTCTTTCATTTGAACCCACCAATTTCTGACATTTCAACACAGTTGTTTCTTTTTAGCTGCAACTCAGAGTTATATTTCCATGTTGTAGAATGAAACAAAGCAAATTAAAAGTGCTTCCAGGTCCTACCCTCCCTAGTTATCTGTCCTCCTATTTACTCAAACTTACCAGTTGCTAATAAACACCATAGTAACAGAGCCTGGAGACAGAGCCATAGAATGGGACTTGTAACAGCTATGATCACAATAATTAAGCACTACTGTTAATGCCAGTTTTTAAAAATAAGAATACCAGAAAAATAAAGGAAATCTCAAATTCCTTGTGAACTACTTGCAGAAAGAATATTTGAAGTTACACAAAAGTGTGATAATGCCTCTTTCTTTTCAGTGGTAAACCCTCTGAAGGCTTTCTCAATCGTTATGTATTGACCTTACATCACTGAAAATCTCTTTCAAAATACATTTAACAAGTGTAAACACCCTAGAGACACTCTTGAATATAAAGCCCATTATTTTGGTGCAGTTTACAGATGCAAAAAAACCCCACCTGATTAAAGATTTGTTCACATCCAAAATTACCTTGACATGTGAAAAAATCTAAGTGACCACCTAAGTGATCAGTCCTCAGTGTAAAGATTGTCACTCCAGGAAAAGAATCATTAATTTTAAATCTGGGGTTGATGTAGCCAAACTGCTACAGCACTGCTCTGGAGTTTCAGTTTCCTAAAAAAACACTGACTGCACATCCTGGGTTTATAGAAATAACAAATGAATGTGTATGTTGCAATATCCTTTCACCATGTTCTCTTAAGAGTCCTTCAGAGGACGACCTGCCTGGACTGCAGACAGCTGAAGTGCCTTGATTTTTTCAAGATACACTAAATTCCAGTAACAGCTATTTATAATAAAGTATCCTTCGTATCAGAACAAGTGTGTTGGAAGATAACAAGGTGCAAACTTCTTAAGTTGACCCAAAGGGCTTATTACTTCACTTAACATCCCAATTCCCCTCAAAAACCTGCTTTGGTGAAGAGTGCAAAAACAGGCCAAAATTTCCACTCAGATCAACATTTAATCTTTGGAAAGATGACAGAACAGGTATTTCTACTCTCTAAGCAGGTCAATGTTTGGACTAAAAATTTTTAAAATTCTTCAGAAGATTTTTAGGTATTTACACAGGCTCACATCTTGGAAGCAAGACTGCATTGTTTTGTTAGTACCATCATGAAGTTCTTAAGAGAAACTGATTTCAAACTATAAAGAAAATGTTAAAGACAGTAATTTCTTTTTAAACTAAAACACAGCAAAACTATATAGAAATCATACAACTAGAAAGTGGAAATACTTGAAAGGGCTATAGTGTTCCTATGGAAGCTTTCTAAAAAAGCACAATGCAAGTGCTGGGAGAACAAATTACAGTAATAACCCATCATTAGGTTTGAAGCTGCTCTAATATGGATTTTAAACAATTGTAAAGAGAAACAGTACCTGTTACACTTTCGACAGTGATGTGAACGAGGTGCCTTGTAAGACTGACACACTTTACAGTATTGGAGATACATGCAATCCTGAGATTTTTCCTTTAAACAGAAGAATAGGAGTGTTAGATGTCTACATAACTCCTCTGGCAAAGTTTATCTTGGCATTTTCCTAACCTAAGCAGCTTTGATTTCTTCTGACAGGGTGTGTTTCATAGTCTAACCCTATTTAATGGCAAGCATCAAGGAGAGGAAAAAACAAAATTAAATAATCTCCTAGCTAATCTCTTACCTATCAACACAGCCATCTCCCACTGTTGAAAGTGCTGGTTGCTAAAACAAATAAACAGTTCTTCTGTCAGGAAGAGGAACTGTACAAGCAGGGTTTTATAGTGAAGTTCTGAGAGTAAAAGCATGTGGCCTTCTAATTTAAAGAAAAAAAAAATCCTGAGCACATTTTGTCTGCATTTTACACTGTAAACCACACTGCTAAGATACAGCACTGGTAAACACTAATGTTCAACTCTCTTACAATCTCTTTTACACACACACACGCCAACTACAGCAAGATGAGAGACAGAGATACTTGTAGACAGCAAGTAGGGGCCAACATCTTCCACTCAGGAAGTGGAGTATCCACCCAGCTGTCCTACTAAGATGATTATCAGGATCCTCTTCTGCCTAGACTCTGTCCTGAGTAATATTCCACAATTAGAAAGGTGACCAGTACTAAACTTTGTATCATGCCACTGGAACACAAACTCTGGGCAGCTGCCCTGAGATAATGAACCTGTATCATTCTTGACTACGACTCTTCCAAGAGATTACAGAAGCACAGGAAATGCAAATTTCTATCTTGTACTGTGCTAAGCAGAAAGTAACCATATAATTTTCCGGCTTGCACAAAATAAAACCAAAATTTTCTAAATTAATTTCTTCTAATTGTTATTGCTAGCAGCAAAATCTCCAAAACAGGTGTCCACAGGAGCATGCAGATAACCGTGAGGTTCTCATTCCTAGCTAACAGTGCTTGTTTCCTGCTGCTTTGCTTTGAGAAGCCCGTATGAAACACAGCAACTGCTGCCAGCCAAGCATCATTACCAAACCCCTAACAGCAAAGGGGGGGACGGAGAAGGGCAGCAGAACAGATCAACAGAGCCTTGGAGAAGCAGCAAAAGGATGTAACTTAGGCAAGCAGGATCCAGCTCAGCGCTGCAAGGCTGACAAAGCAGGAGTCATGGAAATCAACAGTGTTGCACTCACTCAAGAACTGCGGTCAAGGAAGTGCCACCTAACATATTACAACACTGGCCACTGAAGACCACCACAGAAAACCCCAAAAAGCCACATAAGGACTTCGGAGAAGGAATGTCACTATGTTAGGTAAAGCATTACATACACATTACATGTAGTTATACATTAAGTAAGCAGGGATAGCTAATGAATGCGTAATCAGTGTGGGTGATAAAAACTCTGTTTACCCAACGCTCGGCACACTCGATTAGAGGAAGGATACTTCAAGTGTCCAGCGTGCTGCTTTCCAATACTAAAACTGTGTTAGAAAGTTTCTATCTGTCCGATTTCGGTATCAGGAGCAAGCTGGGGCATACTGGAAACTTTGGAAGCGGCACCAGCAAAGCGGGGAGAGGCAAAGGAAAGATTTCGGAACAAGATAAGGAGGAAGGAGTGGCCTGAGAGCGTGGAGGGTTTTTGGTAGACAGAGGAGAAACGGCGGCATCAGAAGACACGCGATTTCTACTGTCCTGACCGCGGGGGCGGTCGGCCCAGCCCCAGAGCTGCCCGCCGGTCCTCCGCGCGGCCCTGGGATGAGACGGTCGCAAGGCAGCGCTTACCGGCGTCCACCCCAGCGGGACGTACCCGGGGCCCACAAACATGGCGCTGAAGTAGTTGTAGAGGATCATGACGGTCCAGTTGAGCAGCATCACGAAGTTGACGCTTCCCCCGGCCGTGTCCAAGGGCCAGTACCAGAGCGCGGCGTCGGCCATGGCGGTGGCGGAGCACACGGCCACCACGGCCAGCGCCACCGCCGGGCCCCAGTGGCACAGGCGCCGCGCCCGCTGCAGCGCGCCCGGCCCCCCCATCGCCGCTACCGCCGCCCGACCGCTGCCGCCCCGCCGCCGCCGTGCATGGCTCCCGCCGGCTGCCGAGTGCGAGAGCGGGAAGGGAAAAGGGAAGGGAGTGGGAAGAGGAGGGGAGGGAAGGGAGTGGGAATGGGAGGGGCGGGGGCGGGAGCGGGGCCCGCCCTGCCACCGCCCGCCCGCGGTCCGTTTGCAATACGGGCCCCCCGGGAAACAGCGGCCCTCCGGTAGTGCCGCAGCCGCGGTCCTCCGCCCCTGCAGGTTACGAGGCGGGGCGTGAGGGGCTGCGGAGCGGGAGTGACCCGTCGCTGCCGCCTCTCCTCGGTACCTGCGGTGCAGGGCGATTCCGCGCGCCAAGGCCGCCTAGGGGTTGTCGGGACGGCCACGAGGGGCCGGGCCGTGCCGGTTAAAGCACCTGAGTTTCGCCGGAACCTGTGGCGAGGCGCCCGGGGGCGGGGTGGGGGACGCGTTTTGGGGTGGCAGAACACGGAAGCACCGCCGTCCGGAGCGGGGCCCCCGGCACCGGCAGCGCCGTCGCCGCGATGTCCTCCGACTTCGAGAGCTACGAGCAGGACTTCGCCGTGCTCACGGCAGAGATCACGGGCCGCATCGGGAAGGTGCCGAAGCTGGTAGGAGGTGAGCGGCTGCTCTCCGACCCCGCGGCGCTCGCTCCGCAGGCCCGGCCGGCTCGTCTGTGAGAGCCGCTCCAGCTCCCAGCGATGAGCGCGCGGGGCGGCGGCGGGAGGTGCCGGCGTGATTTTAGTGAGGTCTCAGCGTCTCCTCGCTCCTTACGCAGCAGAGTCACCTCCCTGCCCCGGGTCTGTCCCAGCGGCGAGTTGTCTCTCGAAATGCGTTAGGCATACTCTGACAGAATAGTTGTTTGCTGGTCACCTGTAGGGATCAGCTCTTCCCTTCTGCCCTGCACTGTGGCCACGCGAAGCACGCCAGTGCACCTGAAGGGCTGAGCAGAGCTTGGGGGGGATGTTCCCTGTGCCGGCATTGCTGCTGAATCCTCTTTATTGTGATCATGCCACAACATCACTAATGGAAATCAAGTCTTTCTCCTGCGGCACAGACAGATTTTGTGCATGACTTAATCAGTATTTTTGCTGCCTACTGTTCATACATTTGATTTGGATAATTGACTGTGGTGACTCACATGCAAGAGCAGATGCAAAGAAATCAGTGTTTATTTACTTTAATGTGTTTGTCAGTAGCCTGCAGCGTTCATGGTGTAATTCATAGTGTATCCCTGCAATAGAGTCAATATTGTCTGTAAGAATAGAAAGATAAAAATGATAATCTCATTAATCAGCCCATCTGAATCTTCCAGCACATAGGAATTGGTGCCCCAGTACAGGGCTCTGAGTGTGAGATGGAGGGAAGCTGACACTCGTGGTTTTCTCATCTGTTTCTCTTGTAGCTCAGCTTAATGCCTCTTCTGTTTCCAGCTCATTTAATACTTCTGCCTCTGCTTCTTATGCATATTTCCAGAAGGTTTGGGATACTTAACCATAGGAGTGGATAGTGTATAAGAAGGAAATAAACACATGCTAATGGTGTACTTTTCCATATGACTAAAGGAAAAGGTATCATGCATCCAGGACCAAAGAATAACATCCTACTTTTAGAGTGGGAAATGCATCATGAAGTGATGAAGTAGTGACTCTAAACAGGATTTGAGGTAGGTGGTCAATTAAAATGTGCCATCTCAGGGGATTTTAAATAAAAATAATTCTGATTCTGGAAAGTTATGTCCAATTCTAATCTTAGCAAGTTAGAAAGTCTTCTGAAAAATTAAGGTTCAGTTCCATGGTTAAGAGAAACTGTGTCTTTTCTTTGGCTTAACAAAGATGTTTTACTCTTGATTTTAACAGCAAGGGCACAGGGAGATAATTCAGTCAGAAGCTGCAGCCGAGGTAGAAAGATTTGTCTGTTTTCTATCGGAAACTTACAAAATGGAGAAGAGAGAGAATCAGAGTTCCTGCGATTGAATTTTAGAACTGGTGTAATTTAATCTGCTCAGAAATTATATTTAACCTGTAAATGGGCACTGGAGCAATTTACTGAGAGGATGCAGGGAATCCCTCACAAAGGCTTCTTCACTTTTGAACAGTAAATTGAAGGACTTCTGGTAGGAACAGGGAAACATCATAAATACACTACTGGCTCATCTTCTGAAAATCAATAGTGCTAGACTTACTTATAGGAAAAGAGAGATTTAATTCCCTAATTGTAAAGAATAGAGATTCGAGTTCCTAATTGTATAGATTTTGGAAGTCATCAGAGTCTGTTCAATAGTAGGAAAAATATTCTGCATAATAGTAGTGGATTTCCATAATCCTCTCTTTGAATCAGTCTCCCTTATTCACTTAGGGAGATTTTGGAGCTTAAATACAAGATGTTTAAAGAGTATTGGCTTAAACATAGCCTAGAAACAGCAGGCTTTGAAATCATCACTGTTTTATGACCATTATAAAGTTACTTTTTTTATAGAATTTGCCATCTTTTCAGAGAAGACAGAATTCATGTTCCCTGCAGGACCTATAACGTGGTACAGGGCTAAACGGAGTCAAGATAAGACAAGAGTTAATTTTTTTTTATTTTCCGTATTATTCAGTATTTCAGTATTTTTTTCAGTATTTCAGGTTGGTCATACGTGGTTTGGACTGACTTGCATTATAGCTGCTTCTTGCACTATACATTTATGGCTTAGGTATTGCTTCTGTTTTCAGGGCTATCCTGTTTTTCATCAGAAAAAACATTTTCTGTGTCTTCAAAACAACTTCAGTCTCAGCTAACAGAGGCATTTGGCCACCTGGAAGAAAAAAATCTCTGATTATGCTGAACACTTTAATCAGAAATATTTTAAATACACATTTTTCCCTTGTTTCTTAATAGGAATATTTGCAAGATCTTTGCCTCTTCATCACCAGAAGTTCCAGTTAGTTCTTGTGTCGATGGCTGGGAGAGCCTCAAAAAGAGGATAATGAGGTGGGAGGGGAACTTGAGGTGACAGTTTTCAGCAGCAGTGATTTGAAAGAGATTGCTGATGGCCTTCTTCCTCCACGATGGAAGAAGCAGGATGAAAGGTGTAAGGACTTGTGCTACCCTGCATAATAAAGAGAGATCTCCTGAAGTCTAGTGACTGGTTATTGCCCTCTGCTGCCCAAGATGGACCCACTGTAATGGAGTAATACTGGTTTATTGGTTTTGCAACATTCCTGCATTCCGTGTTGTCAGGACATGATGCTGGCTTGTGCTCTAGGAGGATGATGGCTCAACACACAATCCTGTTGTCACAAATGGATAAGTAGTTCAGCGAGAAATGTAACAAAGGCTCTTTACTACAGAAACAATAAGCAGCAGGGACAATAGAACATCTTGGGAGGAAACGTCTTCTGTTGTTGGGGCAGACGTCACCTGGAGGATTAAAGAAAGTTATAAATAGAGAAATGGCTTTTAAATAGATTTTCTGTGATGCTGCTGCAGGTCTTTGAAGAATGAAAATAATTGACTGATGTGTTTTATTCATGTTCCTTGGTATTTCAGAGAAACATCTGTCTTGTGATTTGACCAAAAATTCATATAAATTTTGATTGCTTGATATGAAAGAGAGTTTTATCAGCACAAATGGTGATACTTAGTCTATTCCCAGCACAGTAGCCTCTGGGCTATGATGGTTTTGGACTAGAGTGCTGCCATTATTCTGATACTTGATAGCTGCGTTTTCTACTGGGCAATCAAAATGCTGTGTTTCATTTGCTAACAGGTTTAGCTGAAGAAAGCCCCACCTCTAATTTTCTGTTGTACTCCTGTACTGAAGTTTACTGTCTCAGTTTAAGGTCTGGCTCATTATGTTATGCCTCTTGAACTCAGTTTTATAACCCAAAGAGAGAAATGCATGTATTGTTCCATTTATCTCTGCTGTTGGACAGTAACTTTTGGCAGTGGTGAACATGTAACCACCTGAGCAAGCACAGCAACATCTGCAAGTGGTCTGTGAACTGAAGCCCTTTGTTACTCAGTCTCTTCCTCAGCATGTACTAATAAAAAGAAGCAACTCCACAAGCAGTGGGACTACTCAGTCTTGATCCAGGTTTTTTTAATCTCTTTGTTGGCTGTGAGATCAAACCAGTGCTATGTTATCTTTCTTACCTTGTAGGCAGATTCCCACCTTTCTGTAAGTGCTGTACTTTGAGAGACAAAGAAGGTGTCTAATGCTAGGGCAAAGCTGAAAGAACTGGGGAAAATATAGTGAAAGCTTGTTTCTTTTAAGAAAGTGATACAACCATGTGTACAAATAGAGAACAGATTTCTTTGCAATCCTACACAAAGGAAAAACCTCCTTTTGTTTCCATTCTTTATCCATAGTTTGTCAATTTCACCACTTAAATTATACAACCTACTTGGAATATTTTTTGGAGACATTCTGTCTAGCAATGTAGGGAAAAAATTAAATTTAGATATATTTGATGGAGCACTGCTTTTTATTTTCTCTAAAGGATATTTGAATTCTCAATCAAGACAAAATGTTATAAAACACCTTTTTCTTCATTTCTTGTGGAACTTTATTTAAGGAAATGATTGAGTAGGCAGCTTGACAACTGCTAACTCACAGTGAACTGATACAGTTAGCTATATGAGCATCTTTAATTAGACTGTAACTTGTTTGTCCTGATCTACTTGATTAGTGGCTAACTTCTCTTACCCAAAGGAACTCCCTCAGATCTCTCAGTCCCTGAGCAAGTCATCCTGTGAGTATTGTGCCTCACTTCTTACGGGGTTCTGGCTGTGAAATAAGTTGTTTCCTTTACTTGACCATTGAAGTAAAAGTAAAGCTGATAAAAAATGCTTTGAAAACCATGATTGCATGGTATTGTGTGCCCTAGAGGATCAGCAGTTACAACAAGTTCAGCTGCTCTCCTGGAAGTCTGTGAAGATGCTGCTCCAGAGCTGCAGTGCCAGGATGTTGCCACGTGCCTGTTCACACATCTGTATTTGAAGGAAAAACAAAGGCAGTTGTCCTGGTCACCATCTGGGTAATTAAGTATCTGGGTCAATGGTAAAATCTGACATTGGGTTAAAATTTCATTAAACCGTTGGAGATCATTTGAATACCCCTCCTCCCTCCTAATTTTATGGGAGCAGTCTTAGCCAGACCTTCTTGTGTACTAATGAGTTTTCCCTACAAAGGGTCTGTAGCTTAATTTCTCTGTGGATCAATAAGATCTTACTGGCCAGTGGAGTGCTGAGTAGTTCTTGTAACCACAAGTACAAGCAGAATTTATTCAGCATGAAATACCTTCCACAAGCCCCCAGCTTTATATCCCTAAATTTCAGGTTACTAAATGCATATGGAAATTGTGATCCAGTACAACTCAGGGCAGTACTGCAATTGCTACAGTACATTTATTTTCTGCTGCTATATTACAAAATTTTATTTCAGCTTCAATAAAATGGTATTACGTGTTTCATACCTTCCATTGTTTTTATTTTCATCCGTTGTCATCTTTCTAACTTCCAAATGAAGGAAGGAACAGAGGTGTTTTGGGATAGGAGAATAGAAATGTGGGGGGGGGGGGGAAAGTGGCAGATTGCTTACATTTTTCTTTTGTTAGGAAGATAAATCACTAAATTTTCTGGCCTGGGTGCCATCATGAGAACCTGGTGGGGAATTAATGGAAGACATTGTTTCCGGAAAACTAAAAGTGCTACACAGAAAATATTTCCTGCATCTCCTTCTGTAGTAGAGTCCACCAGACGTGACAGTGTGAATTCCAGATTTGCAGGAAAGATGGTCCTGAGCCTGATCCTCTCTGCAGGCAGAGCTCCAGTGTACATAACTGAGGAAGGACAGACTGTGATGTTCCTGTGTCCTTAAATGAGAGTGTAGAGTATTTTAGGTGAATGAGAAGATAGATGAGTAGGCATTTCAGCCTGTGAAAAGCTGAATTATGTTCCTTTCATAAAGTGGTTCCCTCCTGAAGTTCAGTGGCTTGTGGAATGCAGAGATCAAAGGAGATCATCGGATAGTCCCTTTTGGTCTTTAATGTGTCAGTTCCAGGATACAAAGAGATCATGTGGAAGAGAAACAAGGGGATTCAAACTTAAAAACAAAGCTGTGAAGTTTAGAGATACATGAATAAGTCTTGTGCCAACCTAGACTTATCCATCGTGACCTCTGGGGAGCTGTGACTGGAGACACTTTTGTGACATTCACTTTTTATCTGCTTCATCAGGCAAACCACCAGTACAGATGTCTCATGATACTCATGGCTTCAAACAAATAGTTTGTATGTTTAGAGTTTTGTTATTAACTTCGTTGAGACTGAGTGCATTTAGAGTCTGAAGGCTGGAAGATGTGATGGTAGGATTGAAACCTTTGAATACTCACAGTAATGAAGGAATGCGGGACTTTTTATTATCCAGTGTCTGAATATTTCTCAGTCCCCTTTCTTGCTGTAACAAACCAAGTTGTGAAGCAGTTGGAATGTTTGTGATGATGTGACACTGAATCTGAGCTCTCAGTTCATCCTGGATTCTCTGCCTGCAAATGGATGGTTGGAGGAAGGTCAAAAGTCAGTCTCTGTAGCTGGGATATAGCCTCGCTGGGGAACTTGGCAGATGGTGATTGCTATGTATAGCTTAAAACTTACTTGAATTTTTAAAATTTTTCATATTTATTACTAATTTCCATTTTTACTGCTACCAGAAGACAACGGTTTTCTTGTAGTTCCTGTGGCATTTCATTTTGTATCTGTTGAAGCAAAAGAAACAATTCTAGACCCAGCATAGAAGTAGGGGAATAGAAACACCATTTTTCTTCAGAACCTGAATTAATTTTAATTGGGATGCTTGGTTTTGTGCATCTCACATTTTGCAAATGAATAGGTCAAGCCTTTGTTCTTAAATGATTTTTTTTCAATTTAGTGTATGTATGTGCCTTCTCATGCATTTGTACACACCAGCAAGTGCCTGCTGAGGCATAACTCCTACAGCTGCAGCAGCTGTAAGTGCTTTCCTAACTAGCAAATGCTACATAACAGAGCAGAAGATTTCAAAGATTCTCCAGTCTTTTTTCTCCTTTTTAAATTACTGATGTGCATATCACCATGTGTGAGGATGTCACATAGAAAAAATCTCAAGTCTGTTTTAGCTGATACATACAATCTTTTGAAATGGTATATTTTTCTTTCATGGTAAGAGCACAATTATATTGGTATTTTCACAATTCTGTTTCAGATGAGAAGAAGCAGATGGTTGCAAATGTTGAGAAACAGCTTGAAGAAGCGAGGGAACTGGTATGTTCTGGCTTTTCATATGTTAACTGCAAATTCCTAGCAAAAATAATAGGATCATTGATAGTAACATGCCCTAAAAATACTTAACAATGGTATATTAGAAAATAAAATAATATTCTTGAAATAGTTCTTATTTGAGGTTATGAAATACAAGAAGAGTGTATCCTTTTTTCATCCTGCGTTACGTGATGCAAGGTTTTCACTATTGCTGTAAGTCAATAAAAAGTTAAATTGTGGGTTAGGTCTCATACTTTAGGAATGGAATTAAATAATTACACACCATGACTTTGTTTTTGGCTTGTAAGACCCAAGCACCTACTTGACTTAATCTGTCAGAATGTCTTGTAGAGCAATAGATCTTTTTTTCCGTTTCAGCACGTGAGGCATAAAGGTGAGGGCAAAGGGGCCGTGGTAGTGTGGGTCACTGATCCAAGAAGAGTGTGTGTGTTAACCAAGCATTAGTCTGTGGTTCACACTGACAAAAAAACCCAATATGTGATGAGCAACATGTGTTATGCAACTGTGATTCTTCTTTTGTTTGTTTTGTTCCCATTACAGCCTGTCATGTCTTCCATCTGGGAGGAGTGTAAGAGTAAAGTCTTGTAGATGTGGAGTAGCTGAGCAAAGGTGTTGGTGACAGTTGAGATTGTCTTTTTCCCACATGGCCAGTAGTTCCTTACCTGAAGTTGCTTTTGTTTATTGCTTGCAAATGGGTTTGGTTTATCTAATGTCAGAAATGTAATCTGAATGTTAGGATAGGGAAAGAAATTAGCTTTTCTACCCTAGAATTTCGTAAAATGGAAAGAACTTGAATCAATTATTTGGTTACTAACGAAATAAAATAAATTTTTTGAAGTAGCATAGGAACAAAAAAAGTATCTCGACTGTTTGTAGGCATACATGGTGCTTTTGGTTTAAAAATAGAATTAGTGTTGTAGACCAGAGCACTGGAATAACATCCAGTAAAGCTGGATCTTGGGATGACTCCCTACAGTTTTGCCCTTTGAGGTTCACAAGGCACCTAACCTCTCTGCTTTGGTATTCCCAGTGAGAAACATGGTAAAGTTACTATCCTATCTCATGAGGATGTTCTGAAGGTACAGTAAGGCCTATTGGGCACTTTCATATTCAAACAGCTGAAAAAAAGTAGAAATCTAGAAATGTTTTTCAGGTCGTTTTCACTACAAGGTGACATGGCAAAAGACAGAGCAGTACAGAGAAGCTCCAACATGGGTGGTCATTCAAATTTGGTTTTCTACTCAAAGCAGATTGGAAGGAGCAGAAATTGAGTTAGTAACTCCTTGCTTCTCTCCTTATGTCAGAAAAAGACCATCTAAATTTGTATTTATTATAAGATTAAAAAATAAATCCTGTATCTGTATTTTTATCCTAATAATGATCTTCATTTAATGTACTGGCTTTTCTTTCACACTTTGTTTTAGATCTTTAGATTCAATTATTGGCTTTGAGCAATTACCCAGCATGTTTGTGATTAATGTCAAGGCTTGGGTTTAGAAATCAATTTGAACAAACCTGCTAATAACAGAACTGATTAAGAAGATCCTCTTTTAAACTAGAGGCTACAGTAGAAAATCAAAATAAACCTAATTCCTTGCACTATTAGTTTTCATACATTGTCTTGCATAGTCAAATCTGGGATTAGCTGATTTTGTTTTATTTCCTACTTGTCTAGGAAATAACACTCTTATGTATTATAAATATTATTATAGAGATAATTTATTTGCATTCACTAAGCAGTGATGGTTTTAAAACACTGTCTGCTTTGTTTGGATAAAATCACTGGTGTAATTGGTTTGATGGATGTGCAGAACTAACACGAAAACTTCAGACTCCCAGGCTGCCTTTTCAAGCCAGAGCTGTGAAGTAAAAAATCTCTGGAGAGAAATCTTGTCACTCTACATCCAGTGTGGAGTATCTGGTTGTTATTTTTACCAGGTTTTTAAGAAAGGTGATTGTTGTGCTAACTTTGGGGAAATTCTTTGAGTATAAAATCTAGCATGTGCTAGAAGAACTGTGAATTTTTGAATGAAATTCTGCTGTTAAGACAAAACTCTCTGTTATTTGCCTTTATGTTTGATGAAGGATGCATCACAAAATTGTTGTGTTGCAAATGCTGGGTTATTCTTATCTTGTGTATTTTATTTTACATCTCTATTTAAGTTCCAGGGCTTTAGAATCAGAATAAAATAGTGAAGCTTACAAGTTTCTTAAAATGCTAGCAGCTGTCCAGAGCAGATTCATATGGAGAAGTTCCTGTGGGAGGTGGAGACTTACTTTGCAGTGGACAACATCAGCCACACTACTTACTTTGTTGTATTTTTGAATGGAAATACGAGGGGCTTCTCTGCTCTTGCTTGTTTATGAAAAATATGATTTTATGACAAATAATATGAGTTCTGAAAGTGGAGATGCATGAAATTAGGTTGCATTTAGGTTCATACTTGCTTGGACTGCTATCTTTTGCATGGCTTCTCATGGAAATTTCTCAGCCCAGCCACAAAATTCAGCTATTTAATCTCATGATGAAAAAACATTATTAAATATTGGTCAGCCTAAATATGCTTCATCATTGTTCCTTGGACCTGACACTCTTAATAGTGACTCTTTAAATGAACATTTTAGATTTCATGGACCGTGGTCTGATTGTTGGTGCAAATTCTGGATTCACTGGTAGATGTTTTCAGTTTTATATAATAGACAAGAATTGAGACTTCATTAAAACTTCCCAGCCTTGCACATATATATATATATATGAGAGGAATGTTTATAGAACATTTGAGATCAAATATATTAAGATGAAATTGATAAGAAATAAGCTATTAATTCCAGCTATTGGTTTAATTTATAATACCCCTTTGGAAAGTTAAGCCTGAGCTAAAGGACTGGGTAGAATTAGAAATTGCTTTATATGTTTCAATTCATTAGTGACTATTTAATTAAAGTCTGCTTTATAGTTTATTATTGAATATAATTTTGTATAATCAGAATGGATCAGGCAGAATGACTTTTTAGTGTCTGGCAATTCCATTGATGAAATTCAGATGCTTTTCTTATGAAGATGAAATTTCAAAGTGTAAGCAAGTGATTACACAGGAATAACTTCTAGCAGTCCCTTGTGAAGACCTGCAACCAGTAGTTTGGGATCCTAACTGAAAAGCATTTCTGTTCCTGTGCCATATTGGTCAACCAAGATCAGTAGGATGTGAGGAAATACTGTTTCAGGTACCTACAACAACTAAGGAGAGGTATTCTTTTATCTTTTCTAAGTAAGTTGGAAAGATTTTAAAAGACAGATGGGGGATTCTTCTGCTGTTCAAAACAGAATTCCTGAACAGACAGCACCATATAGAGCAGGCCCATCACCCACTGGGTAGGTAATTAGCGGCCCTTGTTTATAACTTTTGATTTGCTGTATCCCCATGCCATATTATTGTTTTTCAGACCCCTTAGAATTCCACATGGCAAGAATAATTTAAAAAAAGCTCTTGAAACGTAGAATATATCTGTTGTGTTTTAACCCATTTGACTGTATACAAGTTCCTGAATAGTATTGTCATTAAACCCTGAAATTCAGCTGTTTAATATACTTACATACAGATTTGGGATGTAAATTTAGGCAGCCATTCAGGCTATGTAATTCTGCTGAGTTGGTAATGTGTAAAGAAAAAAGAATTAATTTATTAAACAAAAGAATTAGTTTATTGAACATACAGACTGGTGTAAATAAAGCTTTAAACATATACATATATATTATAAAAATAAGTAAAATACCTTTTTCAACCAAGGGTTTCCAAAACTGCACAGCTAGGGGGAGGTAGGCTTTCTTTTGAACTATGCTCATTTGCAGGAATTATCCTCAGTTTTACTATATTTTTGTAATAAAATGTATTCATCACAGTTGGAATTGAAATCCAGAAATGTTTGACTCAAATCATTCCCTGTGTTAATAATACTAATTTTGTCACTTGTTTCTTGACTTAAGACTGTGCAAAAATTTTGATAAATTGTTTGTATATTGCAGAATAAACAACATTTTTCTGTATAAAGAAGGAATATTTCTTGAACTTAGGTACATTTGTTCTTGCTTTAATTAACCTTTTGATTTATATGCCTCCTCTTTGTTTTTTCTTGTCAGCTTGAGCAGATGGAACTTGAAGTTCGAGAGATCCCACCTCAAAGCCGAGGGATGTACAGCAGTCGAATGAGAAGCTACACACAAGAAATGGGAAAACTTGAAGCTGATTTCGTGAGTTTTGAACATATTACATAAAGAAGGCATCTCTAGGAATTTTAAAAATAAAACAATGCAATTATTCAAGCAAATGAGAGGGTATTTTTGAGTAGTGTGAGAGATGAGTTCTGCATGTATCTTGCTATGTATGCAGACAGATGAAAACCAAACAGGGGAAGAGAAGCTTTTCTTTTAGCAGCAGTCCCATACCAACATTCCAGTTGTTAGCCTCCTGTCTCTTTACCCTGGAACTCTGTTGTTTCTCTGTCATTAAACACTGTGAGTGTTCATGATGTATGCAAAACAGTCAGCTTTTAATCCTATTTCTCAGGGAATGACAGCTTGTAGTAATGTGGGCAGTAACATGAAAAGCAGTCTAATCTCCAATCCGTGGAATTTTTGAATGTAGTTTATCTCATGTGTACTTCATTTGTTAGTCACTGTGTTTTCTTTTCCATTGCACTTAGATTCTTCTTGGCTTTTGTACAAATTGGTTATAAATTCTACATTTTTTTGAGTAATGGATGCAAACTAACAAGATTCCCTTTTCTGGGGGCTTCTGCTACAGTTATCAGTCCTTTCTTTTGTGACTGGGATTTGCACTGAATAGATTTACATAGCGACAAAACTGTTTCCTGTAAAATCCTGAAAAAGTTCAAAGGGATTGCAAAGTGTAGGAAAATGCTATGTTAATTGGCAGCAGCTCCATTCCTTCAGGATAGGGAGAAAGAAATTACTAGTGGCAGTATTTTCCATTCACTGGAGAACTGTGAATTTCCTCAGGTTGCTGGCAGCAGTTTAATCCTTCAGGGAAGGAGAGTCAATGTTTATACCTGCAGCCAAGAAATCCAGCTGAGTGTCACTCCTCTGTGCTTCTGCCAAGTTGAGCAGTTACACAGAAATGTATTAGAAGATGGTTGCAGTTTGTAAAGTTTGAGGAATGTTAGAATAAAAAGACTTGCATCAAAATTTTGAGGCAGTCTCATCTGTTCCCCTGTAGGAATTGCGTGTGGCCAAACAGTGACTTCCCAGAGAGAGCAATTTCTGGACCAATTGTGAATGCTGTTTATCTTTTCAGATGTGGGAGGATTTGCTGTCAGCATGTATTTGTTCCTGGCCTATTTCTGTATGTTGGTAGATGGTGGAATTCATACTTCCATATTCCCAGGCAAGTGAAAATGAGAAAGTTCAGAACTGGACACTGTATGGAAGAGGAGAAATACGTGCAAGGAAATGTATCATAGCACTGGGAGTTACATGATCACAAGAATGTAAGTTGGTGCTCAGAGTGAAGAACCAAAACCAACATGAGATAGAGGAAGGAACATATGATAATAATGGATAGAAACAACAGCCCCAAGCCCAAGGATCTTCAGCAGAAGATCAAGGAAAGAAAATGATGTGAAGGATGGAGCAAAGTACTGGAAGAAAACAACTATGCTTGAAAAGATCTCACTTACATAGCAAATAGTGGTGTTACAACTAAATGCCTTACGTAGTTCCAGTTTCTAAGTACTAATATTTTTCTAATTCTGTATGTGAGGATTTAAGACTCTTTTTGGATTATTATCCAGTCAAATAGCAGCTTGTTGGAAACTATAGAACAGTTGTGAGTTCAAAGAGGGAAGAGGAGGAGGAAAAGAAATGTTATTTTGACTCTGTAAGCTCCAGGGCTGTCAAAGGTAGAAAGTTGAAGTATTTGCTGAAATGGAAGTGCTTTTGAGTGTTCTTGTTTCATTTCAAAGAAATTAGGTCTGTGAATTTAATTGCAAAAATTACATCAGTGCACAGTCTTTTTCATTAAGTTCTATATTTCAAACAAAGTGAATGCAGAACTGGCATGAGTAGTTTTCTTTTATGTTCATTAATAACATAAGACTTGATCTTGTGGTTATTTTTATGCCTTATAGCATCTGAAAATTTGTCCTCACCCAAATAGTTACGGAAAACAGTAGCATAGCAACATGTTTAAAGCTAGGAGAAGGAAATAGGAGGTTTGTGGACTGGCCACTTGTCCACTCTTTACTGGCAGGATGGACAACATTAAAGTTTATTTGTGACATTTAGTAAGTAACTGGTGAGTTTATTTTATCTTGAGCAGTGTGTGTAATAATGTCTGTAATAATCACTGTAATATTAGTTATTAGGTGCTGTGGCATCTTTGTGAATATATCGGGGTTTTTTTTCCATACACATTACTGTGTTGAAGTATATTCTGAAAAATACAGATTTAAGCTCTGTTGAGCTGTACTCAGAAAAGTTACTCCAAACATGGCTTTTCATCTCTAACTTTGTAAGCAAATAGGACCAAGTTGCAAATAGGAGGTTTATTTCCTCTTGTTGCTAATCTTTGTTATTTTGAGACCTGCAGTTAGGTGTCAATGCTCTGCAGTCCAGGGGTGTGTGAAGGCAAAGACATCTACCCCAGGCAGTGTATTGCACATGCATGCTTGGTAACACACTAATTGCAGTAAATCGTATCCAAGGAGAAAAAAACACCTTTCCCTGTCTTAGCCATCTCTCTTGAAGGGGAACAGTGATAATGAAAAAAAGAATAGCACAATTTTATCTTTAAAACTACTCAGAAAGCATAGCACTATGAATACTGATGGGGAAAATGAACAGGGTGAGCATTGCCCCTCGACTTCAGGCAACAGTGGTTTCTGATGCTTACCTCAGTGTTGTGCAGTCTTCTTGGGGAGAAATATCAGAACAGGGCAAGCATGAAGTGATGCTTCTCTGCAGAAAAGCTGCACACATCTTAAAAAGCCAACTTTCAGGCTTGCAATAAACACATGGAAACAGAATTAAATTCTTTGATAGGACTTTTGCTGTCTTTTTTACTTGCAGATGTGAATCTTGGTTTTATTATCTCATTTTCAACAGCACATTCCAGGCCCTTCATTTCTGTGGCGTGTTTTGTCCCCGTTGGGTCAGGGAAGGTGTGGTGGGACGTGCGGAGCTCGGCCGGCTGCAGGGCCCGTGAACGCGCTGGTGGCTCTATCTTGTGGCCCCAAGTGGAGTTGCACATCACAGTCTTGTGCTTTCCGGGCTGCTCCAGGTCTTGGGACCACCTGCGAAAGAGTTCCTGAAGCCTAAAACGGTCTTCCTGTCAGCAGGTCTTTTTCCTCCGTATACTGATGCACCATAATGTGGTTTAAGCTTGCAAATATTTTTTTTTCTGGCTATTTCAGATGTAGAATGTCCATGGTGCCTGCCTGCTTGGAGCAAGTTCTGACTGAAAAAAGCAGTCTTTTAAGTACATGGACTATAGGTGTTGTTTATTCATACAAATAAAGCACTTTATGTTGTTACCTGAAAGTAGCCAGTTATCTTTAAACAGTGGGGATATACAGTGGTAAAAGGCTTCCAGATTTTATAAACATAACTTTGACCTAAATCTATCCCAGTCCATGTGAAAATGTGACTATATAAACCTAGCAAATATGTAGTTATTTGCTAGCATTTGTAGCCATCCCCAGGGTTCCATGTACTGGATCGAAGTCAGGGCACCATAAAATGGAAAAAACCAAAGGCAGGCTTTTATTTTCCTGAAAAGCTTACTGCTGATGTATAAGGCATTCAAATAGATGAGGAAATATAAAAATCCAGTAAAGACCACGTTATACAGTAGTACTCATGTTACAAAAATGAATATTGCACAGTGTTGAAAATGAGATGAGCGTATTGAGCAAGAAGAAATAGCCATCAAATAAAGGAGGCAACATAGGAACTGTTCCTATTCTGTCGGCAGCACAGAGGTAAATTTTGCAGGTAGCATTTGTTATCAGTTCAGGAGACAGTGCTCATTCTTTTTAAATTCTCAGAGTTGTTACTGATTTTGGTAATTCTGACTTTCAGAATAACCTTTAAAAGAAAAAATAAGGGGCGTGGGTGAAGTTGCAGATGCATATACACATTGTACAAAACTTGAGTAAACATTTAAACATTTTTGGCATTTAACAATAGCTTCAGTTAATAGTGAAGATATGTATTTACAATTCATACCTCCTACAGGTTCTGTTTCAGGTCATTGTTAAAATTTCAACTGCTGTTAAGCTTTAAAAACATTTAAGGAGATGGGCAGTGGAATTTCACTGGATAAAGTTAGCTCTCTTGTATGACTCAAGTACCACCTGAGTCCAGAAGCTCGCCTAAACAACTCACACAGCTGTGTCTCTTATGTTCTGGCTGTGTTTTGCAAATAACATTGCCCCCATTTCAGGTTCAGTCACTTACCCAGACAAATTATGATACGGCTGTAAGCATAATGAACATCATTTGTCAAACGACAAGTTGCTGGCTGTATCTTTATGGCCAGTCTTCCCTAGGTCTCCAGTTTGAACTAGAACTTTGGAGACTCAACTGTTGCTGCTGGATTATTTTGGTTTATAAAGCAAATAGTGCAATAATGCTTTGTAGTTACAAAATTATGAGCCATGTGTGGGACTGCTGTGTGTGTATCTTCATTGTTGCATCTCAACAGTGTTCTTAAAAACAGGGAATCCATCATGCCATCGTGTCATGTGTGCGCAAGAACCTTGCCTGGGCAGGTACACGTGCCTTTAGGGAAACCTGATCTTGTTGACACATTTGAAACTTCTGAAATCAGATTAGTTTTCACTATGTGAGTAGTACAGCTCTTTTGAATGGGGCTGTGGAAGATTTGTCTTAATGCACACAAGACTGAAATTAGTTTCAGAAGGAACAATTTGAATTATCTGGCCATGTACTTCGACAATCTAATTTTGAAAAAGCATATTGTGAACAAAAATTCCTTCACTGCCATTTTTATAGATACTGTCACCTTCTTGAGATAAGTAATCACTCCTCTACATAGTACTCAAACTGCTCCTTACAGAGGTACTGTTTTTTTCCCCCTCTGTTACCTTTCTAATATCTTCTGATACATTTGTCTGCCTGCCTGTGGCTGAGCATTAGGCCAACGTCTTTTCTATAGAAGCAAATTCCACATTGTCTTCAGCTTGTTTTCACTTGTGTCCCCACCCTGGTGGGTTTGTGGTGGAAGAAGGTGGAGGCGTTTGACCTTTTGCAATTACTTGATTTATAATATTGCTATTTTAAATGGGGGAGAAGTGATACAGGAAAGCATGTTCTCTTTTTTTTTTTTTTTCTTTTTGTGACATTCAAGGCCTAAACTGGTGAAATATTAGGAAGTGGTATAACTTATAACCCCAGCAGAAAAGTTATTTATGTCTTAAATTTCTTTTTATTGTTTTGTGTGGAAGTATGAAGATGGAAGTAAATTTACTTCATAATAGAATTAACTAGTGACAAGATGCTCTTCTGTGGAGGAAAGTGTGAAAGATGGGAGTTAACATGCTTAATTTGTGATTAACCTAAAGGGTTATATCATCTTAGCTGGCTTTCCTGAGAGGCCTGACCAGTGAAACACACCTTACTTCCTGGGCTTTGTAATTCTGTAGGTATTGATTACAAAGAATCATCCTGTGTTTGACCAGTAAGTGTGTTATGCATCTCATAACTCAATGTGTGAAGAGATAAAATGCTGGGTGAGGGCAACCAAGCAGCAAATTTTTAATGTCAGTAAAGCTAATTCCTTAACTAGATTCTCCTCTCAACCAACTCCATCTTAATCCTCACAGGAAATTCTGTGTCTGCCTCATCTGTTAACACGTGGGGCTAAGACTGGTGAATTTATGGTATCTCTTTGTTGGTCCTTCAACAAGTTGTGGTGGAGGTGATGCACATGATTTTTAGAAAAACCCTATTGTGTAGCTTAGACTTGGCTGACTGATTACAAATAAAGGTGTTTCCAGGAAATGATTTGGTAAGTCTGATAACTCTTGTGTGTGGCTGCAGGCTGTGAATGAAAGGCATATGACTCATACAGGGTAAGCATTCATGCCTCTTTCCTTTCTCTCTTCACACACAGAATGTTTCTGTACTAAATTAAGCTGAAAAGTGGTCTGTGGCCAAATGAAATCTTTCTGTAAAATGTGTTTTAAGACATGTAGTAGAAATTCAGCATGATATCAGCTTTGCCTTTTTCATTAAACAAGCATTCTCACCTGATAGTTTGTAGACCTGTTCAGATTTCAGTCCTCATCAGCCTTTCCCAGGTAGAGAACTGCAATTTCTCTGTTTATCATGGAGTTTGTTCTTATGTTAAAACTTCTGCTTCTCAAAATAGTAGAATTAAGTATGTTTGCTGTTCTTTCTAAAAGAGAGTGGAAGAAGCCATGTTCACTCAGAATTACTTCTAACTAGCTGGTGAGTGAAGTGACTTCATATACAGAAGGTGAATGCTGGTTTTGGGGGTGTGAGGCCCACAAGGGGGAAGGCTGTATTGTTTTCCACTTCCTCAGTGATTTCTTATTCTACTCAAGTGACACTCCCCTATCTGTTGTGCAAAAAGAAGCAGCTATCACTCTCGTGCTTTTGATAGCAGCAGTAATAAAGGTCGTGTAGTTGAACATAGATGTGGGAGACAATGATGAATGAAGAAAACAGAGTGTATCTCACGCTCACTTTGTTGTATTGCTCACCTGCACTCATTCAAGTAGAAGTTTGATTTTCTTTCTATCATGAGTTAGAGACACAAAGATTACAAAAAAAAGAAAAAAAATCAGGCAAACTGTGCAAAACCCCCACCATTTGAACGTGTTTGCTTTTCAGGCTGGAACTGCACTCTCGAATTCCTTAACATGTAATCTCCTCTTCTCTTTTCTCTTCTCTTCTCTTCTCTTCTCTTCTCTTCTCTTCTCTTCTCTTCTCTTCTCTTCTCTTCTCTTCTCTTCTCTTCTCTTCTCTTCTCTTCTCTTCTCTTCTCTTCTCTTCTCTTCTCTTCTCTTCTCTTCTCTTCTCTTCTCTTCTCTTCTCTTCTCTTCTCTCTTCTCTTCTCTTCTCTTCTTCTCTTCTCTTCTCTTCTCTTCTCTTCTCTTCTCTTCTCTTCTCTTCTCTTCTCTTCTCTTCTCTTCTCTTCTCTTCTCTTCTCTTCTCTTCTCTTCTCTTCTCTTCTCTTCTCTTCTCTTCTCTTCTCTTCTCTTCTCTTCTCTTCTCTTCTCTTCTCTTCTCTTTTCTCTTCTCTTCTCCTTTTCTTTTTCTTTTCTTTTCCATTTTCTTTACCTTTTCCTTTTCCCAGCTAGAGCGAGGCTATTTTGCATTTCAGTGCTGAATAGGGAGAGACATGTGCTACTGGTGAATCTTAAAAAATAGAGAGAAGGTGCGTTTTGACACGGGAAGGATAATTCCAGCCGTGTTCCCGATGTCCCGGTGTGTTGTCCGTGGAGCGGCGCTGGGTGGCGCTGTTTGTTTGCAAAGCAAGTGTCGGCCCCCCGCCCCCCCTTTCCCCCCCCCAGTTTCTTCTTCTTTTTTTTTTTTTTTTTTTTTTTTTTTTTTTTTTTTTTTTTTTTGCTTTGGTAGTAACTGAAATTACTGTTTCATGAATAAAATATTTCTGGTGGGATTTGCATTTCTATATTGGCTGAAGATACTGTGTTGAATGTTTTATTAACCAGCCCAGTGCAACTGTCAGCCTATTAAAGAGATCCAATGGACCCTGTTTAGCTAAATAAACTAAATAAATCCAATTCGTCAAATTGTGTTCCTGGCTGTTTATTTTCCATTCTTTTGATGTACAGTTTATTTTAAGTTAAAGCCACATAGATTTAAAAATTAATGTGAAAATAGAATTTAGTGTTTGAAACATGAGAAGACTAATTGCCATGGTCAAAAATAGCTTCCCTTTATAGTGAAGTTGCCATCTGGTAAATGGTGAACTTTTTATTTGTGACTGATTAACTGTCCCATGTCAAAAATTAGTTGGCAAACGAGTGGTTAATAGCTTTTTTTGCCAGCTTGGTTTTGTTGCTTCCATGAAGAGAAACTTGAAATAGTTATTTTTAACAGCAGTGCTTCTATTTCTACCTAACTTCAAGAGGTTTGTTCTTTATCTTGATATTTTCTCAATCAGTATTCAAGGGGAAAATTTTATATGGTCATTACATATTAAATGCTTGTTGAAATTCTCATTGCATCATAAGCAAATATTAGAACGTAAAAAAACCCCTCTTTGCATAACTGAATACATTGTATGTCTGGTTGTCAAACAGTTGTCAAACATTACAAATACTAGCATTCATTATATTCTGTTAGTACTAATAATATTTTAGTTACTGTGTTTCTGCTGAAAACCTTTGCCACAGAATAACAGGAGACAGACTGTAGATTTATGGTAATGTTACTGGGATAGTACAAATTTTTCTGTGCCCCTTGCAAATTCTTGTAAATGCAAATAAATTCTAGATTTTTTAATACGAGAGATGAAGAAACAGTGATGGATGTATTTGCTCTTTCTCTCTGATGCTTTCTATGGCACTGATTTAGTGATGTTACATGTTAACTTGTGTGTGTTTTTTTACAAGAAATCAGTTGCCAGGTATCGTGTTTTGCATAGTTTTGTTTTTATGATCTTGGGTTTCCAAAAGTGGAATACTGAAATTCAGTGCAATAGAAATACAGTTCAATTAAATTGCATTTCTGGCTCTTTTCCCAAGAAGTCTACTATAATTGATTAAGAAGCCTTTGTGAAAAGCTAATGTTTTAGATGAATTTGAAAGTGTCAGGGATTCTTAAGAAAAATCGTTTAATCAAGTAATCCCACCTTTTTTCTTACCAATTTTTCTTACTAACCAGAATGGTAAATTTTTGTTGTCACCTCTCGCCCAAATTCTAACCCAAGAACAAAGTAGATATTTAGGCAGATGTCTTCAGTGTTGGATAGAGTGCTGTTCCCTTTTGTAGGTAGACTTTAATTTTTACTGAAAAATACTACATTTCTTTAATATTTTCTAGCTGCAAATGTTTTTAAATGGTATTTTAAAACTAAACCACACGATGTTAGCCTGTTTTGTCTCAGAAAAAAACCTTCCCATTTTGTGCTCTAGGCTGGTTCTTTTTAATATACAAGTAATAAACACAGAAGAAACTTTATGGTTCTGTAAAACTGGCTAGCAGAGGTAAAAAGATGGACTTTTACAGCAGTGGAGATGTCATCTTGTTTCTGGCTTAAGACTTAGTGAGGAAGGAATCTAAAGTAAAAGAATAGAGCTGGAAGTCTATTAAAGTGATTCTGCCTCCTCCTAGTAATGTTCTTTACTATGTGAAACATATGGAAAAAGTGTGAATATCTCTGTTCTTTTGTTTGGTAGCTTTTTATTTTTACTCTGCAACAATTTAGTAGTCTGTCCCAAGTACAGCCAGCTTCCCTTAAAGCTGCTGTACAAACCTCAACAAAAAGTGGTTCTTGGCCACAAAGTCTATTTAAACTTGCTGTTCTTAGTTAGGGAGGAAATCCCTGCAAAGGCTAGAGGATCTAAAGTTGTACATTTGACAATTTAATGCTTGTATACATTTATAATAAGTGGATCAAATACAGCACCTCCCTTACTTTTCATTTGCTTTTTTTAAACTGCCTTTAGGGTGCCAGTGCTAGGAAAATAGGCCTTTTCCAATATTTAGTGAATACTACAGAGGTTTTTACTCCTAAAAGGGGTGATCAATGAAAATTAAAGTAGAAATATAAAGATTACAGATAGTAAAAAGGAATATAGCAGGTGGCTTCAGGGATCAGCAGTAGAACAGAATAATTTTTCCCTCTATAGAAACATTTAACCATTTCAGATGGGTGTAATGAAAAAAGGGTTTTGCTAACTAAATATTTGGCGCCTGGTGTATAAAGAGAAAGAAAACGGGGAGTGTGTGTGTGTGGGCTCTGCATGTTTCCCATTGAGTGGCATTTGTGCTTACTTTCGGAACCCCCACAACTTTCCAACGTGTCCTTAGTTTGGTTTTTTTTATTTTCTGAGAAGTTAAGACTAGAATGAATAAGGGTAGTGTTTGCCAACTTACCCTCCTGGTCGGCGTGGAAAACACTGAATTGCAATTGCAGGCTTTGTACCTGTTCACTAAAGATTCAAATGTGAATTCTGGCAAGTCAAAGAAAAGGCTTGTATTGTGTCTGGTGGGTCTTGGCTTGGGCCTTAGTTAGAAAATGCTCCTGCATTATGAATTTAACACCTTCCTCTTTGCTGATTCCTGAGTAGAAGATTTGAGCCGTTATTAAATCGAGCTGTAACTTTTGCTAGGTTGTGTTGCCAACCAGGGGAAAAAGTGGTATTTAATATTTCATTTAAGAGAGAACAACTGTACTAATATCAAAACAAATTCTCTTATTTCAAAATCTGAAGAATTACTTTCCATTATGATGCTATTGGTATTTTGGGACATGTAACTGCAGATGTTTTGTCACAGGGATCCCCGTTTGTGGAGTGCCTAGCACAAAGGGATTTCTCGCCCATGACTACAGCTCTCTGGCACTGTAATGAGTATTAACTAAATAGAACTATGCAAAGAACTGAGTTGTTACGTTAATGTGTTTCTTGTGATTATTTTTATTTGTTTAAGAAATACAGGTTAGTGCCAGTATTATAGATTGTTCCATTAGCAGCTGTCTTTGAAACTACAGGTTTCATGTTACGTGTTTCTGTTAAAATTTCTAGCATCCTTAAAAAAGTAGAAGCATTTATCTAAGATTAACGTGGTTGGGAGTAAAACTAATAATGCTAAGATAGGGTCTTAACCACAGTGCTAGGATATTTTTAATCAAAAGAGAATGTTTGATTTGCAATGGCTGTTTTGTATAGTTTCATAATTCAATGTCATTAATATGCCCAAGTGACCACGTGATTCCCTCGTCTTTCTGCCCAGTCTTCAGGAGAAATCAGACTCTCTGGTTCAGTTGTGTAAGCTTCCCACAAAGTTAGTTCAGTCAACTAAATCAAGGTAAAAAGTTACAGAAAGGTCAGGATTAAGTTAGGGGTTGCTAACCTGAATTGCTTTCCCAGCCTTTTTAAGCCCTTAGTGCTCCTTTTGTCTTTTTCTTACCTTCTGTCATGTTGTCCTCCTGTTAGATCTTTATTTCAGTTGAAGGCACCTGGGCTGCATCTTTCTCCTGACCCATACTTGGAGTCACTTTCAAACGTGTTATTAAGTCCCTTTTTTCCATTCATGAGCTACATGTCTGGCATTCAGCAATGCAGATCGGTGGCTCAGCACTTGTGCCCTGTAGAGAGCTTGGTTTAAAATGCATGTATTTTAGAATGAGCATAAGGAAAATTTGTTCCTTTCTCTCCTCATTTTCCCTTTTCCATTTTTTGTTTCTCTTTCTGGGGCAAATGTTAAAAGTTTTTACTTTTAATTTGTACCTAAAAAGTACTCTGTTGCTAAGGTCAGAACTGCTGAGTTCCCTTCTCTGATAATATGTGACCAGTTTCCAAGCCATTTGTATGTTTTAAAAAATGTCTTAGCTAAGGATTTTTCTCCCATCTGGGGCTTCTTGTACAGTGGTGGTGTTTGCTTGGACAAAATCCCCCAATTTTCCTCACTTACTGCATGTGAGTCTGAATAGAATTACTTTTTCAGGAAAATGAACTGGAAACTCCATTTTGGGCGTGCACTGAACAGCCATAAAGGTCTGAACAAAATAGTGGTGTTTCAGGCAGCTTTGAACCATGTTGAAGGGAAGATGTTTGATCTAAGAACAGGGCCAAATCTATTCTGCAATAAAACCTGAAATCATGTACACTACAGAAAAAATAGTGGAAGAACTCCAACATGCTCCTGATGTAGATAAATGTATTCTTTTGGAGCAAGATTTCCTTTTGAGGTCCTTCCTTCCTTTGTGAAAAATTTGGGCCCTGTGAAAATTTCCATTCCCTTTCTTGTACCTTGTATCAGACAAAGGAAACCAGGACAGGTATTTCTGTAGCCTGAAATATCATAGAATCACAGAATGGTTTGGATTGGAAGGGACCTTCAAGATCACGTAGTTTAAACACCCTTTCCCATGGGCAGGGACATCTTCCACTAGACTGGGTTGCTCAAAGCCCATCCATTCTGGCCTTGAAAGCTCCCAGGGATGGGCCTGGATAATCCTATGGCTAATAAGCATAACTAAATATGGTTATTAGTAAATCTGGACTACTTTTCATTTTTGGAAATTGTCTTTTCAGTGAGTTTGTTTAGTATATAAAGATCACTTGTGGTGGATCATGTGTCAGTTCTTCCACCTACTTGTCATTAGAACAGAAAAACAAAGCCTCTGTTTTTCCATTGTATCCAATCCACTTTCAATGTCTTCAGCACTAAATATCTGATAGCAACAAATGATTAGTGGCTGATACTTCTGATATTCCATACCTGGGTCCCCATCTGTACTCACTGCATTTGTGATTTTGATGCAGAAGTGACATAAATTAGTAAAATCCCACAAAAATTAGCAATGGGAAATCCAGATCAGGTCTTTGAGGGCACATTTAGCATGTCTGGTGAGAAAACAATATCCTTATCCCTGCTGGGTACATTTTACAGACTAGTTAAGAGGCTGGGCTGGGCCATGCCATGGTTCGTGATGTCCACAGTATCAAATTCAGTATGAGCTGGGTTGTATGACAGTAAATTCTTCACTGTGTCTAATTCCAAAGTGTAGAGTTGGACTGGCTGAAGAAAAGCCTTTTCCAGCAAGGAGAGCTGTCCATTCTCTGGTACCCCTGCCTTTAAACATTTTTGTGCCTCTAGCTGTTACTTGGCCTGAGTGTGGCTTGGGCAGGAGTGTTTGAACTAATCTATACAATGGAGTTTATCCTTGCATTCAGATAAAGGCCCTTTTTTCCCCTATAGAGCAAGCTGCTGCATTCTGACTAGAGTGACTCACTGATGAGGTGTTTGGCTGTATCGTGGTAGGGGGATGAAATTCTTGAAATGAAGCTGTGCTGCCCTCTTGTTACATTTTTGGAGGAAGTATCTAGAAAGAAGTGAGAGTAGGTTGTTCTCCTGGCATTATAAACAAAGAAGGTGGACCTTTGGTAGTAGCAATCTTCTTGAGGGAATTGAATCAAGCACTTCCTGTGGAAAGTGGAAACAAATGTGTTGCTTTGCTCAACTTTCAAAGTTTCTTTTGCCTTATATTTTACCTTTTATGAGGCTTAGTATATTTTAGAAAAATAAATCTTTGGCATATGTTTAAATATAGGTGAACAAATCTGTGTGTTTGTGTTCACTTGTTGGTTTTTTTTTTAATATTAACAAAGTCCTTTCCCCTGGCCCAAAAAGTCAAAGTGAAATTCAGATTCTCCAGGATATACAGTCTGTCTGCAAACTTCGCTATGGGACACATCACTTCAAAGATAGCCATATGAAGAAAAATGTGTGATATACTTATTGACAGAGAAAAGCCAATAAATCCAATTTGATTCAGGAAGCTGAGAAATATTTTAATAACTTTCTGACGTTTTCCTGTAGTCCTTATTTACCTTATCAATAGTTATGGTGACATATGATTGTCAACTTTTTATATTAAACCAAACTAATAAATTAAACATGTTGTGTTTATACCTGATGAAAGCTGACGTTTTGGAAAGGTGTTAAAATATACTGACAGGTCTTGTTCATAAACTCCTTTGGTATAAATATGTAGATGACATCTTTAGATATTGTTTGTACATAGGCTGATAGGCAGGAAACGTTGACAACGTAACAAATGCAAATGTCAACCCCACAATTTAACCTTTCTGTGTAGGAAAAGATGTTAGTTTTAAGTTACATGTATCTTTTAACTTTATTTTCAAAGTTTTTTTTTCAGCCTGTTATCGTTGCTGTTTCATGTGCCACTGAAAGTAACACTGCAATAAGAAAGATTTGCACTTAAGAGCTTTTCTCTGTGGTGTTCCTACTTAAATGGCTGTGGCTGAGAGGGTTTTTTTTTCTTTTAATTCTTTTTATTTTTCATGTTTGCCTTGTACCTTCTGAATCTCTCTGCAGTATTATCTGTTCATTCCTTACTTGCCAGTGATTCAGGGCTTGTGGGACTCAAGGGCAGTTAACCAATAAAACTATTCTAGAATGTTAGAGCAGTTTCTTGTAACAACAGACAGATGTCCTTGGCCTTAACCTGGATCAGGGTTGCTTCATATGCTGGATATTTCTGATTTGAAATTTGTCTTCTCCATGGTGATGTAAACCCATTTATGTGTTCTCTGCATGACGTTTTTTCTGCATTCTCCACAAGCTGTGATTAATACAAAATCTTACAGAAGTTATGGCCAGTTCTGAGTGGCCGGGGCCCTCAGGGCACCAACAGCCCTCAGTGGCCCTGAGCAGTCTCCCCAGCCCGCCCATGGCCCAGGGCTCCATTTCAGGCCTGTTTTTCCCTGCTTGGGGAATGCTGAGGGATGCTGCTCTCCAGCTCCCCATGGCCCTGCCCAGTTGTCATCCCTGCTGAGCTACACCCTGATAAAATTCTGGCCTGAACTTGCTGGGAGCTGTGCCGCTCTGCCAGGTGTCCAAGGCATACGTAAGTTCCTGGGCCTTGGTCTTTCTGACTTTTAAAACTACTTGATTGGAACAGCTCCAGTGGCGCTTTTCTGTCCCCTACTTGGGTACCTCTGCCTGAGATCTGGAGTCTGGGTGAGCAATGTGGGGTCTTTTGTGTCTCAGTGTGCAGGACTTGTGGTGGGATTTCATAGTGCTGACCTAGAGCATGCATTGAAGTACCAAGTACTTTGCACTGCCTTCAGAATGGGAGCACCCATCTTCATCTTGATGGCTGCAAGCAGAGTTCCTACTGATGCCTGTAGCCTGTCTGAATTGTGTCTCTCAATTTCCCCTTTTAGACTTGTGAGGAGCTTTAAGAAGAAAAACTTTGACACTGTCCTCTGTCAGCCAGGCTTTCCATTCTGTCTTTGGTGGCCGATTTCACAACTAAGATGAACTTTCCCATAGTGTTCTTGCTGCTTCTTCATACAGGTCTTCATTTATCACAGCTGAAAGTGCACTGGAAGATTGGAAATGTGTTGGTAGGTATCTCATGATGTTTCACACAACTCCAACAGAGTGGTTTGAATATTGACTCTATAATACCTAAGGATGTATCTGTGAATCTCATCAAGGAGAATCCATCCCTTCCTCATGCCTCATTGAATGTGCTGTACTCCATGTGTCGGATAGAGAGGTTAAGCAGAAGTGCAGAAATTTGGGAAGGAGAGGTTGGTATTAATTAGTTTGTGGTGCTGGAGTGTTCTAATCAAAGCTGTTGCTGTTGTGGCAGGAATTACAGTGTGCTACATTTTAGTAATGGTAAAGGAAGTTGCTACTGGTTTTGTTGTTTTTCCCTTGTTATAAATGAGTTAAAGAATGTCCACAGTCACAACTCAACCTCTGTTATAAATAAAAACAAAAATGTATCAACAGTTTTGGTGTTCTCTAAGTGCCTACAGAGGTAGTTAATGAAAGTCAAAGTAATGGGAGGTTGGTGCAGGCATATAAAATCTAATAGTTTTTGGAAGGCTTCAGGTGCATTAAAAATAACTCTTTTTCAGAATAATTAACTACTTTAACTTGGTATTGAATCAATCAGCCAATTAGTGCAGTCCTGTTTTGTATTGTGGAAACTTTTGTAGTGCATTAATGAATGCCAACCTTTTGAGCAGATATTTCTGCAGTTAGACTGACCTATATATTATGTATTACTCAAAGATAGCTCTGAAGAGTGTTTTTCAGCTGTATATTGTTTTCTTTTTGTTAGATAGATGGACAGATTTGGGATGTACATCTGCGATACCATATAATTGACAGAATACCCTCTGGTACTTGACTGTCCAAAGAACATGAAAGGTATAATTCACTTTGCAACAATCATATTCTGTCAGATGGTTACTATTTCTGAAATAGTTGGAGAAAATTCATATGACTTAATGTAAATGAAACTGTTACATTTGATTCTTACCTCATGTTACCTCCCTGTGGTATCAAGCAGTTCCCAATCGTGCAGTAAGCATGTTTTGTACGGCTTTTATTCCAAATCTTTCCCTGGGGAAATCACTGGAAGTTGTGGGACAATGTTCTTTCATGTGCTGTTTAACTGCCATTGACTTAGTTTCCTGAGTTTTCTAGAGAGGTGGCTTCTTTTAATCCACTTCCTTTGTACAGATTACAAATTGCTGCCTTGTATCAGTAGAACTGACCATTTTTTTCCCTGAAAAAAAACCAAGCCAAACCTTTAATTTCTAAACTGTTATTTGGGAACATAGTTTTGAGATTCCAAATAACTCTGGCAGAGCCTGGGCACCATAGCTGCAGTGCACTTCTGGAAGTTGCCATTAATTAGCATTCTTTAGCTTTGTTTAGCAGCTTTTCTGCTCAGTGTAATACCAGCTCTCTCTTTCTTCCCCTAGGTTTTGTGTTGTTGTTGTGCATTTCCTGCTTAACAGAATGTTTGTTTAGGTAGATATAAGTGCAGTGAATTTCCTGAAAGTTACTCATTGGGGAAATTGAAATGAAATTTTAGAATATCATTAGGAATGCAAACAATAAATTCTTTCATTTGCTGTAGGCATCTTTAGGTTGGAATGACTAGAAAAGGTTCTGGTTAATTAGAAGTAATTTGTTAGAAACCTGAATCCTTTTTTTTTATTTCCTAGATTAAAACTCAGTTCCCAGCTGGATGCTTATAAGTGCAGGAAATGTAATTGTGAGATGATTAACTGCAAAAAGATGGATAATTGGAGTTCATATGATATGTCAAATATGGCTAAACCAAAAGGTTTTCTGCATGTTGAAAGAGATTGGCTGAAGTCTAGATTGCAGAATATTGAGCAAGGAGTGTTTTTAGAGATTAATAGTCGCAGATTGCTGCAAGACGATGAGGCAGAGTTTGACTGTAAACAGCTAACACCTCCCAGCCCTTTCCTATATCTTCAGGTTTTAATTAGCATGGGTTTGGTTTTGTCCTCTTCCCTTTATTGCTGTTATGTGAATTGGAGATTAGGAAACACAGTAAACATCATACATCTAACACCAATGCTTAGAGACAAAGATATCTCCTCCTCTCCACTAGGAAAGGCTCAGCCTACCACAGGATAAATTGAGTCTCCTATGTTTTTCCCTCCCCGGTGTCTTACCTTACAATCAGCATTGCTTTTTCAATAGATTTTTTTTTTATGTTTGTAAAATTTGTTTTGAGTCTTTTTTTTTAACTGTTCTGTAATAATAAATTAAAAGGTGATACATACAGTATAAACTGCATCAGTGGCATTTTGCTTTCATTATCCCTCGTAGATGTTTAGCAAAGCAGTGCCTGGTGTTTTAAATTACTTCTGCTTTGCTTTAAAATGAGAACTTCTGTTTGAATAGCCTATTGTTCTGTTAGCTACTACATTGCACTTCAAACTGCAGAGTGTTATTAGAGTCACTGTATTTTGGGATCATATAAAATATTTGTTCTCTCCCTGTTCCCAACCTATAAACTTCATATCTCGATAAGGAGTTTCTAACCCTTGGAAATACTGCTTTACAAATTCAGCTAATGACCCAAATACAGCTTGTTTGTTGTGTATGAGTTGTATTAAAATAACATACTCTATGTGTATTGTCATTAATGATATGCTCATTTTGATAATGGAGCTGCAGTCTCTTAGTGTGTAGTCCTTGGGGAGATGCTGCATTTTTTTAACTAAGTATTGTTCTGGCTCCTTTCCTTGATTGGCCCAGAAATAGCAATCAGCTGGGGAGCAGGATGACATGCCTCTTAGCGATCCCTTTTATCTTTGAGATGAGTATCAACATTGTATGCTTCCTAATGGAAGTGTAATTTAATGAAATCTATTGGGTAAACATACTTCAGATGTTCAAAGGAGGTGACAAAATTTTTGCTGGCAGCCAGGACCTGGCTGGTTTCCAGCTTGCCTTTAGCTGCTATGCATATAGCATTGAGAGAGGCACTTAAAATAGGAACACAAAGTATTGTTTCTATTGTGTTTTTGGTTGTGGATTTTTTTTCTCTCTGTTTTCTTTTCCTTAATTTTATTTTTGTGGTATTTGTACTAGTGCCCTCTGACTTCCAGGCTTTTCTAGTAAAATGCTGTGTGAGGTCAGGTTTCCCCTCTCCCCCCCCCAAAACATAGATGACAGTGTTAAACTCAGGGGAGATGGTTGGCACAGAATGTGCTGCGTATTGGGGAGAGAGGTCGTGGGGGGGGGTGAGTGATCCAGACTGCTGTTAGTCAGTAACTCTGTGAAAGAATAAGTTCCTCTCTAGACTGAGAAAATTAAGTATCCTGTTTTAAAGATTGTCTCAGAGCACTTTTGTTTTATCAATAATAATTGCTGATGTAGAACTGTCCTCACTGAGGTTTTATAACAGATGGCTGGGAGTGGAAGAAAAGCTGCTCAGCCTTCCACCTCCTCAGCTAGAAACAAGATTGCTAAAAGGAGGCAGTTGTCCCTCTTACCATTGCTCCCTCCTCATTATAGAGCACCGTGGTCCCAACACACAGACAGACTCTTTGTGGTAGCAAACTTGGAAGAAAGACTGGAAAGATCCTATCAGCAATGTTGTCCCTTTGAGTGGATGTTTAACTGGACAGGTGATGGATCTTATTGCTCAGATCCTAATGGTTTGGCAAACTGTAGGAGAGTGTTTGAGAGGAAATACATTAATATTTAGACAAATTTGAATATAATGGATATGTCTGTGGAACATGGGGTTTTCTTCTTCTTTACGTGGGAAGTCTAGAGGAGGTATTTTTAATTTGAAGATTTCCACAGTGGGTGCAACTGTGGGACGAAGGACGTGTCCAGAGAAAGATAAATGCGTCATTGGCCTTTTGCTTTTCTTTCAAGTATTAGTGGCTAAATCTGAGCTTTTCATTGTGGCCCATTTTATTTCCTGCTTGATCCTGTAAGGAAGTCCCTTTCCCAAGTTTATGTTGTCCCTCTCCTATGAATGTGTGACATGGTACATTTGAGCCTTGTGGTTTTACTCCAATAACAAGTAAGTTCCCTGGACTGGTCATGGTCTACCCACAGGGAGCCTCTTTGGGTACAAAGGCAGAGTCAAGCAACTGTCTCTTTTTGTGGTGTTGTTAAGCTTGTGTTCCACATGGGGACAGTAACTGAGGATCAAAAGGCAGTAAGATGTAAAATGGAGTGAAGTGTATTGCTTGTTTACAAATAATGGAACAAAATGTGAAAGATTGAGGAAGAAAATTCAGGATACATCAACATACCTGGTATTTCTATAACTGTAAGCTATAATAATGATACAAAATAAATTGCAATTATATTGAACTGTCTTTATTCAACATGTCTTTGGTTCCTCAGCCAAACTGCACATTATGTTAATGCTACTCTACTTTTCAAACTTTCTAATGTTGCCCAGAGTCTGTGCAAGATCCAGGTGTATACTTCTTTGTGTGTGTGTTTATGGATGTACAATGTTTGCTGTATATGAAATACACTGGTGCCAATTTAGCTTGTGGCAGCTGTGGGACAATTAAAACTATATATAATTTTAAACTATTTAATAGATAAACATGTTTTATTTAATTTTGTCCTTGCATTGCTTCTGGAGACTGGTGAGGAGAGGCAGGAAATGGACAAAATTACAGGCAGCACCAAAGTTTATGACTCCATGTTGTGAACTCAAAATGATTAAATGGTTCACCAGGCTTTCAACTCTAGAAAATGGATAAAGCTTCAAAGCTTCAGACAAAAACATTTTCAAAAATATAAAGTTTGGTGAAATTGTAAATGTTCTGGCTTTAGATCTGCTTCTTTGAAACTGACCTTCGTGTGAAATACCCATTTAAAGTGAAAAGTTTTTCTGTACCTTTTGTGGACCAGTCAGAGCTGTAAATTGGTATCTTGGTGATTTTACTTCCTGTGTCAGTTTCCTGGTGAAATTGGGCTTGAGGAAGCCAAGCATTACTGGATCATTTAATCTGGTTCCCCTTCACATAATTATCAGCTGAGAGTCCAAGGGAAAGGAACTAAATGCAGTGGGTTGGTAAGGTAGTATTTATCAGGTTCAAATCCCCTCTTTGCATTTAGGGGAAAGATGCGGACTTAAAGCTTTTTTCATCTTGATAATTCTCTGAGTTTCTCTTCTACCAAGGACATGATTAGATGGTAGTCTGCTTTTTCTGTTTTCCTTCATTTTATTCCTCCTGATTTGTTTCCTCCTTTATGGCAGTCCACGCTGCAGCTGCTTCATGCCCCAGTGCAGACGATTAAGCTGCTTCTGAGGCCACCATCAAAAGCTGCTTTCTCCCTAGGTCTGCAGGAAGATGCAGAAGCATTACCTCCGACCACTGCCACTGCCATCTTTATCATCTTTTTTTCCCCATTGTCAAGCCATCGTTTGTAGCTGCTGTAAGCTTTTACCTGTGGCAGCTTAAAAGATATAGGTTGAGATTTTTTCAGAAAGGACCCTGAAGGAGTCAGTGCTCAATCCTCAATGGCTTTCAGAGCTGAGCAGCTTAGACCTCTTAAAAATTCTAGTCTTATGTCTTTTCAGGTGGGATTTTCAGATTCTCATGAGTAACCTGTGAAAGGAAGATACGTAGGAACCTGCACCTCATTTCATGGTTCAGGAGGGCTTGTTTTTTTTCAGATTATATAAGTGCTTTTGAAATTTCATCCTTCGACATGATCTTGTCGCAAGAAACATGTTTCAGTCTTAGCAAGGTAGCGTTTGAACAGCTGTGAATTCAGAAAGAATCACTTGCCATTTGGAGAATTTCATTGATATGTTTTCTTTCATGTGAATTTCCAATATGGTCAAGCAACCAGGATATCCAGAGGCCTTTCGGGTAGGTGAATATCCCAGCTGAAGTAATGAAATCAGAAACTTGTACATAGCAAATCTAATCCTTAAGTCATTGAAGAAGGGGACAGAAGTACCTCAAAGATTTTGAAGTGCTGGTTGTTGCAAAGAAAGAAATGCAAGAAATTCTGTAATTTTACCTGGACAAAGTCTTTCTTTGAGGAGTGATCATTTTTTGCTGTGGCATGATGCAAGATGACTGCAGTCCCTGAGAATGTTTGTCCTTTACTGCTCCTACTGAAAAAAAATTACCACCGAAACCCCACCTCTTATTCCATGTCTACTGAAAGGAATGATTTTCCCCCTTTAATAATGATATGGGGTGGACATGTAACAGGATTGAAGTGCAGCTGAAGTTATAGCTGAGGGAAAGCTACAATTATGCAACATACTATTGAGGATAATATTATCTATACTGCAGGTGATTCAGTTAACAAAGAACAGTTGTAAAATTTTCCTATAGTAATGTATTACTAAAAATGAGAGAGGTGGGGTAGCTTAGAGAAGCCAATAGAGTTGTATATCACATTTGAAACCTCTGTCAAACACTTGCCATTGGTATATCTCCAGCTGCCACAAGAATGAGTGTATTAGGTTGGCCCAAAACCCCAAACAGCTTTGTGTTATTTCTCTGTGAGTAAAAGATCACTGCAGAAGAGTGCAGGGGTAAAGCAGATGTGTACTGTTGTTGCTCTTACAGTCTTCCAGCCTTTCTCAATTGGGGCTGAGAGATTCCTGAGTCAGAAGGTGTGTTTCAACCTAGAACTACATCACCAGAACAGAAATTAGTTATTAAAGTTGTGGCTCAGGATCAGGGAAACCAAAAAATCAGAGTAGAACTTTTGCAGAGGGTGAATCAGTTGTGTTTTGCCCTAAACCTGGAGAATGATGAAGCAGAATGCAAATGTGAAAATGGTGTTTTTTCTCATTAATGTTTTGTCATTGCTCCAGTGTGAAAGAACTGAACTGAAAACCCATGGGCGCAAAAAATATTAGGGCTGGGTATGAAGGTAGGAGAAGGGGATGGTCCTGCCACGAGCAGCCTTCTGCTTTGGACCTGTTCCCAGACTCTGTCAAGCTGTGGGTGGAGCAGGGATGCACAGACCCTGGAAAATGATAGTGCATGAAATAAAACCGTGTAACTTTGGTTACATTAGAATTCCTTCACTTTGTTTAATTTGTTTCATCCTATGTAGTTGGATGATTTTATTCTGTGGGTGGAAGGAGGTCCTTCTCTAGTAGTATTAGTAGCAAAGTTTCCTGTCTAGTAAGTTATATAATGTTTTCAGCATTGCATGGATTTTTATTTTAATTTTTATTCTTAAGGCTATTATCTACTAAGAGTTGAGCAGATGTTTGAAATTATACAAATGAGAGTATCTGTATCCAAAGATGTAATTTTAGGAAATACTTCATTATGCTTGTAACTGGCACTTCTGTTTACTTTGCAAGTGTGGGGGGTTTTATGCATCTGAGTGCCATCTCATTTCTGTCTCGATAAACTTTCCATTTTGGGCTCTGAAATATTGTCTGTAGGGCCTCCACAAAGATGGTAAGAAGTGCAATTAATCATTTATCTGCTAGGTGTCAGCAAAGGTTCTCTTTAAGATAAATAAATTAAAAACTGTATGCATTCATACATCAGATCTTGAGGCTGTGTGGCTCAAATCTGTTTGGAGGCTGAAAAGGAATTTATAAGGAAATATTCAGGGAAATAGATACTAGTCAGTGTCTAGAAGAGACAGCTGCACTTCATACCCTTCATTTAATTAATTCAATCCATTGCATTTTTCTTGATGTATGCAACTTTGAACCTCTCTTTAATTAAGCAAAATTAGCAAGTTTATTATATGTGGAGAAGATTTCGCAGAGTTCCATTCAGCAGAGGTTTTTTCAAAAAAAATAAGTTACTGTGTGGGACATTAGAGAAGACACTTTCATAAAAAAAGTAACAAAGGCTAAGAAAAAATGGTCAATTTTCACAGTGGAGGAAGCTCATCAGTGGTGTCCCACAACTTCTTATTTGTGTTGTTCAACATATTTTTAATGGTCTTAATGTTAAAAAGGAAAGAATTGACAAAGTTACTGGTGATACTAAAATGTTCAGGACAGTGAAAGTTAAATGAATTATTTCAGGAGTTCTGAGTGGTTAAGCAGTAAACTCAGAGGTGCAGCTTATTGTTGATAAGTAAAAAGAAATGCACCTATCAGGAAAGCAGTTCTGAGTTGACATTCCCAATGACAGGCAAGTGTTACTTTTTGGTAAAAATATAATAAAAAGTCCCAACTCAGTAGTGCTCAGACAAGAAAATTGCACTGAAGGAATTACTAGGAAAGGAGTAGCAATTGAGACAAAGCATCTCTCTACCTATATACATTTATGACTCTTTGTGTGAATATAATTCCCTGTTCCCCAAAACTGCAGTAGCAGAACATAGTTCTGCTGCTGCTGCTGAAAGCTCTGGAGCAGCTCAGTGCAAGGAACTGGGTAATGGTAATTTTTTCAGCTAGGGTTAAGAGGGAAGTGATATATAGAGAGATGATTATATAAATGGAGTAGCATATAGAGAAGGTGCAGTGTCAAGAAGTTGTTCACCACTGCTCATAATATGCATCCGGTGGCATCAAATTAATTTACTGAATGAGAGGTAAAAAAACAAGAGAGGAGAGGGCATCGCAGTTGGGAAGTGCCTGATCTGTAGTCTACCACAAGGTGAGTGAGGAAAGAGGGTGTACCAGACAGGGGTCATGCACTTTGACCCCTTCTCTGGGTTTCTGATACTGGTACTTCATGGGTACTGCAGGTTAGACTGGATAGACCTTTGGTCTGAATTAGCATGGCCAGTCAGCTTTATAAATTGTATTTTTTCCTGACCACATGTGACAGAGAGGGAGATGCAGTCACTTGTACAGTATAGTGCCCAGGTAAGGTATAAACAGTGTGTCTGAGCTTCCTGGCTCCCAGAACAGTGAAGGTTTTGCTTAGATAAGTAGTGGTTGTTATTCCAAACTAAAAGTTTGGGAACATAGCAGGCATGTGTTGGTTTACTTGGAGCGATAGATCAATATATTTAGCTTCAGCCTATGCAGAAAGTAAATAAGATTTCCTTTGTTCTGGTGTGATCCTAGTTCTGGAAATAGTATCACTTAAGTGGGGAAAACACCACAACTGTTTATTTGGGAAAGAAACAAATTCCATTTGTTTCTACATCTCTGTCTCGTTCACTTAATAGGAACTTTCTCAGGAAAAGCTCTGTAAATGGAAATATTTTTAAGTTTGTACTCTTTGGGTTTATGTGCCTCCTTAAAGATAATGCAAACAGTCGGCTGTAACTTTTTTGAGTTATTGTTTATACATAACTTAACCAGCTGGGAATCAGACCATTACCACTTCACCTAGCAAACTATCTGGAAATGAAGAGATTGTGTTGAAATTTTTTTAACCAGTTTGTGGAAGTTTGAACACAAAACCTGAGTTTAAGAAATAGTTGCATACTTCTCAGGCCTTGTATAAAGTCTCATGTTTGTCGTTAAATATTACATACAATTTAAGAGTTCTTGTGAACCATTACTGTTCTTTACTTAGATACAATTTTTTATAAAGTGCTCTGTTAGTAGTGCAGGGTTTTTTTGTGTGAAGCAGTATTTTGTGGACTATTGAGTGTGACAATGCAGTTCACTCGGACTGCTAATTTTTTTAATATGGCTATGTAACTGCAGAGCAAGCATAGTATTTCCCCTTTAGCACTTCTATTAATGAGAAACAGTGTTGTCTAATAATACTGTGTTACTGGTAATTCAGTAGGTCTCAAATAACTCCCTCAGGCCTGGTGGCCATACTGTGACAGATGCTTTAAAGTCAGAAAGATGTCCTCTCTGCAGAAAAAACTTCAGTATCTGACCTTTGCATTGGCTTTGCTAGTGACGGATATGCCCACATTGATGATATCAGATTTATGCAACAGCACAATTGTTGTACTTCTTTTAAAATAAGGCAGTATTTTATTTTACTATGTTATGCTCCTAATAATTAAATTTAAAAACTTTAAAACTGAAGTACTTGATCTTTAGACTTTCAGCCACGTTCCTCTATGAATTGCTATGTCAAAGAGTGTATTGATGCAGCCACATAGCTGGTGTTCATATATTTCCTGCTCATTCAATAGGAAAATATGATAGGAATGCTGTCCCTGTGCAGTGAGAAAAGTTTGATATTTTTCCCAAATCAAGTCTCATTAGAAAGAACTTCAGCCACTGAGAATTGAAAGGGTTTGTATTATTAAGTTCTACCTTTCCAGGGAAGGTGCTTTCTTACATTTTCTGTTTAAAAAGTAATCAATTGATCAATCTCTTCCCATCTCCCTCGTATATTTGTTCACCAAAGGGTTTCGTCCCATGCCAGTTTTATAAAATTCAAGTCAAAAGATGCAGGTAGATCTTGTGTACTTATGCTTCAGCTTCTGAATTCCACATAAAAGAGTCATAACTCCACAAAGAAAGTATTAAAACTTCAGATCTTGGCAGAATGGTATTTTTCCCAGTGTATGAGAAAAAGACAATGACCACAGGAAGCTGGTAGCTGTGTGCTTCTGTGCATTGTATAGCTTCCATCAATACAGTTTATATAGTCTTCCACGACACACAGCTTTTACTCTAAAGACATGTTAGGGTATTTTTAAGTTCATGTATTGATTGCAAATCAGACAGGTATAGATAGAGCAAATAATCCCCATCACCATCATAATTTTAAATCAATTTTGTAACAATGCAAAAAAAATTCTTAACTCCCAAATGCTTTACTTAATGTCACAGGAAATAATGAAATCATCATTCAAAATTACATTAGTTTTGCTTTCTTTCATCTTCCATTTACTAAGCAGGACTAGAATGACATGTATTTATCTGTGCAGGTATATTGCCTGTATTAAGTATTTTATCTTTCATTTTGATCTGTAAGTAAATATATAGTTCCCTTTCTAGACTTATTCTCTAATGTGGTCATACAGAGAGTTGACTCTAATATAAGCAGGGACAAGGGCTGGCATCACCTCTGTGTTCTGCCCATCACACTAACGTGTGTGTAGGATTTAGAGAGCAAAGGGGAAGAGTGGAACATCCTACATTTATGCTTACCCCTGTAAGATAGAAAATACAACCACCAAAATTTTAGGTTAATCATGCCAGCATTCAGCAAAAGCCATCACGACTGTATGATGTGAGGCCCAGTGCTGAGATGCTGAGTATCTGTAGCTTCTCAAAGTTCAATGAAACCTGTTTATCATCTCTCTATGTTTTTAAAAATAAACTAGAAAGTGACTGCTCTGTATTTTCTATGAAACTAGGCTGTCATCATTTTAGTTAGTATTAATTATTTGATTAATGCCTTACTTATAATACCATTATATGCAAACTAATTTATTAAGGTAGAGGTTGGGTTATAGGCCTTTATTGTTCCACTGCTCGCTTTTTTGGGCTGGTTCTGTGTAAAGTTTCTCTGGAATGTCTTAAAATGATGGGAAGGGGTGGTTTCCCTGTAGCTTCAAAATCACTATATACATTGTACAGATAATGGAATGGTCCAACAGAAATTAAATTTAAATATTTTTCTGCTTGCAGCTTTACTTTTCTAGTATTACTTGTTTGCTAAAAGTGTATTATGGAGGCTTTTTTTTTTTTTAATTTTGCCAGGAGATGACTTTCAAGAAGATAAATATTTCTTTACTTGTTACTTGATTTTGTACACTCTTTCTCTCAGTGTAGTTATTGGTGGTATTTTTTTCATTGGGGTGGTGGGATTTTTATATAATTTTATGCATACCAGTGCTCAATGTTACATTATTATTCCACATTGCTTTTCTGGCATCATAATTTCTAAGGTAAGAAATTACAGAGTCACAAAGACAAGATTGGAAATAATTTTATTTGTCAGAGTAGGAGATAGAATATAAGTGAACATGCTGAATTTTTCAATAGAGTTAAAAACCAAAACGAACCCCCAAAAACATTGCAAACAGCAGAAAAAAACCCAGAAAAAATTATTTAGACAAATTTCATTCCAATTAGCTTGTAGATGAAAGTTTCTTTTTTAAGTGCTATAATCCATAAAAGAAAAATAATTCCTAGTTCAAATGCTAAGGTCTGTGTAGCACACTACCAAGTTTCAGAGGGAAAGTGTTTTGAAGGTCTTTTCATAAATGGTATGTTATGGAATGGGGTCACCTCGAAAAGGAATAATTACAGAGTGATCAGAAGATTTCTTTGAAAAGATTGTGTTAGACCTTCTGTGTGGTTTGTGGAAGAACAGAAATAAGTTTTGCTCCTAGGATGGGCTAACAAAATGTATTGTGTTTTTGCAGCTACTTCTATCTTTGCCCCAAAAGATGCATGCATCACCTCGCAGTGCACTCAGCTCTGTAAGGTCATTGCCTCGAAAGCAGATCTGGGAGTTGTTAGAAGTACAACACACTGCTGCACTGTTTGACCAACCGCAAAAGTTTAGTTTTGAACTCTAATGAGTCTTTGCTCATCTCCTGTCTTAGCACTACCAGTTGTTAAATAATTAATTCCTCTTTGATTGTACCTCTTTATGTGCTTTTATAAACTTATTGGTATTATTTTGTGTTGTATTTTATTTGTACTCAGCCTCTTTTTGTTTCAGAGCACGGAGTTACCAGAAAGAATTAATTCGAGGAACGTTTTTCTACCCTTTGTGTAGTGCTCATACTGAGGATCTGTGATCTACAGTAATTCTTATTCATTTGGAATATAGTAATTTGTTCCTGTCAGCACAGGGGCTGGTTTGTTGTTTTAAATTGCTGACTTTTGTTTTTGCTGGCATGCTCCCCAATACAAATTGAACATCTGACAAAAATCTATTCGTATGAAAATTCTGTGGAGATAGGTGCCCTGTGTTGCCTAACAGTACAATTTGGGGTCCCCAAGATAGAAGTTGACTGAATGCCAAGATTCTAGTAGAGCTTGCTTGTGCAGATAACAGAGGTAATCCATATTCCTCAGGTCTGTAAATCAAACAGAGGAGAAATATGTATGTGTACCTTTCTCTTTGAGATAGTGGACTGGTAGTTTCTTCTTAATAACAATGGGGACTATCCAACCTCTGAGAAAAATGGGACACTGACACCAGGGATGTCCCTACATGAAAATACAGTGATTGGGAGAGTCTTAGAATGCTTCCTCCCTGTAGCAGATAGTGTTAAATAAATTATTCCATGGATCTGGTTTGTGGCTTTGTGGCAATTTCCGTGCTTAAGTGGTTTTGTCTGTTTAGACAAAGTTGATCTATAATACACTGGAAGAGGAAATCCAACCACTAGGTCTCGACTTTTTCCCAGAGTGGTAAAAATAAATGTGTCAGCTTTACTGGCCATCTATGGAAATGCTGTTTAGGAAAACACAAACTGGTTCCTACTGATCCTCTGCAATGATTCTTTCAGGATATATAATAAATGACTGAAATATCCTCTTAACTGCTTTTCATCCTCAAATGAAAATATACTTCTAGTCAGCTGTGTGCAACTATACTTCCTGTTTTCCTGCTTAACTGTGGAATCAGTTACATTTTGGAGTTAATGCTCAAGTATCAGTCTTGTGCTTCACTGCAGGATCCTGTATTATCAGGTATATACATCTTGTTTTAAGGAAAAAATGTATAAGCTTTTACCCAATGAGATTCTAAACTTTTTCTGTGAGGCCACTACTTCAGAAATCTTTGAAGCCTGTTGTGATCCTGTCATAAAGGTTGTCATTGTCCTGTAGCACCCTAAAGCTACTCGTAGTTGCAGTGGACAATGATAATGGACAAATGACACTTCCAGATGACCACTCCTGTTGTTGTGCAGTGTCCGATGCTGTGGGGAGTTTGGGAGAGGAAATTTAGGAGAGGACCCAAATATCTGAGCAGAGGAGAACCAGTAGGAAATGGGAAAATGGGTGGTGGGAAAAGGAGCAAAATATGTTTCATCATTCACACTTTGTACTAGAAAAAGGTAAGTATAATCACACTGGAGCCAGCACGTTGGGGCAATTGGGGTAAGAAGATACAAACTGTGAAAGGTGTAAGATGGAAAATTGTTGAATGGTGGGGAAAGAGTGGCAGGTCTGTCATCTGAGATGTTAGTGGAATGGTTGTTATTACTCTCTAGCTTTGTGAGAGTTAGTTTTTAGGTTGAAATTTTAACCTGAGATTGTTGTATAAATTTGAGTCTGTCCTTGAATGCTCGGGAATCAAAAACCCAGAAATGTGCTACACAATGGGATTTTCCTTTAGTTTCTTATATTCTTTCCTCATTGGTTTTGCATGTCAGGTTCATGAGTTGGTGTTGAAACTATTCTGTTGGCCATATGCTATCAAACTTTGCCTTTGTATCAGATCATCTGTATTTGATGCTAACAGCTTTGTTATACCAGAAGTTTCTACACTGTGCCATGCAGGAACATCTGCTGGGGTGGAGGGACAGATGTTTGGTCAAATGATGCTGGGCCTTTCTTGCACTTCAAAGGAGCTGAGCAGAGATATAATATGACTGTAGAGTATCATTCTATTTTTCTAATATGAATAATTTGAATATTTGCCATAGTTTGTTAAGAGATTGGGAGAGCAACTGACTTGTCTGAGCCAAAATTGGAAAGTAATTAATTAGGTAATCTTTCTCTTACTCTGGACTTCACCAGGTAAAGATGAGATCCTCAGGATTAAATTCTTATTGCCAAAATGTGCTCCATGGAAGAGATGTTGCAACACTCTGTGATACAAATTAATTGCTTTTGATACTTTAATTGTTAGCTTCTTTGTTTGGAATTTCTCTTCAGCTTTTTCAAATGAAATGTGGGATAACTTTTGAATTTAGTCTTTGTTCTTATACTGAGATCTGAACATCTTTCTTCTTGTGCATGAATGCCTGTTCTTCAGTTGCTATTTAGATAAAAGAAGTATTATGTAAGCAGTAACCACCAAGGTTTATTAAGTGTGAAGCTCTTAGATATACCTCAAACTCCCTGAACTGCTGATCAACAGAAACAGGCAGCATTTACTGAAATGAGAATAATTCCATTCCTGCTCTGTTTCTTAAGATTTCCCCTTATTATCCATTAATGGCCACTATAGGAGGCAGTACAAGTTCTGGACTAATTGAAGCTGTGACTGATATAACAGTCTTTATGCAGTCGTACATCAAGTGAGGCTTTCCTTAAGGTTCACTCTACATTGTCTTGACAGTGAAAGCCTAGGCAGCTATAAACAAGATCAATAGAAATGTGTAAGCACTGTTGGTGACAACGTAGGAACAGGGACAAAACAGAAATGCTCAGTGAATTTTTGGAGTTTGGACTTCAGTATTTATTGTGAAATGAGCTACTGCCAGTATTGGTGTTGCTCATTATTCTTTGTGTGGTGCTCTGGTCCACTTGGAGGCAAAATTCCTGGCTGTGCTTCAGGTAACAGGAAAAACAAGTCAGATGAAGCTTGTCTATCAGAAAGACACTTTAAATACCAAATATATGTAAATATCAGTATTTTCTATAAATATACTGCCTTTCCCTTACACTGTATTATAAGGCTTAAGACTTAAGTTCTGAAGAAATGAACAAAGTAGGGGATGGGTTGGTATGTCTATTTTTCATATAGATATGTGCATTATAATAATATTTTTTCATCCATTTAGAAATGAATATTTTAATAAGTATTTTCACTGGATGGGGAGACTGAAAAACGGAGAGGCAGTACAAAAAGGAGGAGGGCTTTGGTTTGATAAATTAAAGGTAGTGGATTTTTGATAAATTAGAGGTAGTGGATTAGTTACTGACTTTTATCTCAGGTAGTGTAAAGCAAGAACTGCTCATCCTCAGCTTGTGATAAAACTAGAAAATGCCATGTCTGAACACTGGGCTAGTATTTTACCATTTTAGCTATTGATTTAACACAGCATGAAACAACTGGTGCTGTCCCAGTAGTGCCTGGTGGGGAGCAGTGAAAGTACAGATTTACTCCCCCATCAATCTGCTGCAAACTTCAAAGCCAAATTGTGGCCACTTAACTACTAAAATTACTAAACTCAGACAATTTTTATCTTTTTCAGGCAAGGCAATGTGTCTGTCTGCAAGTACATATGTTCTAGAAGGAAGGAAAGGAATCCCAGCTAAATCACATCAGGGCACAAATAATAAATTCAGGAAGCATGAACAGCAAGATCCAAAAATTAGTTTTGATAGGGCTATGTTATACACAAAGTATTTTTCCTTTTCCTTTTCATTAATCAATAGTTTGAGCTAATGTGCTTGTGGTTCAGAATGTTTGCAGTGAAGTACACAGAATGAGAAATTTGTGGGTGTATTTGTATGCAAACCACCATAATTACACCTTGTGTCTATTTATTTGTTCTTTGCATCAAGCATTATTTTATTTTTATTTAATGGTGAGGTCAGAAATTATCCCCTGCTACTCTCATGGAATAGGGTTCTTCACATTGTGATTAATATTCTTAGGGGTCAACTGAAAATTTCTTATTCTGTGTATTATTTTCAGAAATTAAAAAACATGTATTGATATATGAGTGGGAAGATGCTGCTGAGAGAGAGTGTATGTACTCAGTGAAAAAAAGGACAGTGTCTAAAAATAGATTTTTATGGACTAAAAAGTATTTTTGGAAAGGTTTGCCTAAGTTTCTTTGATTTAAAATAGATCCCATCAGAGTAGCACAAATGTAGGCAGGACAATTCAGCTGCCTTAGAAACATCTCATTCTCCCTTCCCTCATTCTGGATGTCCAAAATGAGATCTGTCTTTATGGCTTCATTTTGGTTTTTACGCGTGGAGTTCACAGTGGACAAAATGTATAATTTATTAAGAGAACTGAGCTCTGTAGCAAAATTGCACTTGTAATTGGAAGCCTCAAAAATACTGTCTTTCCTTGGCTTTACCTACTGTTAGAAATCCAGGGAGTGGGAGACCTGAAAAAGATGATGGTAGTGTTCAAAAATGGCAACTGGTTCAGCCCAATTACGGGCTTTCATTTACAGTTGCTGATCTCCGTAGTGTGAGGCCAGAGAATGTAGGTACAGACTGATAAAGGCAATTAAGTGTCGCGGTGCTATTGGATGGTGAAATGCCACGACCTTCCCAAAAGCGCCTCCACAGCAGCCTCTCGGTGCAGCCCACATGCTTGCACACACGTACACACAGACACACACACACAGACACACAGACACAGACACACAGACACACACACACATACACACACACACACGTACACACACACATACATGTACACACACACAGACACACACACACGTACACACACACAGACACACAGACACAGACACACACACGTACACACAGACACACAGACACACGTACACACACACGTGTACACACACACAGACACACACACGTACACACACATGCACACACACACGCACAGACACACACATACACACACACACATACACACACACAGACACACACAGACACACACAGACACACACACACAGACACACACACACGTGTACACACACACAGACACACACACGTACACACACATGCACACACACATGCACACACACACGCACAGATACACACATACACACATACACACATACACACATACACACACACAGACACACACACACGTACACACACACACAGACACACACACACACAGACACACACACACACAGACACACACAGACACACACACACGTACACACACACACAGACACACAGACAGACACACACACGTACACACAGATACAGACACACAGACACATGTACACTCACACATGTACACACAGACACACACACACGTACACACACACACAGACACACAGACACAGACACACACACACATACACACAGACACAGACACACAGACACATGTACACTCACACATGTACACACAGACACACACACACGTACACACACATGCACACACACATGCACAGACACGCACAGACACACACATACACACATACACACATACACACACACAGACACACACACAGACACACAGACACACACACACACATACACAGACACACACACACATACAGACACACACACAGAGACACACACGTACACACACACACACACGTACACACACACACAGACACACACACACACACGTACACACACACATACACACACACACACACGTACACACACACACACACACATGTACACACACACACACACACACACGTACACACACACGTACACACACACACACATACACTCACACACACACACACACCCCCAGCAGAGAGCCGGCCAGCCAGTCCGACCGTGAATGAGCAGGAAGGGTCTCTGCAGGGGCTTCTACAGGAGGGATTTAATGCACCCGCACTTGTGCGAGGTTCCAGAGAAGTCTGGGCAGAGCAATGGGGGCTCCAGGGTAAGGGAACCAGTCGAGAAACTCTGAGGGCGTATCAGGTAACATTGGATGCAGCGGCCAAGGGAGCCAACCGGGGAAGCAGAACTGGGGTACATGAACATAACAGAACAGAGCATTCTGGCAGAGGCTTTTCTGGTCACCCTAACCTGAGCAGGTTCTTTTGGTACCAGGGACTTGTCCCACCAGCGGACTCTCTTCATTCCTTGTAACGTAGGCTCACCGGCCACCACAATTAAGTAGCAAATAGAGGAAGGAATTAGAACTTGGATGCTTTTTTTCTGGGAAAGGAAAGAGCTGGTGGAATGTACCAGCAGGTGTCTTGTTACTGTTAGCAATGGGAACCTGGGCTCCAGATGGAGATACTGGCTGAAACAAAGATATTTTAATGAACATGTTTTGGTTTATGATCCTTCACCATGAGCTAATTAGTGTGAACTAATTAGTTAGAAAATCTTGAGCCTCCTTAAAATTTTTTTCCTCCCTGCTTTGCTGTCTTTGGGACCACTCTCTTTAAAAGTTGGCATTCTTATTAAACTTCTTCCCTTGGAGGAAAATGGCTCCATATTTTTATTTTCTCAGTTCATCTGTCTGTTGATGCAACATAATGGAGTTTATCTTCCATCTCCAAGGTTTAGAAAATATTTATGTTAATTACACACTTACCACACAGCATAAAGTCTTTGGACCACAAAACAGGCTGAAGTACATGGTCCTGGTGTGTAGTTGCTCCTTGTCCCCTAAATAGCATTAGTTGGATAAATGAAACTGTGAGATAATAGACTTTATTAAAAAAGGCACAAAATCAAGCTCATAGTAATAAAAGAAACCACTAAATTTTATGACTTAGGTCATTACAGCAAAGAGATGAGTTGAGATGACCAATAAAGATTTCATAAAAGAAACATAAGCTTTGTAGTGTGCTTCTAAAAGGCAGTAGGAGTTCTCTGTTCCACCATTATCTTTAACAATTTTCCCTGAAAGGTAGTTTTGCAGAGAAACTTGTAATTCTTACATGTATATATTATATTTCAAAGATCTGCTGTAGTTAAATCATTCTCAAAATAAGCTTACTTTTATAGCCTGGTTCTGCTGATCTTTAAATTGAAGTTATTCAGATCTCACAGAGACTTCTGTAAACAGCAGCCTGTATGATATTAGTGACTGACTTCCAATGCCTCATGTGACTTTTTAAAATCTGTTTTAGGGGTGAGAGTCTTCTAGGATTTGACATCGTGACTGAATTGTTTCAAGTGATCATATTGACATTCTTACATATTTCTGCAGGTTAGCCTGAGCATGAATTGAGGATCAATTTATCTGTCAAGAATACTGGCTTGATTTTGGCTGTTCCTATTCTTTGCATACAGATGGGTTTTTTTGAGGCCACATGTCTGGTTGTGTCCCTTTTCACTTCAAGACCGATTGTGAACCTATGCTCTAAGCAGCAGAATTTATCCCACTTAGTCCCCCTACACCCAAATTAATTGTCAATGTGTGGATTACTTTAAACCTGCATCAGGTGTGGTGTTTCACCTGAGGTATCTTTATTATCATGCTGTTGTCTGACTTGGGAAGAGAGGGTGTTCCCCCCTTTCCAGCCTTGTTCTTGCCTTTTATTCCAGCACTGATGATAGAAATGGCCGTGGTAAAGAAGGGTCTGCAAGTTGCCAAACCTTTGTCAGCAAATTAGCCAGTATATGTTTGCTATATGTATCAAGGCAAAAGGCACAACAACCAGCTTTTAATTTAACAATCTAAATTATCAGACTGGGCTTTGAACATGCACAGGGCAGTTACAAAGAAGCAATAGGGTTTTCACGAAGGTGGATCTGAGAAGGAATGAATTTGAGTGATCTCATGCACAATTTAAAGGAATTTCTACTGACTAAATAGGGAAGTTGGTTAACTCAGACAGCTAAGTAGATGTGTAAAGATGGGCTTTGTAATGAAAGGTGGTAGTTTCATAATGGTCATTTGAAGGAATCCATAGAAGGGGATTGGACGAAATACTGAAATTAGAGTACTGAAAAGCACATTACAGGAACAGACTGTGAGCTGTGGGTAACAGTAGACAGTGGAATAACTGCAAGTCAGCAGTGCAGAGGTCACTCATCACTGTTGGCCTACAGAGATGTTACAGTTAAATTTGAAGATATACCCAGTCTTCCTTCCTGCAGCAGCTGATGCCTGGCATATTTTGGGATTATGGCACATGAGTAAAAAGGCTGGCAAGCTGCTGTGCAGAACAGCCCAGCACTGAAGGCACCTTGGAGAAACTAAATTCTGATGAAAGAATAAAATACTATATATGGAGGGACCAAGGTTTGGAATTAGTATGTGGTAATTCAAACAAGCAAAGATGAGTGGTTATAATAAAAAGAAAACTAAAATTGATTTACATGCCAGGCTAAGGGGAGTTATTCCTTGTTATGTTTGGAGAGTACTATTCAAGCCCAAGCAATACTCACCTGAAGTTTTCTATGCTTGGATTTATAATTCTTGTATTGCAATTTGTTAGGTTTCCTTAGATGTTTCCATAGATTTCTGTAGTGATGATAGTGAATATTTGCGCATTCTCTTAAAACAGAATGAGGCAGAGGTCAGTTAGGTCCAACCTTTCGAATTTTGAAAAATCTTTCCATTTCTGAGTTAAGTTTAAAAGTCTGAGTTCAGGGAAATAAAAGCTCCTTTTCTAAATACAACAATACAACTGTTTTTTTCACAATAGGAATCATCCCGTTACTCCATAAATTCACAGAAACAGTGAATTTCAGTTCTCACTCAGGTCACCTGTTTCCTTCTCTACCTGTGACAGGTGCAATGTAGCAGTTTAAGCATCTGCCTTGTTGGTGACATATGTGGTCCTCCACTGGCCATGAGGTTGAGGTGGAAGCAGTTTTGTGGGCAGAAGCTGCATCTTTCACAAACAGCATAACAGTCTTGTGTCTTCATGGGGCTTTGCTTGGCCTTCATCCCTGCCCTTGCCCCATAATGAAACTAAAAGTGTGTTTGATGAGGATTATTGAAAAGAAGATTCATGGATCTGTGACATCTATTTAAGATGGTTGATAGTATCTCTGCATTAATTTCACATTAGCACTTGAAGTTTGATTTCTCTCTGCTGTTGCAGGAAGCTGTTGACATTTGTCAGAGTGGCAGAACACGGGGTTTGAGTTGTGTTTCCCTTTCGGAGTTGCCTGCAGCCTCTTCTCTGTGTGTGCAGGGAGGGAGGCAAGAGTGGGGGTGGCTGAGACATTGACTTTTGCCAGCTGACACGTACTGTTAAATTGATTCTTTCAATCAGAAGTTTCAGTGGATTTGTAGAATAGTTTTTAGTTACTTTTGGACAGGAATGTATCCATTTGTTTGGGGTTTTTTTTCAGTTTTCTTAAAGAAATGCTTGGAAGTCCAGCATTGCATCAGGTTGTATATTAGCACAATTTTCCTGCTTCTTGCACCCAATTGCTAAAAACTCAGCTACTTAGGAACAGGAAGACCCTTTTGGAATTGCAGTCTGAAATGTCTAGTCTATTGTTCCTTGATCACCTTTGCAGAGAAATATAGAAGTTTTGAAAACTGAAGTTTGAACACAATTTTTCAAATTGAAAAGAAATTTTAGTTTCTTTTATTTAATAAGTCAGTTTGTGTTTCTGTTTCAATATAAGCTTTACGATTGTTAAGTAGGACCACTTACTTTTCCTCTAAATTTGTTAAACTGTATCTTTTTCATTTCTGTTCAGCAAAAAAAATACTTTAATACGTATTCCAAAAGGCAGAAATTAAAGTGTATGTTTTGCAGTATTCAGCTGTCCATGTGGGGATCAGTTCACTTTTTTCACCTTCCTTTTAGCAACAGCAATGGCAAAAGTGACTGTTCTCAAAGAACACAAAATAAAATCTGATTTATTCCCACAAATTATTTCTGGTTATGTTAATCTCAAGTATTTATTTACATTTAGAGCAGGGCCAAACTCTAAAACAGATGCCTGGACATTTTTTAAAAACACTTATCTATACTAGGAAATTCTAATAAATTTTGTATGAAACAGATGTTTGTGGATAAATAAGCCTTTTTGTTGTTTACGCATATTCCACCAAAAAACTCTGTTTAATCTGTTCTTAAAACATTGAGCCTGAAAAATGGAGAGGTTGGGATGAAAGGATCTGCTGGTTCTTTTGTCTGAAATGCACCCAGTTTTGCTCATCTGTTCAGGGACTGCTTAGCATTTAGGAGGGGGAAAGCTATTCTTTAGTTCATGTACGAAAATGTACAATACTTTATATCAATTATTTGGCTGATTGCTGGAAGCGCGTTGGAGTGAGGGGGCACTGGCTAGTTCTGGCCTTCACTAATGGGAACATTTCAGAATGTGGATGGTAATTAAAGTATAGAATGCGGAAAATTAAGCCAAAATTGAATAGAAATGAATAAGTATGTGTTCTGTTGTGCAGATGTTGGAAATAGATTATTTTGGATACCTCTTTCTATCTACATCTTATTTGGTTACCATGTAAAATTCAGTCATATACCATGTAGATTGTTTCTCTTCCCATTACCTTTTCTGTTTTTATGTTGTGATGTATCTGTATAGGTAGTAATTTAGCAAAATATCCTGTCTGCCAGGTGTGGGAACTAGCTGATTGTATTGTAATACCAGATCATTACTTAATTCATATGCAACCTAGCCTAGCACATGGAAAGCATTATAAATCTATTTACAGTGTGGCTGGTCTGATGATAACATTGTATTAAATTCCCAGGTGAGGCAATTTAAGCAATTGCTTTGCCATGTGTAGGCCATGGAAATTAACTTCTCATATGCTTTAGTAATAGACGAACTTCATTGGTATGCTCAGATTAGTGGTATAGCAGAATTCTTACAGTCTGGTTACGTGTACCCTGCTTCACATGTAGAATCATACAGGGGGGTGGTACTGCAGATCACAGATCTTAATTAGTTTAAGCTGAGTTAATTCATTTCAATTCTAATTTAGCTGGGCTTGCCTATGAACACATTCAGTTCTATTGGGAAATGTTAAGGCTTGGGTCAAGTAGACAGATTGTTTAAAGCCAAATTGCCAGACAGAACTGAGCAAGTGTATCTGTTTGAACAGGGCTTTAAGGAAATCACCCAATCAGTATGCAAAAATCCTGTTCATAAACCAAGAGAGATCTGCCTGGAATCAGAAATTCTTCCTTGTCAGAAGGTCTGGGCACTGTAGTACATTTAAAACAGCCCCTGAAACTTTCTGAGTGCTGAAGTTCTTGTACAAAGAAGCTTAACCCTTTCGTTTCTCTCCGTTTGGGGACATGCTCAAATGCAAACACATTCACTGAGCAAAACCACTTGTGTGCTTAGACTTTTTGTCTAGGTATATACAAGAAAATATAAAACACAAGGAAAACTTCTATATATGACAGACCTTTGCAGACAAAAAACTGCACACAGAACCTCTTAAACCTATATTGAGCTGCCCAGAAATGCCTTGGATTACAAACTCTGTAAATCTTCTGTCTTTGCTAGAAACGTACATATAAAGTACCAGTAGACAGTGGTAACTGACAACTAAGACTAAAAATGTTGACAATTTCTTGATTTGCCTGGTTAGCTTATGTATAGAAGTCATTAACTATTTATAAAATGCATTATGAATTGGGTTCCTTCAAACTGTAGCAGAGTGTGTGACATTTCCAGCTCAAACTATCATTCTTCGTTTGGCTAAAGTATATATTTATAAACAGCTGATGGTTATGAACTAAAAAATAAAAAATAAAAAATAATTATTTAATTATTGAATTCAGACAAGCTGAATTAATTTTGATAGCCACATTTAAAAGTGTTAGCCAATAATACTTTAATAAAAATAAGAATAGTATTTCAAGATATTGATACCTTGGACAAAACTTGAAAGAATAAATGAGCACTTTAGTTCAAAGACCTTTCCTTTTATATTATTGATTCATTTGGTAGTGAAATTGTGATCAAAAGTAATATCAAATTATTTATTGATTATGGCAAAGAGTTATACCTAATTGTAGCCAAAGCATTATTTCTTTTAATAAAATTTCTGATTTTCAGATCATGACAGATTATTGCAATAAAAGAACAATGATACAAATATATTTATTAAGTTCAGTGGTGAGGACTTAAAGGATTATACAGAGCCTCTAAAAATTGTATTGCTATTAAAATTTATTTCTTTCCCATGAAGTATCTTCTTTTTCCTTTCACCCATGCAGGCTCTTAAGAATGAGAATATCATCCAGTTAAATCTTTCAAATAAATGATGTGTAATCAAGGACCATCTCAATCCCTACATATTATTAGGCAGCTTGTTCACTGGAGAACAAGCTCATGAAGCATTGTGCTCCTCATCTCAGTCTAATAAGGACAAATACATTCAACACTAACAGGATCAGTGGGGATGAGTCATTTCGTGAAATTGGGTGAAACTGTACAGTTGAACTACTAGACCTCAAATGAGGTCTTAAGATTGAATCTTAATCAGAAAAGAAGATCTGATATTTATTGGCATATATATGTAATTTCCTTCCTTGTTTGAGGTGTATCAAATAAAAATAGGAAAACAATATAATTGAGCAATCTATGCCAATTTGTTGGCTTTTTGGTGAGAAAAGAGAAAAACAAAACCTATCTCCATATGATATTCTTGCATACTGTGGAGTGTTTTAGTCCCCCATAGTGATGAAATGAATAATTTAAACAGGCAGCTCTGATACCACAGCCTGTTTAAAGGTTCTCATTTCCTTTAATGCTGTAGAATACTTTAGCTTGGTTAGTATGAAACTGTGACAGCTGAGATCTCCAAAAGATTTGGCACAGTTCACCTCTTGCTGTGGGTCCATGGTCCATGGCTTTGTCCTTCCTACTTAGATCTGTAGCTGTAGGATATAATCTATATCTGAACGCTGGCAAGTGAATCACAAATGTGTAAACATTGTAACAATGATGTTGGTAATAAGAGGAGCTACACAGAATAAAGAGCTAAAATGTTTTGCTCTGAGGGGACCCATACAAGGCTTACTTCACTGCTAGGTCCCTTGCATAAAGGGTGACCCACTTCCAAACCTCTTTGTTGCAAAGGTGATGAATTTTCCTGTGCTGAGTTTAATTTCTAGTGGTTGTTTCCTGTGCCTCAGTCCCAAGCACAAGTTTTGGCCTGATGGCCCAAGCAGGGAAGGTTTGAGGAGGAATTTGTTTTTTCTGAGTTCCTACTGGTAGTCACTACCATGGCAGGGTGTGGGGGAAGCCCCCAACAATAAAGGAAGGCCCTACACCTCACCTTAGTTCTTTCTACTCTTTGGTTTCTTCCTCTGATAAAGTGTAAAAATTACCATAACCGGTCTCAGAAAAAAAAAAAAAATTAGTAAATATGTTTAAAATTCTATCTCTCTTTTAATGGTAAATGTGGGAATATTAGCTGAGTAATCGCCTGTTATTTGGCTAACAGAAAAATTGAAAGCTGGGCTGGTGTTCTCATTATGGATTTCCCCATTGCTCTATTGAATCCTGTGCTACGTTAGTAATCATCACACTTTTGCTTTACATTGCACTTGGTGTAGTTTGGAATCAACATAATTATCAGTTCAAGAGCAAATCTGGTGCTCATAAGCTGTGAATTTACTTAATATCCTGTCTGTCCTAATGATCCCATGGATGACTGTCTCAGTTTTGTGGCGTTTCCATGAACTGCTGAAAACCTATGTTTCCTTGTGCTGTTGTTTCCTCTCCTTTCTTTTGCACTGTAATTTCTGATCCTTTCCCAGTAGCCTTACCAGCATGGAAAATGCTTGTTAATTTTCTACATCTTTAAATTTAATCGGATATGTCACGTGTGTGTTGTTCAGGTTTGGTTTTGGTATTTTTTTTTAATGTAGGCAAAGCTCAGTCTTCCTTTGCTGTCTAGTGGCATCACTGCAGTGTTATGCTGAGTTCTGTGACCTGCTAGCAAGTGTTCTTCAGAAAAACACATTTGGTTCCTGCACTGGCATTTCTTCAATGCTTCTGCTGGTAGCATTTATTGCCTCACATGTTACGTATCTTGAGCTTCACAGAAGCTGCTTTCATTGCTGCAATGTTGAGGGTGTGACTGCCTTAGAAATACTACAGTTTTGCCATGCAGATTTGTTAAGATACAGCAGTTGAAGAACTTTGTAATAACTTTTACTTGCAGATTTATTTTTTTTTTAATCAAATAGGTATCCATTAGGGGGCTCTCGAGGTTTAAGATGATCAGCCTTGATACCAATGGCTTCGGAGCTTTACTTCCTAACCCTTTTTTCTTTTTGTTTTACAGAAAAGGTCACGAATCGCCTACAGTGATGAGGTGCGGAATGAGCTCCTAGGGGATGACGGGAATTCCTCAGAGAACCAGGTAGGATGCTAATCAAGAAGCCCTAGTGGGTGGCTGGAGGGTGAAGGAGGTCACTGGCACACTGGGCTTCTCAAGCTGCTCCTTAACAGCATTAGCAACAACTCATGTGGAAGTGATACTGTTTAATGCAAAGCTGGGGTCTTAATCAACTTCAAAATGTTTCTTGGAGATCTTACATTTAACCCTTTAACTTGTGATCACTGTCTGCTATCTCAAAAAAAATCTTTTCTTCTCTTTTCTTTATTATTTAGTACTTAAGAAATAACTTGAAACACGCTGTTTGCCGACAAAGCCAAGGTCTTCACCTCAAACACATGTAAAAGGAATAAAAAAGTACATAATGCAGCTTTGATAATAATGCAGTATAATTAAATCAACACTGGCAGGCAAAACAAATGAAAGTGCACTCTCAGAATTAGGCAGTATCCCACTCAGTTTCCTTGTGTGATTCCTTCCCTAACCAGATTTTCTCTCCTTGTACCAAAACCACAAGTTGTTCTAATAAGAGCGTGCTTTCATAATGCATGTTGTACTAGGATGCAGAGTGCTATCCACCTCTTGTAATGAATGAAAGCTTGGTAATCCTGAGGCTTTTTTAAAATCTTGTACCCATATTGTTGTTCTGCATACTACAGTGAGGATCCTGCGAGACTACTGAAAATTATAAAGGCACCGTTTTATTCAGGAGACTTTGACCCACCTGTTAATATTTCTTTTTGGGATGAAACTTGTTTGACACTCTGTCTGAAAGGAGAATATTTCTTTTCTTTCTGAGATTTATGTTATCAAAGTCTTGTGTTTTGAGTTAGAAATTAGCTGAAAGTTTTCCTACATGTCATATTTTCTCTTCTGACCAGATAGAATCCAAATTATTTTGCTAATGAAAGTAAAAACTGTTTAAGTGTTTACTTGATGAATGTGATATTAAATAAGGAAATGGATCAGAACAATGTTCTGAAATTTTTTGTGTCTTCTACACCAGTAAAGGCTCAGCTCCACTAAGGGCAGAAAAAATAAAGACTTGGAGACTTACCTGGTACAAAGACTTTCAAAACACACACCACATAACCCTTAATCTTACACAGTATTTTAAACATGCTCTGTAAATTTTAAACTCTGTAATAGACTTTAAGTCATACATGAATGAAATTATACACAGGATACAATTTATCTGAAGACACAAGACTGGAGTATAGCAGCTCTAATAGCTATGTGAAGACTTAAAGGACATTAATCTTCATATTTATATATGATAGAAAGGGGAGATTCCAAAATTTGAGTAAAATAAAGACGGGGGCCTTATACCTAAATAATGAATTTATGGAGAAGATGATTTTAGGGAGAAGAGTTTCATAGTCTGCATGTCATGATTGTAAATGCAGTCCTGTGAAAGTGTTAAGATTCTCATTTTATTTCTCTTAAGGTAGTGCTACTTTTACATTTCAAGAAAAAAATGTGTGAATTCAGACATAAAAGGGCAATTGTGATAAGAAGCTTTACTTATAACAGAATATCTTATGTGTAGGGATGAGATAAAATATTTTATTTTCACATTTTAAAGAATGTTTAAATAACTGGTTCATATGTGCTCTTTTTGTGACTGGTGATCTTTTTTTCCAAACTTGGTGAAAGAGACACGTTCTCATCTCAAGGAACTAAATGATACCTTCAACCATATGTCAACTTGAGGTCTTTTTCTTCCAAATGAGCACTATTTAAATGGAAGAAAATTTTGGCTGCTGAAGGACTCTTGTGTAGTCTTTTAGGTAATCAAAATCCTTTTCTATAGCCCAACTTGAAATTATTACCTCTGTATCTTTAAAGTTCTTCATTCCTTTCTTGAAAAAAATATAATGAAATGGCACCATAAAAGAGTCACCTAATTTCTTTTAAATATGTGAATGCCAATATTTTTAAAATACATTATTTATTGTTTCGTTTCAAGAGTAAATATCACATTCTCTTATTTTATATTTTTACTTAGACCTTACTTACATGTAGCTATGAGTGCAAGCAGTTAGTGCAAAAACTTCAGCTGGTATTGAGCTTATTAGAATATACAGCTTTCAAAATCAAGTGTAAGGCTTGGGTACTTACGAGATACATGGGATAGTGTCGTGTTTAACTCAGTAACTTTCACTCCTATGCATTATTATAGTAATAGAAAACTTGGACTGAATGATGAAAGGATGCTCAGGTATAACTTAAAGCCATATAAAATATTTGAAGATGTTTCAAATTCTTGCTTTCGTTTTGTCTGATGGAAATAAATATAGGTACACGGACTGATCCTGACCCTAATATTGTAGGATTTTTACTTCTCAATCAGTTTGGGTTAGGTTAAATTAATTTAACTGAAAAGTGGTTGGTTTCTTTTCCCCAATTCAGTCACCAAACTGGGAAAAGGGAGAGAAACTATTCCTTTTCTGACAGAGGAGGTATTGGAAGAAGTTGCCAGCTCAGAATTGCTCCTGTACCAAACCACAAATATTGGTAAAATCTGCCAATAGAAATACTGAATATCTGGATAGTCAGGGTTGTTACCCAGAGGCAAACAAGAGATACGAGTTGTTGGTGTTTGTGATAAACATTTGCATAATGTTTTTGGTGGAGAGAGAAGACAAAAGGAACTTAATGCTTGCTGTCTAGTATGACCATATTAAAAATCTAGAAATAAGACAGGTCAGTATTGGGAAAATAAATGATCTGGATCTTTTCCTCATTCAGGTTCTCTTTTTTTAGTTGAGTTTCAAAGTACAGTTACAGCAAACCACAGCCAAGTTATAAGCTGTAATGAACAGGATGATAGGTATGAGTTTCCAGTTGCTCTCTCAGGAAGAAAGATTGAAGTACAAAGAACAGGTTGAAGAATTAGCTAATGGTGATTTGTCTTTTGTCTTCTTCATTTTCCCAACATGTCTCCTAGAAGTAGCAGCTGTCATGTCTAGATGACACTTATAGAATAACTTGGAATACAATTCCCTTATAGTGATTATGCCAAGATTTAACTACTTTTACTAGATACAGCATATAGAAATTTCCTGTAAGAAGTTGTAAGAATTATGCAATTCTGCTACTGAAAGTTTCTTTTGAAATAAATGCAACTTTGTTTGATGAGACAGTGCTCTTAATGCACCTAGAGTTCAGTAAAGTCACTGCTTAACATATGTTAATTTCTTCTTAATTTGAATCATGTGAATGTAGTCAGATGAGGCACTCAGAAGTTGAAAATCAAGAGATTTTGCGTCAAAAAACCCCTTACCTCACAAACCCAATCCCAAAAAATTACTGTGTGCGTTGGGTTGTTATTTATTTTCCAAGAGTGGTCTTAAACAGGCTCTGTTGCTTTCAAGGCTTGTTTGTCATCCTGGCCACCAACATTTAGCAAATCCCTTGAAAGTTTTGAGTTTTTCAACTACCTAAAGTTGTAGCCTCACTTTAATAATAATAGAACTGTTTTATGTAGCAATTCCTATGTTTTTGAGGAAGTATATTTTGGGTTAAATCAGAAATCCCTCTTAACCAAAATAATGTGAGGTTCAGTATTATCAACTTTCTTGAGGTTTAACAGTGTTCCTTTCTCTTTTGCAGCTGTGTTCATTAGTAAGTTTAAATAAATTCACATTGAGTTAAACTGCATATCCATATACCCTTACATTCTATATGTGATTCGTGGTGAACAAATATTTTGTGTCTACTTAATTTCTGACTACAAAGTTGTGATAATATTAGATTTGGGCTTGCTGTGCATAAAGTGTGTCAAACTTCAGCTACAGACCAGGGGGTGAAGTTGGTCAATTTAATTCGCCAAGATCTAAAGAAGGTCGGTATCATTTCATATAGCCCTGGCAGAGCAGATCATTACCAGACACAAATCTGTTCGTTACATGCCGAGGGTTTATAGCAAAATAAATAGACTGTCATCATAAGTTCAGAAAATTGTGTGTTCGACCCACGATAATGTGTAAAGGGCGTTTAATAGAGTTCAGCATTTATTCGTTATCTGTATGCGGACAGAGACGGCGGAGGCGTTATCAGCTTTTTAAAAAAAATTCGGTAGTTTTCTGTGTCACGTGACGAGCCTCGCGGCCACACGCGTGCGCGCACACACACACACACATCCCATCTCACTCCCTCGCTCTCTGTGGTGCAGTTTTGATTTTAGTCACAGCAGAAGGCTTAGCCACAAGAGATTCCACTGGTTCAAACCAGCGTAAACCAGATTTTTTTTTTTTAGCCTACAAAGGAACAGATTACCTCTTGTATCGAATGCTGTATTGCAAAAAAAAAAAAAAAAGAAAAAAAAAAACCAACTTTGTTTCAAAAATATGCTGATTATCATAACCTAAAATGGTGGCTGCGCACAGCTTAATGCTGTTTACAGTTCAGGAGTGAGCATAATAAAAATAATGTTTCAAAGTAGAAATGTAAAGGTAACACATTTTCATCAAGAGCATTGTTAAATTGGGGAAAAATACATCTTTTGTTAATTTGAATGAATATCTTTCAGCCAATGTTAAAAAAAACCCCAACCCTCTCCCATTACTTAGCTTAGCTGCAAATCCTATGCAGAGCTTAAATTCAGCCATGCAGCACAAACAAGATAGAACATTTTTGTTTGGGACCTATTGAAAAAACAAATGTGCAGCATTTTAAAACTCTCATTGATTATAGCAGGGTGGCATGCCCGGACGGGCTCTATTGCGGGAGAGTCGTTTTAAACTTTGGCCCTTTAAGTATCATAGTCAACTGAAGAATGGTGGCCTCAGAAAGAAAAGATAGCTATGTGATCAACTCCCAGATCGTCTCTTTCTAAAGAGCCTTAATGTTTGCCTTTTTGGGGAAAAAAGGGGGGGAAGAGCTGGAGAACGAGGCAAATTTATGATAGGCCAAGCACTTGAATTTAAGCGCTGGTTTGGTCGACAATGCAGTTTTCTTTGTACCAAATTCTAGCAAACTTCCTTTGGCTCAGTGCAGAAGTGCTGGCCCAGTTCAAGTCAGGGTGGTGTAGGAGCCCTTCTAATTACATCTCGTTAGAGACTCTTGTCCCTTTTGGTAACGGAGTGAGGCGAACCTTCAGTTTTAGATGAGCCGTATGAAACAATAGAGAGTAATGGAGGTTCTTTTGTTTCCTTCATGCTGGTGAGACTTTATTAGTAGTAAACATTCTCAGCTTACACATATGTTGAAAATTAGTGTTATGGAACTGTAGGTGAAGTATCAGCATAAACTGAGATAATTATGTAGCTGTTGTAATTTTGAATTCAATTGGAATTGGTGAGAGAACTGTAATTTTTCATAAAGAGCCACTCTTGTGCAGATATTTTTTGTGAGTAATTATACATTTTGTTCCAGTACAAATAATTTATCTATCTCTCTAAGGGGAGTGTATATTACAACATAGCTTGATCATCAGGCTGGGGTTTTATTTAGTTTTATAGTAAAGCTGCCAGAGCAATATTTATTAGTGTTAGTGTTAGATTGTGTTGATTTACAAGCATAAATAAATAAATATAAATTTATATACTATATAAGCATGCACATACACTCTATGTGTGTATATATATACACAGTGTATAGTGGTCTGGATCAAGAACCTGGAATGGGTCTTTTCTGGGGGAAATACATTTCATGTTGTTCCCTATTCCTTTGTCTATTTTTAAATATGCTATTCAATAAATCATAGTTCTGAGCCATTTAACTAAGCTGCTTTATTTTTTTTTTACCTGGCAAAAACCCTCAGTATGAAGTTCAATAATAAAATTAAATAATATCGTTACAGTAAAACTCAGGTATATAAAAATTGAAATACTGAAATACATGCTATAAAGATGCAGTCATCTATTAATAAGTTAGATCTTCTAGTAAAATAAGAAATCAGTTGTCATGACTAAAATATACAGAAAACATTCTGAAAACTTGTGTATACAAAACCACTTCAGCTGTACAATCTTCGAAGAGAGGAATAGTAAACTTGTTTTTTTCTTTATAATATAGACTTCTATGAAGTCATTCCCCTTTATTTCATGATGGTGTCTTAGATGTGGTTTAAAAGAGAATTTCACACTATTCTCTTTGTTTAATGTGACAGTGTGAGAAAGTGATCTTTATTCGTTCAAAAAACTCTGCATGTAGTCTATGTTTAGGTTCTTTTAATGTGTTTGTCTGTGATTTTTAAATGCTAAACATGTAAACAGATAAATTGTCAATGTTAATTCTGTATCCTGTCACACAACTGATCTTTCTTTCCTGCCATTTCTTTCCTTTTTATCTTTTTTGTGCGTTCATGTTGCAGTTGATAAAATTACGTGAAGAGGTGAGTACTTTCTTGCTTTTTGTTGTCTAGCTTTCCCTTTAAAGCTGAGTTTCTAAATCTGAAGTAGATCTTTTTGTTCATTGTTGCAGGGAAATCTACACAAAGCAAAAATATTGATTACATTGCTTTAAAATATTCACTGTTGTGCCTCTTTTTCCCTAATAATTGTATACTTACATAGGAATCTCTAGATCAAACCTTAGAAATTAACATTCTTTGATAATGGAATTTTTTTAAAGGCACTAGAAAAAGAAGGGTGGAAAAAAACTCTATTATTTGATCTCTCCAAGAATACCATGATCAAATCAGGTACAATAATAATCATGTTTGCATCACAAAATCTTTGATAGGGAAAGTACATTTATACACTGGTATTGAAAGTCAAAGCATTGCTTTGGTATAAACCTTTGCTGAAGCATTTTAAAAATTACACAGTATTTCACAGTGTTTTGAGTGTGGTGTGAGGTATTCAAACAGCTTATGAATTATACTGGATATTGTACACCCACTGAAAATACAGTACAGGTAGATAAACCTACACACATATCAATATTTATTATTTATTTGTGAGTGCTGTAGATCTGTAGGTGTAACACTAGAGATCAGTATTCCAGAACACCTTTCTTCCAGTTATAAAATGACTCATAAATATTTAGAAAGAAGCCTGTTTTAATGGTCAGTTCCTCAAATGTTTCAGTACATTTTCTGAAATTAATCTCTACTTTTGCTTTCTGTTGTAGCAAAGCAGGTATTTGAACTGCTATTTTTTTATTATTTCCTAGTAGCCACTGAAAAGAAGGTCTGAGTAAAGTCAAGTTTACTTACAGGTCAGATTTCTGAAGGGTTTCATACGGAGAGCTTGGACCAGTGAAGTATTTGAATAAATATCTTTAGAAGCACGAGTATTTTAACATCACATATTTGTCTGGTATCTTCTTTGTGGAACATGTGTGCTCAGTAATGTATCAGTAATATATACTGAGCTCTGCAGGAAAGGATTTGTAAGTTTTAGAAATGGTGATGACAAAGAATTGTAAAGTGACCAGATTAAGGACAATTACAGAGAATTCTTAAAAACAGGTAGGTATTTGTGATACAAAGATTCTTCACTAGTTCCCCGAATGCTTTATTTTCCCCCTCTTCTCATGGAGCTGATATTAATATGTAAAAGCTACAGAGTAAAAGAGTTAACAAAAAAAAATTAAATAAAATAAACATGTAACCACATGAAAGCCTTCCCACCACTGCTGAGCTCCCCTCCCCAATAGTCCCAGTATTTAAACAGATGACAGTATTGTTGCAAGGGTTTGTATAGCCTGATTTCGGAGGTTTTTCAGAAGAATAAGGTTCATTTTCTTATCCCTTTAAAAACACCTGCATGTCTGCCCCTGAGCTTTTGCAAAGAGTACAGCAGGATCATTTTTGTTTGCAAACATAAGATTATAGTTTTATAATGATTCCTAATTTTTAAATTCACTCTGAAAATTTAATCATACGTAAAGAACAAAGCTGCCACTTATCTGCTTTTCTTTTTGAAATAGCTATGAAAGCAAGTAAGAAAATTCAGGGTATTATTGCAAAGGGGTGCAACTTGGGAGCTATACTGAACTCAGTTATATCTTTTGGATTTTATAAATCCTCTGTGCTAGCCACCTAAAAAAATTTGACATTGCTTCTGGTAATTTCTTTTTTTTTTTGCTTTTCCTTGCTAGCCTCATAAGTTACTTTTTCCTCTCTGCATGTGGTGAAAGCAGCAGAAAATAGAACTAAATAGAGGGATTTATTATTTTGTCTTGATCAAAATTGTACAAGTAGAGAGAAACATAATTTAAAACCCAATTGTTTGCATTCTGTTCTCTGCATGTAAGTACCCACTCTGTGTTGGATAGGCTGTGAATGCAATGGTGTTTTTATACCCAATGCAAAATGCACATTAAAGTTTAAATGAAGGCTAGCACAGTGACTCAGGCATAATTCTTAACTCGTCACAGAGCGAAACATCAAGGCATCCCCAATTATAGTTCTCCTAAGGAGGTATGAAGTGATCTTAAAAGAAATTGTGGTTTGCCATACTGTTTGTTAATAAAACCTGCGCCTTCTCTTATTACAAGGCTCTATTCTCGCACACTTGCCGTACACAGGCTTCCATGGAGGCTGTGTCGCTCTGTCTTTTGAGCTCCTGAGATCTCAGTTTGAATCCAGCCCACATGGAATGACTAAATCTCTAGTGATAGCGTGCCACTTTGCAAAACTTCCTTATATAACTCCAAATAGAAGCTGTTTCTGAAGCTGCAAGGCAGACTGAATCACCTCGCTACCCCCCTCACAGAGTGCAGGGGATACTGTGCGAGAAGGAGTTTGGGGAGGGGTGGAAGCTTTTGAAAGCATCAGCTGCCTGCTATAGGGCATTGATTTCATGTCCAAAGGACAGGATGCCTCCAAATCCAAACAATGTAAATGACACCACCCTTTATAATAAAATTAGTTTTCATTATAGAATGCCTTGGGTGGAAATGCTCTGAAATCAAGTTAAGAAATGGCTCTGAGTTAATGTTAGCAGCGAGTTCCCAGGGCTTTAGTATTCTAATTGCTCGCAGTTAGACTGAACTGGGCTGGT